>NC_133536.1:169292824-169606990 GCF_048544455.1 Silene latifolia
TTTTACCTTAATTTTTAATCGGTGGCTATGTTCTTACTTTTGTTATGAGTCGGCGGCTATGTTCTTACATTTGTTGTGAGTCGTGGGCTATGTACACATGTATGTTTTGGGTCTTAAAGCATTCTTTATAAATGTGACGGTCTTGATACGTAAGTTACCGGATGTTATGATATGGAGAATTCCGGCTTATGAGGAAGACATGTGTTAATGTGGTTGTAAGAAATAGTGGAAAAAGGAAAGGGAAGAATGATGAGCTAATCGAGGTAAAGAGCATGTTTTGTGAGATATGATGAGTGATATAGTCGTGTGTTGAGTAATATAAAAGTAAGTGTATATCGACAAGGGTGAAGTGAGTGTAAAGAAACGTGAGAATAAAAGATTGGGATGAGGAATATGAATAGTGACATAGTGGTATGTGTAAGGATTTATGGAGAGAGACGGTTAGGATTGTGTTGCTTAAGGATATATGTAATGAAGGGTTGCTTTAGAGGGATGAAGTAGAGGGGTATATAGTGAATGTAGATGGAGTTATGTCGCGATGTGGATTTGTAGATAGTGACTGAGTTTAGGAATTTGGAATATTAAGGGGTGAGTCTAGTGTGTAATTCTTTGGGAAGTTAACGGTATGAGGTAAATTGTTGGTTTTCTAGAGATACGAAAGGGAGATACGACTAATTGAAGAGTAACTGTTAGTGTGTGGACTTGATGGTGACAATGGGAGTGAGAAGCAAGATGAGAGAGGATAAATGATAAGAAGACTGATAAGATATTGATATGAATTAATGGAATTAGAGTTGTGGAGCTATAGGAAAATAAACAAATTACTAAAGAGTTAGGTAGAAAGAGAAAGGAGATGAATTATTTATTGGTTTTATTGAGTAAAAAGGGGGGAAAAAGGGATGGAAGTAAGTTGAGAGAACGTTGACTGGAGTTAAGGAGCATGAAGGTAGGAAATTATGAAAATGTACGATAGCCTCACTAGAGGGTGTGAGTTGATGGTTATATAGGAGTGCAAGACAACGTGTTAGTCGTGAGTTTCGAGGTATTAAGGGAGTATGAAGCTTGTAGAATGTTTGCACGGTCTGAGATTTTGGTGGAGAGTTAGGTGACGATACGATAAAGGATAGAATTGGGAATAATGTTGAGGTAGATTTTGTTGATGGATTGGATGTTCGTTATTTGGGATGATAACCAAAGAGAGGGAACAAATTGTTATATTAAGAAGTGATAGTAAGAGAGTAGTCACATGAAGGATGTTGGTGTCATAGTTTTGTCACTAGTGGTTGAGGATGATGTTACTTTAGGGAAGTTAGTCGTTCTAATGAGGTTGATTTTGTGGAGGTGATTAGTATGTTTGGTTGTGAAGGAGTATATGATGTGGATATATGAGGTGTTCGCTGGAATTTGAGTACTGATGTTATGGCTACATTTGCCTGAGGGGTGATAATTGTGTGTATGAGAGGATATGTTATGAAAGGCACCTGAGTTAATTCCGGATGAGAGGTATTCATTGTAAAGTGATAACTTACGTGATCAGTATTGGCTAGTTAGATTCGATTATGGGTCCGTGAGGTGTGTAAAGCTTTGTGTGAGGTCCTGACCTCACGAGTAATGGTGTGGTGTGATTGTTACGAGTCGTTATATGTGTGTTCCGCGTCTTATGTCATACTTATATGTGTATGTATGATATATGTATGTAATGGTGTGAGGTTCCCGCCTCAAGAGTAGTAGTATGGATGGTATTCATAAGGCTATTATCTGTTATTCCATGTAGGATTGAATTTTGATCTAGTAAAGCGGTTTTAATGAAGTCTTCTGGTCAAGGAAGTTGTGCTGAGTCAATGTTATGAGATTCTAAAAGTTGCGATGGTCATCGATGTGGTTATTGTGTACTTTGCATGGTAATTCGTGTTGTGATACGAGTATTTTCGTGCCGTCAAAGATTATTGTTTGTTTACTGCTATCTCCTGTCAGTGTCGGTCGGGGCATATAGACCGTGTTTTGTTTCCCGATGTTCCTTACCAGTGTCAGCTTGGGAGTGATAATAAAGTATGACATGAGAGAGAGTTGGGTATGGTGCTGTTGTTGTCATGGCATAGTAATATTCTGTTAATGGGACACAGTTGTGAGAGGTTGATGGAGTACTTTTGATCTTGTTTTAGATG
Organism: Silene latifolia; assembly: GCF_048544455.1. Classification (NCBI taxonomy): domain Eukaryota; kingdom Viridiplantae; phylum Streptophyta; class Magnoliopsida; order Caryophyllales; family Caryophyllaceae; genus Silene; species Silene latifolia. Next base: position 169,294,990 of record NC_133536.1, read on the forward strand.
AGGCATTGGTGGACATAGTTATGACAAGAGAATTGTGGAGCATGTGTGGTATTGAACTAGAACTACATGTGGTTTAACACCTTTTCTTGGGACAGCGAGTACGGAGTTTTGTGACTTAGCATCATGTCAAGTTAATGGTGAGTTTTGTGGTAATAAAGGAGATGAACTTGAGAAGCTAATGTGAGTATGTGTAATGATTATGGATTGTGAGATAAGATTGTGGAGATGAGTGTATATGTATATAGAAGTATGTCGTTTTGTGGTAATGTAGAAGATATGGAGTAGTGGTTATACTGAGGATTTTATGATATATGTTATGGGAGTACAGAATAATGGAGGCACGAGAACTGTTAGTGAAAGAGAGTCATGGATATAGGAATGGTTGTAGGTCTTAAGGTTGTAGTGGGTTATCGTTGACATGCGATGGTAATGAGGTTTATGGGGGGGGTATAGCAAATGACCTAGTATTAGTGAGTTACGAGGACGTAACATTTATCTTAAGAGGAGTAGAAAGGGAAAAGAGAGTTTGATGGTTGTATATGTTATAGCACATTTGGAAGTTTGAGTGTTGGTGTAGAGTAAAGGATGGATTCGTGTTATGGTTGATTTTAATACAGGTAATGACAGTGCTCGTAGTAGTATGATGTTTAGGAGTGTGAGTAAAATTCGATAGTATTAACGGATTGTGTGAGGATGTTTATGTGTGTGAGTAAACTTCGAGGACGAAGTTCGTTCTAAGGGTGGTAGAATGTAACATTCCGTCTTGATGGTTGATCTTGACCGGTGGATTGTCTTGGTATTGAGTTGCTAGTGAGTGTTATAGAAGTGAGACAGAGTTGGCAACATTATACTGTGGTTATTTGGTAATATTATAGAGTTAGTATTGAGAGTATATGCTGTAGTTGGGACGATATCGTGAGTCATGTTGTGGAAGTAAGTGTGGTTGGTAGACCTAGTGTTAGACGTCCAGGTTTCATAGGTTGAGTTAGAACTTCGGGGACGAAGTGATTTTTAAGGAGGGAAGACTGTAATACTACAGATTTTATAGGCTGGTACTCGACCGAGTATGGCCTACTCGGTCGAGTAGAGTGTGTGTCGTGTAGCCTGTTTGGCTACTGCCCAGGAACACTCGGCCGAGTATGCTGAATACTCGACCGAGTAGTGGGTACTCGGCCGAGTATACTTTATACTCGACCGAGTATCCGGTCTGTCGGGTATTATTTTCGCGGTTTTGATTAAAATGATTAGAGATTATTTATATAATCGTTTGTCAGTTTCTAAAGGCATTTTCTTCTAAAACATAAACTACGTTTCCCCCCTCCCCCTAATCATCTTCATCAATTCAAAGGCAAAGTTCATCGATTGTGGGTTCTAGCACCATATTCCGTGTCAGTCATCATAGTAAGTGTCTTATCTTTATTGATCTATTGTTGTTCTTATAAGTTAGCAAACCCTAGTTTGGATTAATTTGGGGGTTTAGGGTTTGCTCATCATATATGTGTTGATTGTTGATTACCATTGTTGTAGGTGACGATGTGGTATTTGTTATGCATTTGTATGATTGATTGCAGCATAGCGGATTGCAAAAAGGTAGGGTTTCTCCTACTCAGTACTGTTAATTGATTAAGATTGCATATGTTTCATATTTGATGTTATCTGCAGATCATCGGAGGATGGGTGTTGTGGTGACGGTGTTGGTGTGGTTGTGATGTGACAGTTGTGGGGTGTGACAGCTGTGATGCTGTAGTGTGTGTGATTGTGGTGGAGTCACTTGCGGGAGTGGTTTTACACCCTAGTTCGCCCTCCGTGGAACCCGTCACGGGAGGGGATGTGCACATTAAGGGACAGGGATTGTTAGTCGCTCGTTGATGAGCTGGACTTGGTGGGGATGGGCTACGGTCCCCCACTGGCGGAGTGGATTACCTGTTGCGATGGGTAATCTGACAGGGTTACACACTTCGGTGTGTAGTCGGTTACTGTGGAGGATGATCAGCCGGTTACATTGTTTGTTTGTCTTATCTTGATTGAACGGTACTGACCCCGTGCTGTTTTTTTGTAAAACCTGCGGTGATCCATTCGGGGATGGTGAGCAGATTATGACAGGTAATGCAGATGTTTAGCTATAGGACATCGTGGGAGTCATCACTTCGAGTCTAGCTTCCGGTTACGAGTTTAGTCATCTTTGATTTCGATTGTATTGAGGCCCTTACACTTTTATTTTGGGTTGGTCTGAGATAATGTAATCGTTAAACTCTTTATACTTTAATATAGTTTTTTTGGATTGTTGCTTTTGATATACTAACCTCGGGCAACCGAGATGGTAACAGCTTCTCATGCTAGGGTAGTCCTTAGTAAGGTACCTTGGTATGAGGGGGTGTTACACCGGTGACCGGGACACGCCCACGACGTCACTAACACCCGAGGTACTCGTATCACGTCCGTGGTACCGGGTCCTAGTGCGATTCGAGTCCCCTGCCAGACGTCGTGCTTTACCACACGAGTCTTTCCATAACCCAAGTACTAAATGTGTACATCCCCCTTGGAGTAGGAAGCTCCAAGGGTGACTTGAGCGGAAGACGGTTTTCCAACCGCCTTCCGTCTCCAAAATCGGAACCAGTAATCCTCTAACATTTTCCATTGTCCACTAAACCATGAACAAACTAACAAGTCCAAACAATACAACTATGCAACCATATTAGCAAAACAAGTACAATCATGCTCAACTCTTCACTAATTCATTTCTTCTCATTTAATTGCTCTTTAACATGTTATAATGCAATGTAATCATCTTTGTGACAATTTACCATCCTCATCTTAACCTAATTACCATGAAATCATCTTATATGATAAACCCTAATTACCAAACATGTTATAATGCAACTATCATGAGACAAATGCAATTAATGATAATAAATGCACAATTAAACACTAATATCACCGTAGCTAAGTAGGGAAAACCCTACCTCAAGCTTATCTTCACAAATACACAACCTACTCACTAGAAATGCTCCTCAATGAAGCTCCCTTCACATATTAATTACTACAATCAATACTACAATCTATTATAATAACCATACTAATTAAACCCCTTAAATATCCCCTTTAATTTATACAACTTAATTAAGTATAGAGTAATCTACTAACTAAATAAGATTGTTAAGGCAAGATTAAGGGGAAGAAGGAGTGTAGATCAACTTACAACAAAGTGGAAGAACAAAGGAGGCAAGAATCTTCTCTAGAGAATTAGGGTTTTGAGAGGGTTTGTTGGTGAAGGATTTCGATAGATGCTGGGGGAGTTTAGAGAGTGGTGTGAATAGTGTTTGAGAAGGGTTTTGTGTAGGAAATCTGAAGTGACAAGGTTCTGAAAGCGACATCTCACCACCAATCTCTCCGTATAAGCCGTACTCAACCGGCACTTGGTCGAGTGTCCGGTCCACTCGATCGAGTGGAAGCTCCACTCGGTCGAGTGACCATCTTTACAAGCTTCCAGAATACTGTCAAGTGGCACTCGCTCCTTCACTCGGTCGAGTGGGGCTCCACTCGGCCGAGTGAATCGCATACTTGATCGAGTCTAGTCTATATAAATGTGGGTATTACAATATTCCCCCTTAAAAGGAACTTTGTCCCCGAAGTTCACACCTGACACTCTAAGAGTCAAAATTCTAATCCCATGAAATTCTCAAAGTGAAAGGCGGTAAGTCGGGTATCATGAAACTAGTATGCTATGACCAACCAAAATTTATAAGGCTAAGTAGAAGGATTAAGAAATTCGTATTATTTGTACTTGCGTAATACGCCCTACCCCTCTAGAAACATGGTTACGACCTCGTAACCGACTTATACCTGTTCGAAAAAGTGAGGGTATCGTTCCTTCATGTTTTCCTCGGCCTCCCAAGTGGCCTCCTCAACAAGATGGTTGGACCATAACACTTTCACCAAGATCGTCTCGCCATGTCTTGTCTTCCTAACCTTTCGGTCTAGGATTTCCTTGGGTGTTTCCACATACGTCAGGGCATCATCGAGTTCGATCATCTCTACTTCGAGCACATGAGAGGGGTCACTTATGTATTTACGCAATTGAAACACGTGAAAGACATTGTGAACTCGGTCCAAGGCCGGTGGAAGTACTAAGCGGTAGGCCACTTCCCCGACTCTATCCAAAATTTCATAGGGGCCAATGAACTTTTGGCTCAACTTGCCTCTCTTCTCAAATCTCATGACTCCTCTCATGGGTGAAACTTTGAGTAGTACTTTGTCTCCTACCGCAAAGGCGCAAATTCAGTAACACTTCTCCTCAAATCGGCGTAACTCTTTTGCCTATCTCGTGACGCTCTCATCTTCTCACAGATTACATGGATTTGATCAATCATGTCTTGAATCATTTGGGGTCCCAATAGCATGGCTTAGGTGCTATCATCCCAACATATCAGGCTGCGGCAGTTTCTTCCATATAAAGCTTCAAATGGTGCCATGCCAGCATGGTAGCTATTGTTGTAGGAGAACTCAATCAAGTGTAGCCTTTCTTCCCAAGAGCCTCCAAATTCCAAGACACAAGCTCTCAACATATCCTCTAATGTTTGGATGGTCCTCTTCGTTTGTCCATCTGTTGCCGGGTGAAAGGCCGTACTCATCTTCAATTGAGTGCCCAAGGACTTTTCTTGCCAAAATCTTGAAATAAACCGCGAATGTTGGTCCGATACTATGTCCTTTGGAAACCCAAGAAGCTTGACCACATATTTGTAATAAGCATTAGCCAACGCTACCTTACTCCAAGTGTCCTTCATTGCGATGAAATGAGCCGACTTGGTCAATCTATCCACAATGACCCAAATCATGTTGTTCGGATCCTCTTTTGGGTTCTTGGTAGTCCAACTATGAAGTCCATAGATATCGACTCCTACCTCCATTCCGGTACATCTAAGGGTTGTACGTTCCCTTGAGGTCTCTTGTGTTCTCCTTTCACCCTTTGCCAAGTCAAGCACCTTGCCACGAACTCCGCCACCTCCCTCTTCATATTTGACCACCAAAATGTTTTCTTGAGGTGTGTTGTGGGCTTCATTCATAATCTTCTTCTTAAGCTCATCATCATTCGGTAAACACCACCTCCCCTTGAACTTAAGACTTCCATCCTCGTGTAACTCGAATCTCGAGGGTTCTCCCCTTTCTAGTGTTCCCTTCTATTCTTGAATTCTCACATCACTTGCTTGCCTTCCCAGGATTTCATCATATAACTCGGGCTCTAAGGTCAAATTTCCCACACTAATGGACAAAACCCCTATTGCGTTAGTTGTATAGGGCCTTTTGAGTTGGTTTTGGATTGACGTATATCGAGGGGTCGTATTTCATATGCGTCAGTTGTGGAACTGATGCAAATATTCAACATTAGCGTCAGTTGTGTTTTAAAAACCGACGCAAATAGGTAGTATTTGCGTCAGTTCCTACAATAGAATGGATGCAAAAAGTTATTACAACTGACGCAAATAGTTATTATTTGCGTCCGTTCTACACATAACAGATGCATTTGCCTTATTTTTTTGCGTCCATTTTTTCATAAACTGATGCAATTGATATTTTATTTTAGCGCCAATTAATTTAACTATTTGCGTCATTTCTTTCCATAACTGATGTATTTGCTCTACTTTTCGCGTCATTTGAAGTTAGAACTGATGCATTTTACATTTCATTTTCGCTCCAATTTATTTCCCTTATCTGCGTCATTTCATTAAAGAACAATGCAATTGATTACTTTTTTTTTATATACAAAAATTTGCTACCGAAATTTCGGGACCACCTCCCCATAAAATTTTCATTCATACCAACTGCAACAAGAAATCCAATCAACCACTAATACATCACATGTAAAACAAGATTACATCTCATTCACCCCAAACGACGTTCCAAATACAATCCAATGTATAACTAATCCCACTGTGTATAAACAATAAGCTGCCGAACCTTCAAATTTTGCCTCTTTAACATCTTTCTTATTACTTCCCTTGTCAAAAAATCCAAAACCCTTGTAAATAAATCAAATAATTACAGAATTAGAAAAAAAAGTTACAAACCACAATTATAGAATATTATCAAATAGATGAATGAAGTTAACCCCCACATTAATTTTTATTCATGGATGGGTTTACGAAAGATGTAATTCTTATGATGCTTCTAATACTATCACAAAACTCACTAAAACAAAGATTTCTTAGCAGTCAAGGTTAATAATTCATTTCTCAGTGTATCCAAAGTAATATATTTCAAGGTTTACAGTCACCAAAAAAAACATAGAGTATAACATAAATTCAAAGTATCTAAAATACTCACTATAGCCACTAGCTTGTAGAGATGTTCCTTAATGAATGAGTTACTAAACAATCCTTAGCTGCCATTGTAATACAATAGTATACAAGTTTCTCAACTAAGCTGAAATATATGAGTAACAACTCACCCATTCCAACATCCTCATACTATCCAACATACAAATGAACAATATAATTTTTTATAACCAAAGATTTATAATAAAGTACATCATCATACAAAGCTGAGTGAGAGATTACTTGGTTTAAAGGCCAACAACGAACTACTATTTCTTCCGAGTGGTGGTTGTTTGGTGAAGCAACTTTCCTGCATACGACATAGAGAGGAAAAATGCATACTGAATCATCAAATATACCAAAGGAAATAATAAAAGCCTGCTGGTATTACTTGACACTCCCGGCTTCGGGAGTTTTTCGGATTAAAGTCGGTTAAAGAGAGGAAAAGTAAAGATGACGGATTAAAAGCCAACAACGAACTACTATTAGGCGGCGCTTTCAAATAACGCTGCATTTTAATAGGTGATAGAAACAAACTCAGCGTTTTTCGTGGTAAGCGCTTTCAAATATTTGTGACTTCACACATACACTATGTACAATGTGAAAGTAATCATCACATACTATATAATTCGATCAAAAGCAAAATAAAAATCTGGAATATGGAAAGGAAAAGTTAAAGAAAGGAAAAGTAAAGATGACGAAATCTTACAATTTGGCTGGAGTATTAATTCTTAACGTTTCCGCATTTTCAAATCATTCGAGTATAGACATCTAGTAGCCCAAACTTCTCTAGCAAAATCCATGATATTGACATCGTTGAATTTGCAATATTATGCATTTTCAAAATCAATATATAGTATAAAAATTACTTGAAAAAAGAAAATAGACAATGAAAAGAGTTAACGTAAGACTGAATTACCTCAAAAAAAAAAATCTCAGACTAAAGAGTAGGAAAGGATAAGAGTTAGTATGTTGTGCTGAGAATATCAGGATGAACATTGTACTCCATGGCGCAGACTAATGGTATAATTCCGTAGGGCAGAGCAGCCTGAAAATGATGCACCAAAATCGTATTTAAATAAACAAAAAATATACCATTAATTAACAAGATAGTAATAAATTAAGTATCTTGGTGAAGCTATTATACCTGCTCAATACCAATGTTTAAGAGCATGCCGCTCAACCCGACAGCAATCGAAGCAGCCCCCATGACAGCTGGACCCGTGATGAACCGCACCAGCGCCAAAACGGCAGCTATTGAATTTCCACAAGAAATGATTTTGTGTTGAAGTGCCCTGAACAAACCTGCCAATACCAAACATCATATTGGATTCTGATTGAGTCTGAGAAAAATTACATAAGTCAAACAACCCGAATTATTCTCTGAAGAGAACTCGAGGCAGCCGGGAACTGGAGTTGAAACAATTTCAAACCATCAGACACAAAACGACTAATTTAGTTAGGACCTTATTGTCATGCTTTAAGTCGATCCAAATCTTACACAATTCACTTTCCCCACATTTCAGAGGACCCAAAGGACGTACACCCAAATTAGACCCTACAATGAATGACCGGTTAGATAGGTGTGAATCTCAGTAACTAACTGAATCGGATCAAATTCACAGTTCTTGTACAACATTATCAAGAAATTTGATTAACAAGACTTTACAAGGCCATTCCAAGACCAGCATCAGAGAGGATTTTGATTGGGGCAGCTACTATAGAATGTATTTTAATGTGCCACTTTCATAAACAAAATCCAAAATAGTATAAGGAAATCAAACTTTCATCGTTTAAAAAACCAACATTTGCGTCAATTTTATTACCCAGCCTAATTTTATACCAAATATGAAGCCATATCCTATGTCAATACTGAATAGAGTACGAGAGAACAACGGACCTGAACGAGACTAAGGACCAGGTAAGGCCGATGAGACTAGAGCGTCTTGGAAGAAGTCCTTTTGACATCATCCCCCAACAAATTGTTTTTGCCCGCCTTCAGTCCTGTTTCGGAAGCTTAATTCATGCCTTTCATAGTCATCATAATCTACATTCATTATACCGATATAAACCCAAGATTAAAACATATTTGCGAGGAATAAAGTTCTTAACATTATAACACTAAATTGCTTGATCGTATACATATATAAAACCGTCTCATATAATTTTCACCAAAAAAATTATGTTACGCAGAATACCTCATTATGCCTGACTGAGTATACCTCGTTAGAGAAGTCCAATAAGTACTACAAAATTCTGCTGACAGTATACATTCACTTCAAATGATTTTAATGAAGAAAAAGGCCACTTTGGTTTGGTGACAAACATAAACCAAGATATTTAGAGAAGCTCAAGATTGAAACATACACCCATATAGCCAGTGATTGCAAGTCCTTCCTTTTTATTCAGTACTCCAGCAGTTAAGAATGTGTCAGAGGAGAAATTAAGTTTAAAACATAAGTCATTAGTAACTACAGTATATCTTTTGAAGGGACTAATGACCTAGTGTCTAAAAAATATACTCCTTCGCTACAAGAATAATCACCCAACAAATATCTCTTTGCACGAGAGCTAGTAGTTAGAATAATAACATGGATCATTACTCCCTTTGATTGCAGTAGTCTCGAAACAGTCATTCTATCTGAAACACCGGTAGCTATGAATGTAAAAACTCTTGACAACAATTTACAGTTAATCAAAGAACATTAAACAATGACAATGTCAAAAGGAGAACTATAAGAGTGACATTCGTTCACCAGTTTTAGCCGGATGCAAATTGCTGCGAATATACAAAAACCCCAGTCCTACATCAAGTACAAATCCAATAATCTAATCAAAGGAAAACCCTAAAACATAAACGTAATTGACCTAATTAACCATTAAAATAATTGATGGGACAAAAGAGGGGAAAAACGCACATGAGGGCAAGGAGATGACCACAAATGACAGATGTTGCTGGCGATGGAGGTTAGTAGCCGAGGTTGGCGAGGAAGAGTGTGGGCCGTGGGAACTGGGAAGATCGAGAGGGAGAGATTAAAATTATGTTACTGCTAAGCATTTTATTAGTCGAGTATTGAGAGAGTTTTATATAAATAACCCTTTTGCGTCGGTTTTCAAGTAAACCGGTTTAAAACGTTTAGCACAAATACATCAATTGTACTAGTACAACCTATACATTAGATCAAATACGTCAATTCATTTGATAACCGACGTAAAAAGCTCTCTTAAATACGTTGGTTTTAAAGAAGAACTGACGCAAAAAGTGATGCTAAAAGGCAAAAAATACATTCCCGCCAATATTCGATTGTTTTTGCGTCAGTTTGGTTAGAACCGACGTAATTCGATAGACTCAATTGGGTGTTTTTATACTAGTGCCATTGTTTCCCCTTTTCGTATCACATGGATACCCATCTTACTCATTTCTTCCTTCAACCTTAGCATGGACAAGGCGGTACACAAGGAGTACACCGACTTTCTACTCAAGGCATCGGCCACCACATTAGCTTTCCCTTCATGATAGACTATCTCCATGTCGTAGTCCCCAATAAGCTCGATCCACCTCCTTTGTCTCATGTTCAAATCCTTTTGGGTGTAGATAGATATACTTCAAGCTCTTGTGGTCGGAACACACCTTAAAGGTTGCTCCATACAAGTAGTGCCTCCAAATCTTCAAGGCAAAGACAAGGGCTCCCAATTATAGGTCGTGGGTTGGGTAGTTCTCTTAATAGGTCTTCAATTGTCACGAAGCATAGGCAATAACTCTACCATTTTGCATAAGCACACATCCTAGACCATTCTTTAAAGCATCGGTGTATACCTCAAAATTTTCACTCCCTTCCGGCAAGGCTAGGACCGGGGTCGTGGTTAGGCGCTCTGATAGGCTTATCGTGTACCTATGCAAAGATAATTACCCTAAACAACAAATGAATGTAGCAATAGGGGTCGAACACAAGGAAACGGGAATTACGTTGTGAAATGCTATGGGAAGATTTCTATCAAGATCGATTTCGTTTTGGGTTTGTTTGGTTGTTTGATAATTAACAAAAATTATAATGTAAATTATATAATAAAAAGGAGTCTAAGGGGGTCGGGTCACACATGAAAAGGTAAGTATATAATTATGTTAAACTCGGTATTAATAACATTGTCAATTGCTTAGGCTTAGAGACACCCACCTTATGGCATTAGTGTCAACCATAGACCGGGTCCTAGAGAAACTCTCGTCCATGACTAGGTCGTCCTACTATACATGCTTAGTCTAATTCAATTACATGCCTCTCGACTTTAGAAAGAATGAACAAACTTAATCAATTGAATAAGGCCTTAAACAAAGATTAAACATTATAGCACAAGCATGTGATAGAAGCAATTTGAACAATATTATTATCAACCTATTTTAATCATGTTGTATACTTGATTTTGCATGGCTCCCCTAGCCCTTAGACTAGGAAATTTAGCTACTCATATTGGAATGTAAATTCCAAACTATATTGTAAGAAATGTTAAACATGGTTGTATGATTTATATAAACTAGATGATATAACATGTAAAAGGAAAAATGCTAATGTAATCTAAATTGAGTACTTTAATTATAAACTATGTGTAAACTAAAATAGAAATGTAAAATTGCAAGCTAGAAATAAGAATACCTTAATAGTAGATAACTTGTATAGAAGAACAAATTGTAACCAATTGCTTGAATAAGGAATACTTGAATAATAACTTGTAGAACAAAATGTTGAAAGATTGAACTAAGGAAAGCTTAACAATTTGTAAACTAACATGATAACTATTGAGAGAATTATAATGCTTATGGCTATGTGAGGATTTGAGACGTAAAATATGAGATGCCTATAGCTATGAAATGCTCCTCCTATTTATAGGAGAGGGAAAAGAAACGTAAGCATTCAACAGACAGCTAACCCCGATCGGGGCCGTGGTTATCCGGGTAAATTCCCTTAATTCTTGATTAATTCCTTGAAGAATCTCTATGCTTGCACTTAAATGCTCCTTAATCACTCGGTATTACTTCACATTACTAGAATCCAAAGCTTCCTTAGCATCCAATGCTTTCACCTTTAAGTTGGACTTTTATTTTGGGTTTGACTATGCTTTTGACAATATTTGAATTAAACATATTAATCCACTAATTTCTTCATGCACAACCCATTCCAATACTCCATGCTTAGTCCAACACTTGGTCTTGTTTAGCTTAGTGAACTTGGTGTACAAAATGATAGGAAAAAGGCTCTAAATGCTTAGATTCCTACAAAAATGCAACAAACACAACAATACACCTAGAACACAAGATTAGCTCAAAAATATACTATTTAAAGTATGATAAACAATACAAACCGAGCTACAATGAGGGGTAAAAGTATATATAAAATGAACACATCAAACTCCCCCAAGCTAAACCCTTGCTTGTCCCCAAGCAAGAAACCAAATCCCATCAATTACAATATCCCAAACAAGCTAAGCATAATGATTTAGAAACCCGAAACAACATGGGCAAGGAATAAAGCAAAACATGGATGAGATTTACACGACGGCGTAGCATGGAAAACTTTGAACAAACCTTTAAGCTCTTGCATGATCTTTTGACTTATGGACTCTCACGGGGCACTCAAACTCTATTATATGTGAAAGAACAATTTGTGAATGAACACTCAACTATCCTCGACTTATAACAATCTACCCGCAATCTAATATGGTAAACATGTCAAAACTAGCAAGCCAATACAATCAAATGTAAGCATGATAAAGAAGCCAAATGGGTAGGAAGAAGGCAAATAAACATGGGTAAGAAAGGGGAACAAAAGAGTTATGGTAATGTGGAGCTAAGTCAAGCTAGCAACTACCAAAATGTAAAGGTGCTCAATCTCAATTCTAAACCAATTTTGCAATTCAAACCATAAGGAAACCCTCCAAAATGTATGAATAATGCTTGAGAATTTCTCACAACTTTTCTTCTTCTCATTTTTTTTTTTCATTTCAATGCACACTTTTTTTTCATGCTTTTTCATTTTTTTTCACATTTTTTTTCATCTTTTCATTCTCATTTTTTTTTCATCATTTAAACTCTCTTTTTTTTTTCTTGAGCATTAGGACCAAGCTCACATGATTTCCACAACCTTTGAAACAAATCCCAATTGAGCACCCAAACAAAACAAAGCTACTAGCTCAACAATGGTTGGCAAGTTATAATGTAACTAGGAAAATGTTTATGAAGGGGTCAAGAAGGTAAATATATCATGTGAATGGCTCCAAAATGCTATAACAAATGAATGCATGCTTACCAAGAGATGACATGAGAACCATACTTATGCGTTTTGATGTAACACACATTATAAGGAGACACTTACACTCACCTAAGAGAGACCGGATATGGATGCATCGGTCTAAAGAGGCTCTACCTTACCATTTTGTAGCTTGCCACAAGTCAAGATCAATCCTATTCGGTTCATTTTCCATCTCCCACCTACTATGTCAAGACATCCCCATGTAGCTATTATCCTATCATATATGAACAAATCATTAGCTAAAAGCCATTATTAGGATAAGCAAAGAGGAAAGTAGGCTACAAGCAAGCACAAAGCAATAATTTCTCTCAAAAAATTTCAAATTTTCTACACTACATGCCAACTACACTATATGCAAATGCAATCACCCCCCAAGATAAACATCACATTGTCGTCAATGTGCCAACAATTCAAAGTACCCAATCAAACCATAAAAATGGCTCAAAGCACAAAACAAGGACTAGAGGTTATGTTTAATGGGTTGCAAGACCTAAACTAAAATTCAAAGCAATTAAAAACTTACTCAACTTGCTAGCCTCCCCCTAACCTAGCATGGATTCGGGGGACTTGTTAATCAATCATCTAAGAAAAGGGCCAAAAATTGAACCCCTTCCTTCCTTCCTTCTTTTTACCACTACCACTTGATTCACCTTGGTGGCCACTTCCACTTAAATCATCCTCTTGAAGAGGAGTGACATACTCACCAATTTTTTGGCCACTACTAAGACCATCACCATAGCTACTATACCCACCATACCCTCCATAGCCACCATATCCACCATAGCCTCCTTGTAATGCCTCAACACCATAATCCAAACCACAAAAATCCGAACCGGGTGCATAAGTAGTAAATGTACCTGCATCATTGTTAGGAGGAGGAGGGGGAATAGGGAGGAAATCCACCCGGAGGATAAGTATAAAATGAAGGGTGTGGCCCCTCGGGTTGGATTACTCCTTGTCTAGCAAAATAATCATAAATTGGATGCAAAGCAAGTCGTTGGTCATCACGAATTGCATTAACACCTAAGTTCAATTCCCTCATCATATCCATCATTTCTAAGCTAGAGGGTGATTGAATGCTAGAGGTGGAGTGACGTGCTTGAGAGGGTTGACCTCCCGCATGCCTCTCAATGGTGGTATTGATCGGAGTCCGTTTCGTGTTCACAATTTAATAGATGTTGTCGTTGGGTCACGTCCGAATCAAAAAAAAATTTATAGCTTCACAAACAACTCTACAATTAGCAAAGAGGCAAGTAAAGGTCGGATCCCAAGGGACGGGAATTGAGATGAGATTTCTATTGAAACTAGTAGTGTCTTAGGGGTGTCACAATTTGGGTTGATGTAGAAGGTCACTAACTAAATAGCAATGAAAGTAAATAAGCAAGATGAATTAAAAGGGTTGTAAACAATTGATAAAAAGCACTAGGGTGTCATGGGGTCCTAGGGGAATCATGGGAATTGATCATACAAACATGTTCTCAAATTATAAGCAAGCAATTATTGTTGTGATGGATTGAGTTGGGTTATATCTTACAATCCTAGGAAAGTTTGGGTCCCGGAGCCAAATTGATTAGATTGTACAACACCTACAAGTCGACTTAGTCTCCCCTACTCAACAACATGCATGGTCTAATGAGACTCGAGTTGGTTTATGTCTTACAAGTCTCATTGAAAAGATAGGTGATGGGTAAAAAATGTAAGGATTCATAGGCTCACATTTCATCAAACATAACATGTGCATGAGTTGAGATCAAAACAAGCAAGCAAATAAACCATGAAAGCATATTAATTTAAGCATGAATCATTCCCCATGTTGGTTTCCCCTAATTACCCATTAACCCTAGCTAGGTCACTACTCACTCATTATCATGTTGATCATGCTAGCAAGGTTGTCAATCATACCAACAAAAGGAAACATGATGAATAAATGAAAGTAATTAACAATAATTAAAAAGGGATTAAGAGAATTATACCTACTAATGATTCCAATAATAAAGCAAAGAATAAAAGAAGTACTTGATGCTTGATTGAGAGGTTGTCAATCTCCCAATAATAACCCAAATAATCTTCAATTACCCAAAATAAAGGATGAACAAAAGAGAGATTAAGGAAATAAAACTTGTATTAGAACTAGATTAATTGTTGATTACAATACTAAAGAGACATTTGATTTATATTAACTACTCTAATAATTGATAAGAAGAACATGCTCTTCTAATTAGACTAATGGGGTATTTATAGTGGAAATTAGGTGGATGCATTAGGGTTAACTAAGGGCTAAACTAGTAATTAAACTTCTTAGATTGAGCAGGGAGAAGCCGGTATTTTTCGAAGGAAGGGCTTCTTTCTTTGTAGCTTGGAGAAGACGAAATTTCGCTGTACTGGAATCCGTGCGTATAGGAGTCGGGACGGGCGGATTTAGGCAGGGGAAGACGGGCGTCTTTAGGGGAATCCGGGCGGATTCTGTGGCTGCTATCCGGGCGTCTTTGAAGGAAGACGCACGGATTGTGCTTGTGGAGGACGGGCGGATTCAGGACAATCCGCTCGGATTGTAGCTCAGCACTATTTCTTCTTCTTTTCTTCCCTTTTCTTCATAAAATCCTTGGGGATTTCCTCGGGGATGCAAGGATCCTTTCTCAACATTGCTCATCTACTATCATATGTACAAAGGCCTTCTAATCTTGTCTCTTCTTGATGCTTGGTCATTGAATTTAATCAATTTAGTCTCGTTTTGCCATGAAAATGCAAGATTTTCACTCCTTTCCTACCAAGGGATCAAAATCTCAAAGAATATGCAAAACAAAGAACTAAAGACAATAAATGACCCAAATATGCACTGAAAAGCATGGGAACAAGGTTAATTCGGATGCTAAATATGCGCTAATTATGGTCACATCAAATATCCCCAAACCGAACCTTTGCTCGTCCCGAGTAAAGAGGTGACAAAGACTAGGACCATTATTTAAACTAACCTAATAACATAGTCTATATGAGACAATTAGCGGGTCTCACTCCGCCCCTTCAACTCACAACAAGACAACCATGAGGTAGGATGCCTTCTTGCAAGGCAAGGTGGGTCTTGCCAAAATGGCGACACATCCAAACATTAAGCACACAAAATCAAATAATGGATGCATCTACAAAAGGAATGGCCACTTCCTCATCAAGTGGCGGAGGCAACTAAGAGAGAACAAATTTAAGACCATATAATCCTTCACAAATACTAGTTGAACAAATTACTAAGGCTAAGAGGATGGCACTAAATCACCTCCAAATGGTGTTAAACTAGACTACTTTCATCCTCAATTTTCAAATGCTTTCGTCAAGAGCGATCAGATGGTAGTGGAATGATGATCCCTATGATGCTAGTAGCATATGACATGACAAGTCTTGAATTCTCTACAAAAGTAAAGGTCATGGATCGTCCCAAGCTCGACAAAGTGGCTTGACAAAAGGCTTTTTGGGAATGAAATGCTCAAATCTTTATAAACAAGGGTGGATATGACTAGTATTCAAAATTGTCCTCATTTAACTTTCACATTTCAAAAATTTAAGATGGGGTTTGTCCCTTCCGGGCTAGTGTCCTTTACTTTCGCCAATCGCTTATTAGGCAACCGGTTAACCTCTAGACAATAGCTTTTCGGGGTGATAGTCACTCTGTCTCTGGGCGGCCGAATTCACAACCGTGTGGGGGCCCAATTCAATGGATCCCGCTCCAAAGCTCATCGAAGTGGTACGCCTCCATCAAAACAACTAAATTTCTCAACATTTCAACATTTCATAACATTTGAGGTTTCCTTAGCAATAGATTACTTCCACATGACAAAATTTTCGAAATGAGCACTTCAAGCTTATTGATAGAAAAGTATTTTTGGGTTGCCTTACCACAAGGTCAATCAAGGTCACCTAGACAAGTTAACCAAGTCCACATCGCATCACGGGGTTGGATAGGTGACTCACATGCAAACCCTTGACTAGGCTTTGGGTCATGGGTCAAAAGACACTAGTATGACACTATATAGGGTGTTTTACAACCATTCTAGTAGGCAAAGTCTTAAGTTGAAAAAGTATTTGTAATGGCTTATTTGCTCTTGTCAAAGTTCTCAATTAGGCACTTTTCAAAATGTTTTATCTAAATGCAACTACATGCCATGATGCAACTAATATATACATCCTAATGCAAGTGATTCTATCAACTAATATGACATATAAACTAAATGCAAGTCCTAAATTCACATTGTTATACCGCATCAATCAAAATAAAGCCACATAGTCATTAACATAAAGAGGAAAAAGGAGATTGGAAAGATCATACCATGCGGTCTTCATGATCCTCATGTCTCGGATGTGGCGTAGTCATTTAATGTGAACAAGGATAGAACAAACACAATACAACAATATATACAATATATGTATAACTACACTACAAAAGGAATAAACATGTTTTTGGGTTTTTCAATTTTCAAAATTTTATGGTTTTTCGAATTTTTTCAATTTTTTTGGCTTTTTGAATAAAAGTTAAGTTAGAATTCCCCATCCCCACACTAATATGGGCATTGTCCTCAATGGCCAAAATGATGGGAAATTATGCAAACATGATGCATGATTTCTACACTAAATGCAAGCTACACTAATCTACACTACATGATGCATGGTTTTTGTTTATGACGGAGAGGATAATTTAGATTACCTTCCGTTGTGTATGCATTAACTTCCCCAAACCGAACTAGACATTATTGCTAATGTCCGAGGATGGGTGTAGTTCATGCACACACTATGCAATGTATGCAACTAATTTTGTCATTTTGGATTTTGAAAGGTGGGAACAATAAAATGAGAACACCCAAAAGTACCGAGGTGTGAGTCCTCTATGGTGCTAGGACTACTCCAACAATGATCAAGAAAAATAAATAAATAGAACAAAGAGAGAAATAGACAAACCTCAAGAGGGTAGGAGCCTCCAAAGCTTGCTAATTTTCCATCATATCATCACTATCATCATCTTCCTCATTAGAAGTGGTCTCATTGCCACTTTCTCCTTCACTTTCTTCTTCACCTTGCTCATCATCCTCTTCTCCTTCTTCACTAGCATCTTCATCAATGTTATCATCAACCTCTTCATTACCAACAACCTCATTATCATCCGGAACAACCCTAGATGCACTCGGAAATAGGACTTCCTTATCCGCCCAACTAGGCAAAGGACATGATGGG
This sequence comes from Silene latifolia, assembly GCF_048544455.1. Taxonomy (NCBI): domain Eukaryota; kingdom Viridiplantae; phylum Streptophyta; class Magnoliopsida; order Caryophyllales; family Caryophyllaceae; genus Silene; species Silene latifolia. The sequence continues at coordinate 169,312,817 of NC_133536.1, forward strand.
CCAAGTAGTCCTTGCCTAGCTAAATGTAGGAGGGGTGGATATTGGGCTAAGTAAACATTTTTCCGATCCTCGAAAGCTTGCTTGTGCATCTTTTGCATGAGAAGAGTCAAATAATCATTTCTTGCTTCAACACCTTCCGGCTTGAACTCTTGGTACTAAAAAGGGTAAGGTGGTGTGACAATGGAAGAGGAGGGCATTTCAAGTTCACCCTTTTGTTGTTGGATAATATACTCGGCCTCTTTTGAAAGGGGAAGTAGATAATTGATCCGGTGGACACTCAATCGATAAATCTTTGAAGGCAAAGTGAAAGAACTAGCCTCACTAGTGAGCCATCCATACTTGGTGTCAAGAGGGTTATGGGCAACCCACTTGTACTTGTGTATCATAGTATGCATATCAATGAGATGACCACCTTCTTTCGCCTCATACTTGTTATCTTTGTTGAAGTTTGGATCAAAGTATTTGGCTAGGATAGTGACTAGGCCTCCATTCACAATAACGGTAGTGCCTTTTTTCCCACAATCAATGTTTAACCATCTATCCACCAAGAGCCTTAGAAAGTTAAAAGGCTTGGTAAATTCCCTTCCAACGTTCAAAGCCGACTCAAGAAGAACAAAATCGAGTTTGGTGAAATGGTTGGTGTCTTTTCTTGCATTGATGGTGTTCCCTACGACCTTGTGCCATACTCTAATACCCGGATGGTGGACTAATAGAGCACGACTAGCATGAAAGTCTTCAAATTTTCTTCCGGAAATCGCCTCCCAAAGAGGGTCGGGGTCATATTTGCCAACATTCTTAAAATAACTCGGAGAATCACTAAGACCCAAAGCATTACCCATTTCCTCAAAGGAGATGCGCCTACTAACATTAGCTAGACGAAACTCGATGGTCTCCATGGTCTCAACCTTGTTAACTTTCAAAGAACTCAAAAATTCTAAGGTAAGGGAGGGGTATGTCAATTCTTTTGATTCAAACAATTTCTCCAACCCCATGGCTTTGAAAAAAGCTCTAGTTTGCTCAAGGACACCCAATTTTTCTAAGGTATCTTCACAAATAAACTTGGTGGATTGAAATGATTTTCTAGCAAACTTGGCAAAAGTGTCCCTATGAGATTTGGAAATGAAAATTACCTCCGGATAGTTTGCAAGTTGATCAATTTCCGGAGTAGTAGATGTTGTTGCTCCCATGGGAGGTTGTTGTTGTTGTTGCACTTCCAAGTTTGGGTTTGCTACCACCATAGCCAATGCTTTCTTTGCTTGAAGAGTCTTTTGCCTTAAGGAGAGTGTCTTTGCCTTTGGTGCCTTTGCCTTTGTTGCCTTTGTTGCTCCCTTAGTCCTTGCCATTGATGATTTAACCTAAAAAAGAGTGAAAAATCTTCAATTTCTAGTACACCCAAATCGATTTAAAGGTGAAAGGCTTTGCCTTTATGAATTCAAAAATCGATTCAAAGGTTGAAGATTTTGTGCTTGGTTTTGATTTTTATTGGAAGAGGAGTGATTGATTTGTTGTTAAAAGGATGTTTTGATTTGATTTTGGTGAATGTTGTTGAGGAATTTTGTTTTTGTAATGGAGAGGATAAGGGTTTTGAGGTTTATGAGTAGTGTTATGAATGAAAGAATAAAGAAATGAATGTGGGAGGGGGTTTATAAAACCCGAAAGATTTGAACTGCAGGGGCAAGACGGGCGGATTCTGCTCGGGACGGGCGGATTCTGCCTTTTCTAGGTTTGGAAAAACTCGCCTAAAGACGGGCGTCTTTCAGTAAAGACGAGCGGATTCGCAAACACGGGACGGGCGTCTTCTGCAGAAGACGGGCGGATTCCTTCACAGGGATTTTTCTTGTTTTCTTCAGCCAAGAAGACGGGCGTCTTCCCTTCAGGGCGGGCGGATTTTTGAAGACGGGCGGATTTTAATGCAGGATGCCTGGATTCGTTGACAGTAAAAAATTTCACAAATTCAGCTCATAATAGGACGGGCGTATTCTACCCAATATGCCCGGATTGCCTGAAGACGGGCGGATCTCCTGAATCCGCTCGGATTCCACCCCTTTGTACCCGGATTCAGTTCCATCCGTGTACTTTGCCAATCCCCTTGTCATTTTTCCATTCTTCTTCATATCTCGTGTTCTTCATTGTGGGGGCACTACTAAGGCATGGATAGCCTAGGCAATTGCCATCCCCACACTAAGCTAAAGCACTACACATTAATTGAAATTATTAGTCCCTCCCTCACTTCTCTCAAACATGATAATTATCTTGATCAAAGTATAAAAATCCAAAATTAACAAAAATGCAATATAAGAATTGAAATGCAAGTTAGGGAGTTAGAAATATTTACAAATGGTGGTTTAGGGAGGACTCCACCAAACTCTCATTCTTGATGAGATGTCAAGGGGGCATGTTCAAGGTGTTGTTGATGTTGCTCAACACCTTGAAAAAGTAATCAAAAGCTTGTTCATTATCATGATAGAGGTCTTCAATAAACCTTGGCCCTTCTTGTCGGTCTTGATCGATGGCATTACCAATGTAGGGATTAAAAAACCCTTCAAATTCGTCGTCCCAAAGACCACAAACTTCATTAAGTTGATCATTGAAAATCTCTTGATTTGATGGAGACAACTTTCCCATTTCCTTTTCTTGGCTAATGAGGCCATCTTCTTTATTGCTTGTCTTTGATGAGCTTTGCAAGTTCTCTTTGTCACAATTCACTTGCTCTTTGAATGGAGCATCTTCAATTTTCTTCTTCCATTGGAGTTCCGACTTCTTCCTTTCATCCTTCCGACTATAATGATCGATCATAAAACACGGTTCATGTAAACGGGGAGCTCTCATAGTCTTGTAAAGTTAAAAGTTATACTCTCATCTCCCACTTCTAGAGTGAGCTCACCATGTTTTACATCAATCACCGCACCCGCGGTGTGTAAGAAGGGTCTTCCTAGAATGATTGGAATGTTGGAATCTTCCTCCATATCAACAATGACAAATTCCACCGGGATGAAAAACTTCCCAATTCGTACGGGGACATCTTCCCATATCCCTAATGGTGTCTTCGTCGATCTATCGGCCATTTGGAGTGTGATATTGGTGCATTTAAGCTCTCCCATCCCCAACCTTTTACTCACCGAGTACGGCATAACACTCACACTAGCCCCTAGATCACATAAGGCTTTGTTGATCGTGGTGTCGCCAATGGTACACGGTATTGAGAAGCTTCCCGGATCCTTTAGTTTTGGAGGTAACTCCCTTGAAGTATTGCACTACTCACCTTAGTGAAGGAGATAGTCTCAAGTTTCCAGATTGACTTCTTCTTTATGAGGATGTCTTTCATATATTTCGCATAGCCGGCACGTGATTGATTAATTCCGTGAAAGGAATTGAGACTTCCAAATTCTTCACAATTTCCATAAACTTTCCAAGTTGGTCATCAAATTTGGGCTTGGCTTGACGACTTGGAAAAGGAAGTCTAATCACAATGGGCTCCTTCTCCTTGGCCTTGTCTTCATTTTTCTTTGAAATTTCTTCTTTTGATGATTCTCCATCTTTGGAGTTTTGCACAATTTCTTCCTTATCACTAGCTTCCACAACTTCATCCTCAACTTGCTTCTTTGGTGCTTCATACCTTGTACCACTTCTCAAGTGAACGACACTAACCGTTTCATGTCTTGGGGGATTACTTTGAGGTGGTAATTGCCCCTTTTGTCTTTGTGAGCTTGAAGATTCTAGTTGAGTCAATTGGGTTTCCAATATCTTGGTGTGAGCTAGAATGTTGTTGATGGTGGTTTCCTTTGCTTGACTATCTTTTTGCATTTGAGTGAAAAATTCTTGTTGATTCTTTTGCATTTGGAGGACCGCTTTTTGAACATCAAAACCTTGGTCATTTTGGTGATTGTATGGATTTTGGTTTTGGTAGCCTTGGTTTTGGTTGAAAAAGGGTCTTTGATTTTGGTTTATCATGGGAGGTGGGGTGTATGTTGTTTGAGGGTTTTGAACATTTTGGCTTTTGTATGAGAGATTCGGATGAAACTTGGTGTTTTCATTGTAATAGTTGTAATAAAGGGTACCACTCTTGTATGCTTGGAAAGCATTCACTTGTTTATTTGTTCCCCTACATTCACTTTGGTCATGTCCCAAAGTTCCACAATTCTCACATATCCCACTTGGGATTGATGAGGATGCCGTCATGGCATTAACATGATGCTTTGGTGATTTTGAGGCTTCTTCAAGTCTAGCCATAGCTTGTTCAAACTTCAAATTGATTGTGTCAATGTGAGCACTAAGTTGAGCACCCAATTGAGTAACGGAGTCCACTTCATGCCTTCCTCCTCTAGTAGCCTTGCGAGGTCTACTATATTGTGAGTTATGGACCGCCATTTCCTCAATCTTGTTCCATATTTGATTGTCATCAACTTCGGTGAACATTCCATTTGATCCTATGTTGAGAATGTTCCTTGAATCTTTATATAGACCGTTCCAAAATTATTGTACCAAGAACCACTCGCTAAGTCCATGGTGAGGACATGAGCGACAAATTCCCTTGAACCGCTCCCAAGCTTCATACAAAGATTCTTCATCCCTTTGCTTAAAACCCGTAATTTGAGCTCTTAGCATGTTAGTCTTTTCCGGTGGGTAGAACTTTTTGTAGAAAGTTAGAGCCAACTTCTTCGAAGAATCTATTCCGAGAGTGGCCTTATCAAGGCCCTTCAACCATTGTTTCGCGGTGCCGATTAGAGAAAAAGGAAATAAGACCCATCGAATTTGGTCTTGAGTTACACCGGTTTGAGAAATCGCATCACAATAGTCACAAAAGGTTTCCATATGAGAATGAGGGTCTTCACTAGGCATCCCCCCAAATTGGCTCCTTTCGACTAATTGGATAAAGGCGGATTTGGCAATAAAATTTCCGGTCAAATGTTGTGGTGTGGGAGTACCATTGGGTAGGTTCTCCTCGGTGGGTATGGAATGTGATGAAAATTTAGGCATTGTAGGTTGATTTTGTGGGGTATTTTGTGTTGGGTTCTCCTCACCTTCTCTTGCAAAAGGGTTGATGAACTCAATAGTTGGTTGAATATCCACTACCTCACTAATACCTCTCAAATTCCTCCTAACAAATCTCCTTTTCTTTGTCAAGGTTCTTTCAATTTCACGATCAAAAGGTAACAAATCACTTTGTGACCTTCTAGACATGCAAAATATCAAACAACTCGAAAACAATTAGAACAAACCTTGCGGAGTTTTACTTCCCCAAGGTAAAGAAAGACACAACTAATAACAATATAAGAAAATCTAAATCAAGTTAACACCGTCCCCGGCAACGGCTCCATTTTTGATCGGAGTCCGTTTCGTGTTCACAATTTAATAGATGTTGTCGTTGGGTCACGTCCGAATCAAAAATAAATTTATAGCTTCACAAACAACTCTACAATTAGAAAAGAGGCAAGTAAAGGTCGGATCCCAAGGGACGGGAATTGAGATGAGATTTCTATTGAAACTAGTGGTGTCTTAGGGGTGTCACAATTTGGGTTGATGTAGAAGGTCACTAACTAAATAGCAATGAAAGTAAATAAGCAAGATGAATTAAAAGGTTTGTAAACAATTGATAAAAAACACTAGGGTGTCATGGGGTCATAGGGGAATCATGGGAATTGATCATACAAACATGTTCTCAAATTATAAGCAAGCAATTATTGTTGTGATGGATTGAGTTGGGTTATATCTTACAATCCTAGGAAAGTTTGGGTCCCAGAGCCAAATCGATTAGATTGTACAACACCTACAAGTCGACTTAGTCTCCCCTACTCAACAACATGCATGGTCTAATGAGACTCGAGTTGGTTTATGTCTTACAAGTCTCATTGAAAAGATAGGTGATGGGTAAAAAAATGCAAGGATTCATAGGCTCACATTTCATCAAACATAACATGTGCATGAGTTGAGATCAAAACAAGCAAGCAAATAAACCATGAAAGCATATTAATTTAAGCATGAATCATTCCCCATGTTGGTTTCCCCTAATTACCCATTAACCCTAGCTAGGTCACTACTCACTCATTATCATGTTGATCATGCTAGCAAGGTTGTCAATCATACCAACAAAAGTAAACATGATGAATAAATGAAAGTAATTAACAATAATTAAAAAGGGATTAAGAGAATTATACCTACTAATGATTCCAATAATAAAGCAAAGAATAAAAGAAGTACTTGATGCTTGATTGAGAGGTTGTCAATCTCCCAATAATAACCCAAATAATCTTCAATTACCCAAAATAAAGGATGAACAAAAGAGAGATTAAGGAAATAAAACTTGTATTAGAACTAGATTAATTGTTGATTACAATACTAAAGAGACATTTGATTTATATTAACTACTCTAATAATTGATAAGAAGAACATGCTCTTCTAATTAGACTAATGGGGTATTTATAGTGGAAATTAGGTGGATGCATTAGGGTTAACTAAGGGCTAAACTAGTAATTAAACTTCTTAGATTGAGCAGGGAGAAGCCGGTATTTTTCGAAGGAAGGGCTTCTTTCTTTGTAGCTTGGAGAAGACGAAATTTCGCTGTACTGGAATCCGTGCGTATAGGAGTCGGGACGGGCGGATTTAGGCAGGGGAAGACGGGCGTCTTTAGGGGAATCCGGGCGGATTCTGTGGCTGCTATCCGGGCGTCTTTGAAGGAAGACGCACGGATTGTGCTTGTGGAGGACGGGCGGATTCAGGACAATCCGCTCGGATTGTAGCTCAGCACTATTTCTTCTTCTTTTCTTCCCTTTTCTTCATAAAATCCTTGGGGATTTCCTCGGGGATGCAAGGATCCTTTCTCAACATTGCTCATCTACTATCATATGTACAAAGGCCTTCTAATCTTGTCTCTCCTTGATGCTTGGTCATTGAATTTAATCACTTTAGTCTTGTTTTGCCATGAAAATGCAAGATTTGCACTCCTTTCCTAACAAGGGATCAAAATCTCAAAGAATATGCAAAACAAAGAACTAAAGACAATAAATGACCCAAATATGCACTGAAAAGCATGGGAACAAGGGTAATTCGGGGGCTATATATGCGCTAATTATGGTCACATCAGGTATGTGTCTCACCTCTTAGGTCCAAATGGTAGGTAGGTCTAGTAAAGGGGGCACTCCCGTGATAAAGCTTAGTGTGGACCAAAGCCTTTATTTCTTTCTTTTCGTCAGGTAGAATAATGGAGTCTTGTCTACCTATTTTCCAAATCATGTTAGGGAGAGCATCCCTAAACCAATTACAAGAAAGAAAATATTCATAATCAAGCCCAACTCCCTTTTTTCTAGACTCAAGCAATGGTCTCAAGTTGGTATTTTCTTGGTTAAATCTACATAAGTGGTGCGCAATCTTAGTGACCAAACCCCCCAAGACAATACAACTATTTTTGGGGTTGCATTGTTTGGTCAAATGGACCGCAAAGTGGTATAGGGGATATTGATTCCCCACCTCTCATCACCATTAACATTCAAGAAAGCACCCAAAATCTCTACCTCAATCTTCCTCACCGAATGAGGTTCATTTCTCCCAAAAAAGGTCCATCCCATAAACCTTTGCCAAATCCTTATGTCGGGGTAATGTATATATTGATAAGGGCTATGGTCCCAACCTTGGAAAGGCAAGTGAGAAATGGCATTCCAAGTTAAAACGGGTTTATAAGACTCGGGTGATTTGATAGGTAGGTCCTTGTGAGGCAATTGGAAGATATTGGCAAAGTCCGATAAGTCCATCCTATGGTCTTCATTAAACAAGCGGAAGGTAACAAAAACTATAAAACCGGGTTTCCTAGGCCTATGAAACTCAAAAGAGCTTAAGAACTCAAGGGTGAGTTCGGGAAAGGTCTTATTATTCATTGTGTAACAATGCTTCATACCAAGATTCTTAAACAATGCCTTAACATTTTTCTCAATTCCAATGTTGTTTAAAGAAGCTTGGTTGATAAATTTGGTTGGTTTCATACCTTTGCTCTTTAAGCTGACCCAATTGTTGTATTGAGCTTGTGAATTGAAGATCACACCCGGAAAATCCGGGTCTTGCCACTCCGGGACTTCCTCCATTTGCACATCTTCCGCAGCATTTGAAGGTTCCGCCTCACCTCTCCTTCTCTTAGAAGCACCTTGGGTAGGAGCTTTTCTTGGTGCCATTTTTCTGAAATTTAAGACAAGACTTCATCTTAAGGCAAACCAAAATTCATCCAAATAGACATAATAGAACGAATTAGTGAACTAATTCACACGACAAACATGAATAAAGCATTCTACAATCAATTTCTAGTACTAAAAAGCACAAAATCGAATTCCCCCAAATCGAGTTAGGGTTTGCATAATTCAATTTAATTGATTGAAAATGATGAATTTAAAGAGAAAAGAGAAGAAAACTTACCAATTGATGTTAAATGATGAATGAATCTTGTAAATCAATGAAGAAATTGATGTTTCCTAGTGATTTTAGGTAAAGAATTAAAGAAATGTGGAAGAGAGAAGGAGGAGAAGGTACCGTCGGGTTTGCAAAGTGATAGAAAAATCTTTTTTTTTTACCAGTATATAGCAGCTGCCAACAAATCACGGAACCACGACCCCGATTGGGGCTGGCAACCCCGATCGGGGTTGACTACTCCTTCTGGATTTGACTCTTTTCCGCGTTTGATTTAATTTCTTTCTCGTTTCTCGAAAACCAAGTTCCCGAACGGGGTTCTTGCATGGGGAAGCGTGCCAGATTCTCTTCTAAGCCTCCTTTCTTCATTTTCACCTAAAAATCACAAAAAGAAACATCGTCAAGTCGATTATTTTATTAATAATCTAGAAAAACAATAAATTGCAGAAAAATAAAAACAAATTAAAAGCTTGGGTTGCCTCCCAAGAAGCGCTGGTTTAACGTCCCGCATGACGTAAACACTTGAGTCAGTTTAAGATTTCTTTGGTAGAGGTTGAACGGTCATTTCCTCTATCAGACCAATGATCACATTCTCATGGTAGAGCTTCAAACGATGACCGTTTGCTTTAATTTTTCGCCCTTGGTGGTCATCACTTCAACGGAACCGAACTTGTTGACATTTGTGACGGTATATGGACCGGTCCACCGTGATCGTAACTTTTCCGAAAATAGCTTGTAACGGGAATTGAAGAGCAACACTTTATCACCAATTTGAAATTCCTTGTTCAAGATCTTTTTGTCATGCCATCTTTTTGTCCTCTCCTTGTAGAGATGGGAGGTACCATAAGCTTGCAAGCGGAATTCATCAAGTTCATTGAGTTGCAATAAGCGCTTTTCTCCACTCAATTTCGGGTCCATATTAAGCTCCTTAATCGCCCAAAAGCCTTTTGTTCCATCTCAACGGGAATATGGCACGCCTTTCCATAGACCAACCTATATGGTGAGGTACCAATAGGTGCCTTATATGCGGTACGGTAGGCCCACAAGGTATCATCGAGCTTCATACTCCAATCCTTTCGTGATTTGGCAATAACTTTCTCAAGTATGGACTTGATCTCACGGTTAGAAACCTCCACTTGGCCACTAGTTTGTGGATGGTAAGCCAAGCCTCTTCTATGATAGACTCCATATTTTTCCAATAAGGCATCAAGTTGTTTCTCACCAAAATGAGTACCACGATCACTAATGATCGCTCTTGGAACACCAAACCTTGGAACACCAAACCTTGGAAATATGATCTTCTTGAATAAGTTGATCACGATGCGAGCATCGTTAGTTGGAGTAGCAATTGCCTCTACCCATTTAGAGACATAATCAACGACAACCAAAATATACCGATTCCCTTTTGAGGAAGGAAACGGTCCTTGATAATCTATGCCCCAAACATCGAACACCTCTACTTCCAAGATACCATTTAAAGGCATCTCATGCCTCCTTGATATGGAGCCCGTCCTTTGGCAAGCATCACAAGCCGTCACGAAATTCTTAGCATCTTGGAACATAGTTGGCCAATAGAAGCCGGATTGTAACACCTTTGCAACGGTCTTAGATGGCCCATGATGACCACCATAAGGAGAAGAATGGCATCCTTCTAGCACCCCTTTCACATTACAATGTGGGATACATCTCCGGAATAGCCCATCGGAGCAATGTTTGAACAAATGTGGATCATCCCATAGGAAGAACTTGGCATCATATAAAAACTTCTTCCTTTGTTGATACGAAAAGTCGGGTGGCAATTCTCTTCCAACTAGGTAGTTCGCTATGTCGGCATACCAAGGAGTATTGGCTTCCAACATCATTAGAACATCATCGGTGAAGGAATCATCGATAGGTAACTCAATACCTCCATCATTGAACTTCAAACGGGATAAGTGATCGGCAACAACATTTTCGGCCCCCTTCTTGTCTTTAATTTCAAGATCAAATTCTTGCAAGAGCAAGATCCATCTTATCAACCTTGGCTTAGCTTCTTGTTTGGCTAGGAGGTGCTTCAATGAGGCATGATCGGTATGAACAATGACTTTTGAACCGATCAAGTAAGAGTGGAATTTGTCTAAGGCATAGACAATGGCAAGTAGCTCTTTCTCCGTGGTGGCATAGTTGACTTGAGCCGCATCCAAGGTTTTGCTAGAATAGTAGATAGCATGGAGAACCTTGTCCTTTCTTTGTCCTAGCACGGCACCTACCGCATAGTCACTTGCATCACACATGAGCTCGAATGACAAGTTCCAATCCGGTGATTGGATGATAGGTGCGGAAATCAAAGCCTTCTTGATCCTATTAAAAGACTCAAGACAATCGTTAGTAAACACAAAGGGAGCATCTTTTAAAAGAAGCTCCGTAAGGGGTTTGACAATCTTAGAAAAATCTCTAATAAAACGGCGGTAGAAACCCGCATGGCCTAAGAAACTCCTTACACTCTTCACATTTACCGGTGGGGGTAGTTGCTCAATAACTTGGACCTTAGCACGGTCCACTTCAATTCCTCTTTCCGAAACAATATGACCAAGCACCACTCCTTCATTCACCATGAAGTGGCACTTTTCCAAATTCAACACCAAATCAACCTCCTTATATCGCTTTAAAACTTTGGACAAGTTAGCCAAACAAGCATCAAAAGAAGAACCATAGACACTAAAATCATCCATAAACACCTCCATGATAGACTCAATGTAGTCGGAAAAGATGCTTATCATGCAACGTTGGAAAGTGGCGGGGGCATTACAAAGACCGAAGGGCATTCTAAGGTAGGCGAAGGTACCATAGGGACACGTAAACGTGGTCTTATCTTGGTCATCCGGGTGGATGGGTATTTGAAAGAACCCGGAATAACCATCTAGATAGCAAAAATACTTGTGACATGCCAACCTTTCCAACATTTGGTCAATAAAAGGTAATGGGTAGTGGTCTTTCTTGGTGGCTAGATTTAGCCTCCTATAGTTAATGCACATTCTCCATCCCGTCACAATTCTAGTTGGAATTAGCTCTTTTTTATCATTTTTGACTAGATGATGATGGTGGGGAAGGGTTTGTGTGGGACGTGAGGGGTGAATCATCGAGGGCTGAAATTGCTGAACTCATACTAATTGGTAAATTATGGGCTTCAAAATCTATTAATACGAAGGCGGCTATTGAATCAATGACAAAACTTTGGAACCCTAAAGGGTCTATTGTAGGAAACGTGATCGATGTAAAAGAGAAAATTTTTGTCTTTAAATTCTCGAAATTGCGTAGATAATTCCCGGATCTAACAATTTTAGCACTTCCTTTTTGACCACTTCTTGCATGTTAGGATTTAGTCGTCTTTGACCTTGGACACATGGTTTATGATCTTCCTCAAGATTAATTCGGTGCATGCAAAATTCGGGGCTTATGCCCTTTAAATTGTCAAGTTTATAACCAATGGCTTTCTTGTGAGACCTTAAGACTTGAAGCAATTTAGCCAATTGACTCTCATCTAATTTAGCACTAACGATTACCGGACACATCTTCTTATCATCAAGAAAAGCATACCTCAAATTGGAAGGGAGGGGCTTAAGCTCGGATTTTTGTACCTCAAGTTCTTGAGGTGTAGCAACCAAGCCTATAAAATGTGAGCTTTCCTCCAATGATAGCTCCTCTCCATCCAATTCTTGATATAAAGCATCAATCTCCTCATTTCCAATCTCATCATCACCTAAAAATGATTCTAAAAGCAAGAGTGCCTCCAAGGGATCTTTAGATAAAGATCGAGGTGTAGAGTCTTCTATAACAATGTCAACAACATCCAAAATTTTAATAGAATAACAAGACTCTTCTATCATTGGACTCTTCATGGCACTATTCAAATTATACGTGACCTTATCGTCACTCACTTCCAATGTAATTTTACCATTCTTGACATCAATTAACGCACCCGCGGTATGTAAAAATGGTCTTCCCAAAATGATTGGGATTTGGGCATCTTCGGCCATGTCAAGAACAATAAAATCAACCGGGATGAAAAACTTACCAACTTTAACGGGAAAATCCTCCAAAACTCCCAAAGGGCGTTTTATAGAACGGTCCGCCATTTGCAATGTGACACTAGTGCATTTTAAGACTCCCATATTAAGCTTAGCACAAATAAAGTAAGATATTACACTCACACTAGCACCTAAATCGCATAAAGCTTTATCAATTTGATAGGTGCCAATTGTGCATGGAATAGAAAAGCTACCGGGATCTTTTAACTTAGGAGGGGACTTGTTTTGCAAAAGAGCACTCACCTCGGCGGTGAGAGCTATCGTTTCAACTTCATCAAAAGTCCTCTTCTTAGTTAAAATGTCTTTCATGAACTTAGTGTAAGATGGAATTTGAGTGATTAATTCGGTAAAAGGAACGGTTACCTGGAGATTCTTCACAACTTCCATGAATTTACCAAATTGATAATTCTTTTTATGCTTTGCCAATCTATGAGGAAATGGCACTTTGACTTTTTCCGGAATCTTTGCTTCAACATCTTTCTTTAGAGGAGCATCCTCCACTTCCTTGACTTTCTCAACAACAAGTGGATCATCCACTTTCTTGGGAACTTTTTCACTTTCTTTATCATTTGGAGAAATCTCCAACTCAACAAGAACCTCCTAATCTTCTTTGGGCATGGATAGCCCATCATATTTTGTACCACTTCTTAAAGAGATAGCATTAAGGGTAGCATGTGGTTACCTTGAGGGGGTAGTTGATCCATTTTCCTTGAAGAGCTAGATGAGGCCAATTGAGCCATTTGTTTCTCCAACATCTTGATTGCGGCATTTTGAGCTTGCTCATTCTTTTGGATTTGAGCCAACAATTCCTTTTGCATTCGGACTATCAAGCCCTCGAGCTTACCTCCTTATTGGTTGTTTTGTTGGCCATTTTGTGGTGGGGGTTGATTTTGTTGGTAATTGTTTTGTGGGGGCCTTTGTTGATTTTGATAACCCGGTGGAGGATTATACTTTTGTTTTTGAGGGACATAGGCATTTTGTTGTGGTAGGGGTTGTGGTTGAGGATTAAGCACATTGTTGCTTCTATAAGACATATTCGGGTGAAATCTTGTATTTGGGTTATATGTGTTTGAGAATGTACCTCGGTAGATAAGCATTTTGTCTTAAAGCTTGGAAAGCATTTACCTCTTCAATGGGAGCTTGGCAATGAGTGGTGTAGTGACCCGCACCTCCGCAACCATCACAAACGATGATTTGACTTGTTGAAGACACAACAATGAGTTGTTGAACGGAATCTATAGCATCTCTTTCCGCCAATTGTTGTTGGAGCAAGGCAATTTGAGCTAGCAAAACGGAGTTGTTGGAGGATTCTTCTTTACCTTTGGGTGGCACAATTCAGGAATTGACATATTGAGCATCATGGACCGCCATAGATTCGATCGTGGCATGAGCAAGGTTGGTGTCATTTTGATCAAACCGCCCATTGTTGGCGGAATCAAGAATCCTTCGGGACTCGGCACAACATCCATTGTAGAGTGTTATAGCTAGAAACCAATCATCTAGCCCATGATGTGGGCATTTTCTTTGTAGCTCCTTGTACCTCTCCCAAGATTCATATAAGCTCTCAAGAGCTTATTGACGGAATCCGGTGATTTGGCTCCTCAAATTTTGAGTTTTCTCCGGTGGAAAAAACTTTTGATAAAAAGCAAGAGCCAAAGTCTCCCAATTGGTGATTCCCATGGCGGTGCGGTCAAGGCTATTAATCCAAAGCTTGGCCTTGTCTTTCAAAGAGAAAGGGAAAAGTATTTCCTTTATTTGGGCTTGAGTGATGCCCGTTTGTCGGATCATGGAGCAATAATCACAGAAATTTTGCACATGCAAATTGGGATCCTCCAAAGGACTTCCCCAAAATTGTTTTCTCTCCAAAAGGCTAATGAAAGCCGGTTTGATCTTGAATTCTGGCGCGGTAATTTGAGTAATTGTGATACCGGCCGGAAGCATGGCCGCGGTGGGCTTTGAGTGATCGAAACGTTTCACCATCTTTTTGGTAGTAGATGGTGGTGGTGGTGGAGATGATGAACTAGAAACCTCCTCCTCTTTAAGAACTTCTAGATCGTCTAAGTAAGACTTTCTAGCACTTTCAACTTGGACGGGAGAAGCGGCTTCTTTCACTTCCTTCCAAAAACGTCGTCTTCTCCTAAAGGTTTTATCGGGATCGGAATTTGGTGAAAGCAATTCTCCACGACGAGAGGACCTGGGCATAATACAACAATTTCTAGGAAAATGATAAGTAACGGTCTTAAGGAACAAGTGTTCCTCAAGAAAAAAGAAAACAAGATAAAAATCAACAATTCAAAACGCAATAAAATCGTTTTCCCGGCAACGGCGCCAAAATTTGATAGACTTATTGTGTACCTATGCAAAGATAATTACCCTAAACAACAAATGAATGTAGCAATAGGGGTCGAACACAAGAAAACGGGAATTACGTTGTGAAATGCTATGAGAAGATTTCTATCAAGATCGATTTCGTTTTGGGTTTGTTTGGTTGTTTGATAATTAACAAAAAATTTAATGTAAATTATATAATAAAAAGGAGTCTAAGGGGGTCGGGTCACACATGCAAAGGTAAGTATATAATTATGTTAAACTCGGTATTAATAACATTGTCAATTGCTTAGGCTTAGAGACACCCACCTTACGGCATTAGTGTCAACCATAGACCGGGTCCTTCTCTCGTCCATGACTAGGTCGTCCTACTATACATGCTTAGTCTAATTCAATTCCGTGTCTCTCGACTTTAGAACGACTGAACAAACTTAATCAATTGAATAAGGCCTTAAACAAAGATTAAACATTATAGCACAAGCATGTGATATAAGCAATTTGAACAATATTATTATCAACCTATTTTAATCATGTTGTATACTTGATTTTGCATGGCTCCCCTAGCCCTTAGACTAGGAAATTTAGCTACTCATATTGGAATGTAAATTGCAAACTATATTGTAAGAAATGTTAAACATGGTTGTATGATTTATATAAACTAGATGATATAACATGTAAAAAGAAAAATGCTAATGTAATCTAAATTGAGTACTTTAATTATAATCTATGTGTAAACTAAAATAGAAATGTAAAATTGCAAGCTAGAAATAAGAATACCTTAATAGAAGATAACTTGTATAGAAGAAAAAATTGTAACCAAATGCTTGAATAAGGAATACTTGAACAATAACTTGTAGAACAAAATGTTGAAAGATTGAACTAAGGAAAGCTTAACAATTTGTAAACTAACATGAAAACTATTGAGAGAATTATAATGCTTAAGGCTATGTGAGGATTTGAGACGTAAAATATGAGATGCCTATAGCTATGAAATGCTCCTCCTATTTATAGGAGAGGGAAAAGAAACGTAAGCATTAAACGGAATGTTACATATATATACACCACTCCCATATTTTTAAATTGAACTTTCACACAATTAGATTAGGGGGCTCTCTCAAATTGGAATAATTAAACTCTCTCATATTAATTTCTACTCTCTTATTATTGTAACAAGAACCCTAGAATATTTTTCTCTTTAATTTTCCTTCAATAAAGTTGTAATCTTTCTTCATTATTAATTTAATTACTCTTTAGTTTATGCAAGATTGACAATTCTCATTAGTTTACATTTGTTATTGAGTTGTAATTTGAAGACAAGAAAATATTCATCTTAGCTTCCTTATTTCAACCAAAGTTTCCACTTTTAATTAATGTTGGTATAATCCTTCTCTTAATTTCTCTTCCTCTCAATTGTTTACATGTTTATTGTAGTTTAATTACTTGTCTTATCATTATGTTTATTCTTCTTATTTTCATATTAAAGTTCCCATCTTTTGTTATCATTTCCATTAGTATGTTTGAGTAGTGTATTGCTATGGTGGAAGGGAATCTTGTGTTGTTAATAAGGGTAGATTATTGGCTTGAACAAGCATGTACTACATGGGTAATTTCTCTTCCAACTGTCATGCATACAAAGTGTTTGTGAAAATGTCTCAATGAAAATTTGGGTCAATTTCACTATTTTATAACTTGTTGGGTGAGAGCTTGACTTGTAACTAGATAATTCATGACGATTAGTGGGTCTTGGGTAATTAGAGCGAGAGTTCGATTACTCTTAATCTCGGGTTAGTCTCACATCGAGAGGTTGGGACATACCTTTGAATCTACCTTGATTACTTATTAATTTGTGTCTTTACTCAACCCTTTATCTACATGAGTGAACCCGACCACCCTTACTTCCTTAATTAGCATCTTAATCAATTTGTCATTGCTTGCTTTAGTTGTAGTCTCATTATTTAGTTTATCAATCATTCAATATTTGCCAGAACTAAACTAGGAAGTAGACAATTAATCTAAGAGCCAAGCACCGTCTCTGTGGATCGACCTTCTTACCCTACTACCTTCATTAGTTTGGTATTGAGATTATAAATATTGTTTGCATATCGGGGAGTACGACAAACTCGGTATCAAAAATTCAGCTTAAAAATTAAAAAATAAATATCTTATTGCTAAACTACTAAATTTGAATAGAAAAGGAGATGATATAACTATATATAATTATATAATTGTGAAACCACCAAAATCAAAAGTATAATTCAAATAAATTTCACTATTGTGGAGGTAATAATACAAACTCTTATAAGAGCTATCTAAGATAATATTTAAGAGACTCAAAAGATTTTGGGTTGATATTTAAGCTCCAAGGATGACTCATATTTATAATCATAGGATTACCCCACATTATGTTAATCTTTTGATGTGGACAATTCTACTATTTATAACAATAGGTGTCAGCACACCTTATGTTATCTTTCGATGTGGGACAATTCTACTATTTATAATATGATGACCCCACCTTTTCTACTATTTATACGTAGTATGTTCACCATACCTACATTATTTTTCAATGTGTGACATATAACATACTAAGAAGTACATCATCTTTTTCGCACTTAGTTCGACACCCAACTCGATTTAATAACGATTTGGTCATTGGAGTTAGGCCTCCTACTCCCCCTTAATTGATGTATGAACTTTGTTTGTAAGTCTTTTAATTTAAGTACCTATTTAAACAAAAAAAAAAAGATTGAAGACGGATAATTCCGTCTCAAATAAAAATTCGTGATAATAAACTACAAATAAATTTGGTATTAAGATTGCATAAGCCGTTATGGCCTATGGGTCTTTTAGGAAAATGTTTTTGAAGCATTTTATTATGAGTGTGTTGGAAGTTCCTAGAGCTAAGATGGTAGCTGAACCATGAGCTCTTTGCTATACTTGGATTTCTTCAACTGTTGTCCGCTTAATTATTTGACTAATATTCAGTGAGTTGGTCCCATTGTAATGAAATCATACCTTACTCATTTTTATATTCTCATTTTCATTAAATTGAATAATTAAAATATTATAACCCATTTTAATAAAGGAAATATTATTATAATAATTAAAACATTCTCCACATTATTTTTTATATTATTGTGAAGATAGTGATACAAACTCTTAAGAACTCTCTAAGACAATACTTGAGAGACTCAAAAGATTTTTGGTTGATAAAAAAATTTCAAGGATGCCTTCTATTTATAATCATAGGATCACCCCACCTTATGCTAATCTTTCGATGTGTGATAATTTTATTATTTATATATGTTCAATGTGTAACGTACAAAATACTAAGAATTATATCATCTTTAATATTTGCAAATAATATGAGACTATACTCTAATGATAACATTTTTTTTACCACGAATCTAATTATACTATTTTCATAATTTTTTTAACGATACTTTTTTTCTTCAAATGAAATCTAAAAAGTTTTTATATAAAAATTAGAAAAATCACTTGAATGTAATTTAGGAAATATATATTATAATAATTAAAATCTTTTTACTTTATTTTTTATATCAAAAAATATTATTTATGATATTTTCCTAAATTGATTTTTGATGATGTGTACAACTTAGAATCGCTCGAAAAAAGCCTCTTTTATAAATATACTAGATTTAATGCCCGTGCGATGCACGGGCCTATATGTAATGTTCTGTCGCGTATAATTTAAAGTTATCCTATGAGTTTTAGCTTGGTCTTAGTTTAATATCAAATTTTAAAAAGTATTCGTAGCTAGGTTGTTGACATTGACGAAGCAAATCGAACTCGTGCCATAATATTGCAACAAAGCACATAATTGAGTCATTGAGTGTAATAATAGTGTTAATTGTCTCCATTGCTTACCGTTAAGCTTTTATGTATGTAAATAGAATCACATATTTTAGTGTGGTGTGGATGATCTCGATCCATTTCCAAATTTATATCTACTATGGAATAGTTTTTATTCATTTACTCCAACTTTGCATATCACTTGTGCATATCTTTGTACGCCTTTGTGAGGCCTTGTCAAGTGAATATTAGTTTGAACTTCTAAGTGGGAATGCCTATGTGTATTGATCAATATTTTCAAACTCCGAAATAAAACTAAAGTTTTGATTTGTAATTTAAAGTTTTATATTTGAACTTCACATATTATCTCAGGGTGAGATCTCGTGTTATAAATAGTGTATTTTTATCCTAATTGATATTTATTACTCCCTCCCATTTATTGGAATCGTACTATCTGAAGAATACTTTTATATACTATTCACAAAGAATAATATTGCCCATAATTGATTCATCACTATAGTGATCTAAATTCTTAACAATGGATGGACAAATAACGTACTGACTGTTTAACTTACGGAAAATTATTATTTTAGATGAACGTATAGTGTTAGAGATATACTTATCCGCAAACAATTGGTGTTTTCAAATATCTCTAAATCTCAAATTAACTTCTCAGCAATAATAACAATGATAATTATATTCATGTCATGGAAATAGGGTTGGTGTTACGATTTATCATATCATAAATGACAGTTGATTCACTTTTCTAATTAAAGTAGAAATATTAGATACATACACATTGATATAGATTGCGTAGTATTTTTGAATCACTTTTCTAATCATTTTATAATTGGGTGATCTTCAATAATAGTAATGAGAATAATAACATAGAGTAGTATTTTTATCCACTCAAAGAATTAGTCTGTGTCTTACCTGATTTAGTGATTGCTTTTCCCAACTAACTTAACTAAGGTAATGAGAAGGTTCCAATACCCTAATTGAGACAGACCGGTTGATAATTCTGTGTGTGTGCATGTAAACTAACAATACTCCATATATTATTATGTAGTGTAATTTTTACACTTCATGCTTAAAATAACTTCTACCTTATACATGTGTAACCCTTAAGAGGAGCACATTGCTTTTATTAGTTGGCAGTCCTTATTAGTTATCCAGTAAATTTTTTTGTTTTTCATCTCTTATATGAGATAATAGTAAAAATAGTCTTGGAATAGTATATTGGCTATTGGCTAGCAACCTTGGATGGAGGAACATATACACAAAACTTTGAGTCTTAGAGTTTGGTTGCACTTATGTGATAGTAGACTTCTACTTTTATATCTCTTCCTTCAAGGCATTAATAATATTACTCATTATTAGCAAACTTTTTATATTATTTTTACTCTAATTATATTAGAATGCATACCAAGCTAGCATAGTAAAGAAACTCACTACCCCTCACTTGCTCTAAGTCTATTATTTCGCAAGAACTATTACGATCCTAGAAAGAGTTATATCCACATCCCTAATGAAAATGAAGATCGTTTTATTCGAATTCGGCGTGGATACTACGGTGGGCATACCAACAAACACTGGAATTCACTAGTAGAAAAACCCCATATGGTGGCGGTTATAAATGACCTTTTGTGGCGGTTTTTAGAGATTTAGGGTCCGTCGTTTATCGCGGCGTCGTATAAACTTTATGGTGGTTATAGGCGGTTGTTGAACCACCGCAATAACTCTTCTATAGTGGCGGTTGTTATACAAAACCTCCATTATAAACTTATATAATACGACGGTTGTTAAACAAAAACCCCCACTGTAACTAATGGCAGTAATTTTTGAAAACCGCCAACATAGATATTTCAATAATAACTTTCCACCACTACATATTCTCTATAACATCGATTGTTGTTAAAGAACCGCCACTAAAAGTAATTATGACGTCGGTTGTTAGTAACAAACCGCCACTAAAGGTGAACAAACAGTGGCGTTTCATACTTAAGAACCGCCACCATAGACAAATATTTTTTTTAAAAATAATTATTTGCTACCAAAATTTCGGCAGCAATGTCGATATTGATTTGATAAGCCAAATAGAGAAATAAATAAACAATACATACAAAAGAAAGTCAACCAACGAACTTTCATATCATCCGACAAAACAACAGTGTCGATGTTAAAAATTATACATCCAATTTTATAAATATCAAATATACGTCTAGTGAATAAACTAATCAAACATTTCATATTCTCAAAACATTTAATAGCCCATACGTCATCAATATCTTTCATCTGGACAATTAACATAGTTGAATCTTAACATATTTGAATCTGCAATAACAGATTTAGCAAACCAGTAGTTAGAAAACAATCCAAACATTATTAAAATCAACATAAGACACTATAGAACACTCCCGAGTAAGATTGAAAGCTTTTGTATGAGTGAGACAAAACCAGATGAATAAGCTAATCAGTAATGACTTCTTACTTGCGCTGGTTTTGTCTCACTTAGCGATGTGCTACCTGTATTATCAGGTTTTGGTTGTTGCCAATCCTGCCAACACCAATGCGTTAATCCTAAGGAGTTTGTGCCATCAATCCTAGAAAAGAACGTCACTTGCCTGACAAGGTTGGACCACAACCGAGCTTTTAGTCAAAATTGTTGTGCTACAAGCCTACAAAATTACAAATATATAAGGTTCTCACAACAAGGGATCTTAAATTCGTGGGGTATTATTTGTAGGATTCAATTGTCCGATAGTCTAAATATTAGCAAGTACTCCGTATTCTGTATATTGTTGAACAAACAACTGGTGTTTATTTGCATGATACTTTCAGAAAAACTTATAAAGCAGGTCGTGTTGATTCGTATTCATTTGTAGCCAAAAATCGACAGTAGAAGTTTTGGTGAAATCATCTTCTTTTAAATTCAATCATTAATCTCGTATTGTAAGATAGAAGGTTTGATCTTAATGTTAGCAATCTATTCATGCTTTTGTTCATATAACAGTTCATGGTAATAGTTGGTTTGTTCATGTAACAGTTGACAATTAAGGTAACTTGCCTACTGTTTTATTTTCTACTGTAAACCTGTAACAACTTGAAAATGTGAATAAGGAGTAAATACCGTGTACTGGCCAAGAGGAGCTCTAAGAGCCAGCTGATTTATCAAAAGTGAGTCATTTATCACCCGCCTTCTCAATGAGAGCACGAGCCGTCTCGGTGAACCTCAAAGCTGATGATAATGCATGGTAAGTGAGACAGATTCCAAAATAATTTTATTGTACTGGGACACTCAATTATCGTTATCCATCCATGAATAAACCTAGTATGATTTGCATAAAAATGAAAAACATGAGAATATGTCGATGGAATGATGGAAATATAAAGATAAAAGAAGTGAAATATTAAATGCAGTGGTTTGTTCATGGACATCTTGACATGAAAAAACATAGCTAGCTATTAGCATCCGATATTCTATCTATTATCCATACTTGACCCTTACCCATATGATCACCATATCTAAGGCAGGTGGCTCTTACCAGGCGGACCATCAAATAGAGTCTGAAAGAATGAACAAAATTGACATTGAGAGCCTTTTCGCAGCAAAAAAAAAACGAACTGAAGTCAGACATGTAAAATACTCAGTTTATACTAAGCCAGTGGCTTTTTAGGAGAAACAAGCTTCCCCCGAGCCATTACACATTAAACAGAACCAGAGATAAAATTATGCATTCAATAGGATAAAACATGCATCTATTGACATTAATTTTGTGAAATTAAATTGCTCATAATGGCTATCAACCTTCAAGTAAGGTATGTAGAGCAGCTTGTCCTATTATGACATAGTGCCAGAAAATTACAGCTTTGTTTGTACTAATTCCGACCCCATGTCCATGAATTTTGTAGTTTTCATGTCAATCAATGCCTCCATGGGTGAGTTGATTAAACAACTTCCACAACAAATGAAAAAAAAAAGACTGGCAGAGAGCGAAGTGAGCACATACAGCAGCAGAGACAAGGCTCGTGTTCAATTGGCCGTTAATCTTCTTCTCCGTTTTGTAATTTCCATGTCAATCAAAAATCTTGACAAATCTGCAAGTCAATACAATGTCTTAATCAAAATAATGAATGTACTAAAAGAAATTTGTCATAGTTTAGCTTCATCTGGGATTGCAAACAAATAAAAGCGATATAGAAACATAATGAAAAAAAAAACGATAACTAAGGTGCATATAACTGATCTGAAGCCTATTATATAGGCAAAAGAGATCTGCTTGTAACATGTAAGTACCAGTAAGCCTATGAAACCCACAAGGATTGGAATGTTAATAGGAGTGTTATACAGATAGGAAGCTCATATAGATGATATTGTTTTTTCGTATTTTTATAGTTATAGTTATTTAACATTATTTATTAGTCGGAGGAGTTTTGGCAGAGTTGGAGACTCTATAAACGCTCGAAAAAAGCCTTTTTTATTAATATAGATAGATATAGATACTAAAATAAATTCATAAAACCACGAAACATCAAGTATATTTGTGACTCATTCTTATTAATCTTATACTACTTTTTTTTTGCAAAAAGTTATCATTTCATTTCATATATGAAAAGAAATTACAATTGCAAAGTAAATCCACTAGGAAATTACATCAAACACAAAAAAATTAGTTAATTATTAAGAGAATCTACAATAGAGCAATAAAAATAGACTGTTGCCCTCATCAGTACTCTGATTGATACCATGAACTTGATCTTGGTAACAATGGTAATAACATCTGTTTTCCTGGATGTAAAGATTCTCCCATTTCGTTCTTGCCAAATATGATTAACGACAACTGCAATTGAGGTGTAGAACTATGTTTTCCTCCAAGCATTCCTCTTCTCTACCTTGGGACCAATAGACAGCAATTGGGACAAATTAGCTTGAGTCCTAGTAAGTTGCATCCAGTCTAAAATTGACTGTAGAATGGTTTCAGAAAAACGGCATGAGAAGAATAAGTGGGTATTGTAACACCGCCATTTATTCAGGAGTCTCTAGCTAGACTTTCCAAGTAAATAAAAGCGTTACCATCTCAGATATCTGAGGTAGTAAGTATAAAAGATAAACAGATACAAAGATAATTTTAACAAATAAGTTTAAGTAAATAATAATGCGACAATGGTTTTATTATAATTCCCAAATTAAATAAACTTGAATAATAGCTTTAATACATAACAGCGGAACTAAAAACTAGTGATTAGACAATATGTAAATGTGGCAATCTAGACTTCAAAGACAGTGTGATCTCGCGCCAATCCCATGAAATTATCAATATTAATGCGACAGCGAGCGGGAGTAGTGAAAGTAATTTTAAGATATGTCATAGAAAATTATATTAATGATAAATTTATGAGTTATGCAACGTTAAAGTAGTTCTATTTATTAAAAAATAAATTTTAATTCTAATTAGAGTAACAATAATTACGGCGGGAGTAGTGAAAGTAACAGTCGTAATAACGAATGAAATAAAAGTAACAATACTAACAACAAAAGAAAGTATATATGAATAATTAGCTAACCAATCAATTTAAGTAAAATTTTAGTGGCGGGAGTAGTGAATTTGTCTCATAGTTTATTTCATCGTAATTCAAAAGTTATGTCATAAAAAAATATATTAATGATAAATTTATGAGTTATGCAACTTTAAAGTAGTCTTAATTATT
The DNA here is from genome assembly GCF_048544455.1 of Silene latifolia. NCBI lineage: Eukaryota > Viridiplantae > Streptophyta > Magnoliopsida > Caryophyllales > Caryophyllaceae > Silene > Silene latifolia. The sequence continues at coordinate 169,337,122 of NC_133536.1, forward strand.
TAATTGAAAATAAATTTTAATGCTAAATAGAGGTAGCCCGGGCGGGGTCGAGCACCAAAACTAGTAAATAAATAAACAATGAATCCCAACTTCATACTTTGTGGAACCCTGGTAGTAAGTCCTATGGAGTACTATTATAGGAGTACTGAATGCTGACTATGAAGAACAACAAAAAAAAGAGGAAATGGTAGATGTCTCACCACCAGACTCAAGCAACATAAATATTATTTACTACACGCTTATATATATATATATATATATATATATATATATATATATATATATATATATATATATATATATATATATATATATATATATATATAGAGAGAGAGAGAGAGAGAGAGAGAGAGAGAGAGAGTCGGGATCCGGTGAGAACCCCTAAATATTTGAGGATTGAGTAACGGATACAATATCGCGCATTAAACTAAACAATATCACTTAAAAAAAAGGTAACAAAACAGACACGCACGCCTTTTGAAATTCATAACCGCAAAACGTTTTTTCAACTTCTCACTTTCTCTCTCTAAAAACTCAAAAAACCACTAAAATTCCCGATTATTAACGCGAATCAACAACAATTTACGGGAAAATACTAATCATTGTTCAATTCAATTGCATTTTCACTGAAAATCAGGTACAATTTATGTCTTAATTCTCTCGAGGACTTCAATTTTAGTGAAATCATTGTTAAAATCGAGTATTTGTTAGTTTAAGTATCAAAATTATTGATAAACTTCGTTAATTTCCAATAATTTTCATATAATTGTACAACTTCGTAGTTGTTAATTGAATGTTTTTCTCATTATTACGATTGAAATTGCATATTTTCCTCTTTAAATCGCTAAATTAGCGTTGAATATTGTGCGATCATTGCGAAAAATTAGGGTTCGACATTCTTCAAATGCAAAATAAGTATTTCGATCTTTTTTTATCAATTAAGAATAGGTTTTGACATATTCAATGAAGAAATTTATGTTTAAACACTGTTCCATTGTTTATTTGTGATATTCAAAGTTCGACATTGTTTAATTGTGAAAAATTAGGCTTAAAACTGGTTAAAAAACTGTTTAACATAATAAACCGTTTAATTATTCGTTTGAACACTGTTCGATTGTGAAATTGAAAGTTCAAAATTGTGAATTTGTCAAAAAAACGGTTGCAAATTGTTTGAATCGCGAAAATTAGGGTTAAACGTTTGGTTAAATGTGAACGAGTACAATTTCATAACACCAATTGAATTTGTTTGACAATGAGGTCCATGAATTGAGAGTTTATGTTCAAGACAATGAATAACGTTGATATATGTGTTGGCAATGAGGAAGACAAACTTGTAATATCATTACTTGTATGGTCTCGATATTGAATCAATATTAGTGGTACTGAATCTTCATGAATTTTGTGTAGTTCTATTATTGATAGTGTTTACAAAAATACAAAACTGTATACTCCTTTTAAAATACTTATTACCAGTGACATACAATAGTGATGTTGTTTTGAATAAGGTGTGAAATTATGTCTAATGAAGTGTGATATTGATTCAACAGAATGGACTTGACAGCTTCAAAACAATCTGAAAAAACATACACGAGAAAGAGGAGATCAAAAAATGATGAGGTTGAACAACCAAGCAAGAGGTCAAAAAATGGTAATGAAAATAAAAGTAAAGGTGACGAAATGGTGTTACAAGATGAAATTGAAGAGCATCCTGCCGTCAACAAAAAAAAGGGCCAACCATCAAAAAAGAAATCAAAGACTGATAGAAACAAAGATGCCGAATTGGTGGTACAGGATGCAGAGGTAGAGCAGCCTGAGATCAAAAAGAAGAAGGTGCAACCGTTTCAAACTAAATGTAGGCCACTGAAATTGGTTGAGTTGATTGCCAACTTAAATGAAGAACAAAGGAAGGTTGTTTCTGATGTTGGCTTTGGTGGATTGTTAGAGTTGAAACTAACAAAAATTCCACATGGAATTCTCAAAAATGTCTTGAAGGCATTTGATCACACAAGCAACATGTTCAAAACAAAGAAATTTGATTTCCTGTTGACGAAAGACGATGTGCATTACATATTTCAACTTCCTCGACAAGGTCGGAAAGTGGACGTCGCTCACATGGGAAACACCACTGCTGATGTAGACACAAAGCTGAAAAATGCATGGAGGGCAAAGTTTGGATTGGAGAGTACTTCACTCAATTATGGTCAAAGATGTGCATGAAAGACTGATGGAATGTAATGATGTTTGGGGATGAATTTAAAAGAATGTTTGTAATTTACAAAGATGTCTATTTTCCTAGCACCGTCTTCAAATAAATCTCTGGATTTGAAACTGGTAAAGGCTGTTGAGCATGTGACAAGGATAAGCCAATTTGATTGGTGTGAATACGTATTTGAGGAAATGGTTAGAAGTGTTAGGGTGTTCAAAGAAGGGGGAAAGTCAACTGTCAGTGGATGCGTAGTAGTTATTATGCTAGCATATATGCATAGGTTTGATTTCAAGGGTGATGTTTTAGAACACACTTTACCACTCATCCAACATTGGGACGATAAAAAATTGTCAAAGAGAGTGGATGATGAGAAAAAAACAGATCTTTGGGGAATGCTCCAATATCAAAGATTCAAGACCCCATCCGTCAGCAACAAGAAGTCCCTAAAAAAACACCATATTCTTCAGCAGCTCCAGAGATATTACTGACTCAGACGTCTGATCATGAAGCTGAAGTGGAAACAAAAGAGGGGTATATGATGGTGAAGTTGCCTAGTGATGTTGAAACTGATGAACAAATTAGAGCAAGGGCAATGGATGTAAGCACTAATGAAATAAATTCCTAACTGATAATTATTTTAGCTATGATATTAAAATATTATTGTGATATTGTTTTTGAACTAGTGTGATATTGTTTTGAGTCTGCTGTGATATTATTATGATATTGATATTGAATAAAAGCATTTGCTCTGATAATTATTTTAGATATGATATTGTTTGATATATTCTATGATATTGTGATATTCTTAATTGATAATTGTGATATTGTTTAGAAAAGCAAATGATATTGAATAACAGATTGTTGTGATATTGATTTATAAATTGTTATGATATTTTTTTTGCACTAGTGTGATATTATTTGTAATAGGCTGTGATATTGTTATGAAAGTTGATATTAAATAACCTTATTATTGTGTCATTTCTTGTTATTATCAAAGAGTGTATTTTAGTGTTTAATATATTTATTTTGTAATTTGGCAGCGTGCTCATGAAATTTATCTACGTATGAAGAGGGACAATGAATTGTTCATAGGTAGGTATGTATGTAACATGAGAAAACTGATCACTATGAAAGCAAAGAGTTCAATGGGTGAAGCAACTACATCTACACAATCTGGTGCGAAGGTAGATGGTGCGGAAGATGTTGATCCTAAAGAACATGCTGCTGCTGAAGAAGAGATTGGGAATCCTGAAAAGAGTACAACGGAGACTCAAACGCTGCCTTTCATGAAAGATGTTGGGTATCATAACTTGGTGGACATGTTGATAGCGAGGTCATATGAAATGAAGAAAGCAAAAGAAGGGATGCCAAAGATTTGATGTTTGGACTGAAATGTTGAAAGTGCAAAGACAAGGAATTGAACAAAAATACGGTGGATGTACAGATAAAGATCTACGAATGTGATAATGACTTGGAATGTGATGACAAACAACAGGATGATGATATTAATGATGTTACTAACTTGGACAGTGGTGATGATGAAGACGAAGATGATGGACTGGATAATGACATGAATTCAAAATTGAATGATGTTATATCCAGTATTGGTGTAGGAGTAGGAAGTCCCGTTGAAGAGTTGAATCGTGATACACTAAATGAAGAAGACGGTGAAAAACAGTGTGGAAAAATAAATGAGGAGACAGATGTGTTGACACAGCTTGATGAAGGTGTAATCAATGTTGGTTTAGAAGGGACCAAGACTGTTGAGAAGGTTCAGAAATGAATGAGGAGGCCGTAAAAGGGATGGGAAGACAAAGAAATGTTGAGGACGTAACAAATGTTAAGGAGGGAATTGGAAAAGATGTTGAGGACCTGAATAATAAGAACGTGGAGTCCGGAAAAGAGGTCGGGAGAAAAATGATGATAAAAGTGTGGGGTCTCATAAGAAGGAGGTTCTTCCAAATGTTCAGTTGGAAACAAAGAGAACGTGGAGCATCAATGACTATTTGTTGCACGCAGACAAAGATGACCAAAATACCTGAATCGGCAGATATGGTACCTCATAATTTGGGGTGTACTATGGACTGTGGTTTACCAGACAGGATGTTGCACTTGTCTCGTATTTCATGTTCGAGACAGACCAATTATTTGAGACTGTCTTGAAGCGTCGGAAGGAAGTAATGGATTATTGCTTCCTTACAGATCATGCGATTAAGAAGACGTAAGTTTATTTTTTGAATATAAGAAATTAATTAATCTATTACATAAAAATAATTTAAAAACTAATATACTAATTTTTTTTGGAAAATGGTACAGGAGATTGTCCGTGACTTTGGTATTTACCATAACATACCAAAGAGCGATATTGAGTCTTTGTTGCCGACACTAAAATAGAAGCAAAGGTTATTGAGGCATGGGCAATATTGCTCAATGAGTTTGAAATGGCGCCAAAAGACAAAGAATGGACCAAGGATTTTCTATGGCCTTGCCCACTCGGTATGGGAAACATAAACCTCATGTGTTCCTTGTGTTTTAAATTACGTGGAAAAATCTGTCAACACGACTAATCAATTCTGTTATAAACAAACAGGGTGGTATGGAGAAAATCTTATTGGTAGATGAAGAAAATGTTGATGAACTGACAAGACTGAAGGAAGACGTATGGAGGACATGGGATACGTGGTCAAATCAATATAAATGACCACCGAATTTAGATTCGATATGGTAAGAATTTAAAAGTACTTTTAGTTCGATATCATCGTTAAGTTAATTATCTAATACTTTTGTTAAGTTAATTATCCGATATTGTCGAAAGTAAGTATTGAAATTGTTTCTTAAATCAAGTAGCTATTTTAGTTGTGATATTGTATTATATATTCTGTGATATTGTTACTCAAGACTTGTGATATTGTATGCTATGGTCTGTGAATGACAGTGTTATTTTCTATAAAATATTTCTATAGGTGTTCATACCTTTGCTATATCAAGACCACTACATTTGCGTCTGTATTGACAAAGAAGAGGGAAAAAATGTTCTACTTGGACAACCGAGATTATGATCATTTTGAGGACGAGGAGCATGTACACCTTGCTCATTTAATTGTAAGTACTATATTTAAAAATAAGAACTAAGGATATAATGCTTTTGTTAGCTAAAGAATGAAATTTGATAGGTATTTTTTATAAACATAAACAGGAGTCATTTTACGGGCACTACCTCAACAAAAAAAGTTATGCAAGTGGGGCGAAAGTACAGACTATGTGCTTGACAAATGTCGCCTTTGATTGGCAAACAAAAGAGTTGAACCTGGATTGTGGATTATTCATGATGTTCCACATGATGTTTTTTGTGGGTGAAGATTTTAAATGTGAACTGAACGATGAAAAAAGAGGCATTATACGGGGGGAGATTGCGCAAACGCTTGTGTTGAGCGATTTAAATAAATTTAGGAGTCAGGTTCGAGGAAGGTTACAAACCTTAATGCAATCAAAGGGACACTGTTGCCTAAATTAGTAGCAAAGAGAAAAGCAGCAAGCAAAAGAAAGAGAGGGAAAGGTGGGACAAAGAATGTTCAAACTCCTGTACAAAAAAAAAACAGGTTATTTTCTTCAACACTGACTTATTTTAATTATATATAAACATTATATATTCAAATAACAAAAATAAATATTTTTGTAGGTGTGGTAGAAGATGGTTCTGCCAAAGGTGGTGGGAAGCGAGTAGGAGGGGGAAATCGATGGCCTTGGTAGCACATACAACCGTGGTGTGTGCGATTCTAACGTGGAGGTCGTCTCAAGGTTTATGAAGGCTAACAAATCACTGTGTGCAAAGATGTTGACCATGAGAAACAAGTGCTTGACTACGCCTATTGGACGACCACGCTTCCCATTAGAGTATGTTTCTGTGATACTGTTTCTTGAAGAGTGTGATATTGTTTTCAGAGTAGTGTGATATTGTTTGCACTATTTAAATTTGATGGTACTTTTATTTTATCATAACTGCTATTTTTGTGATACTGTTTCTTAAGGGATGTGATATTGTTTTTAGAGAAGTGTGATATTGTGTGCATTATTTTAATTTGGTTTGTGTTAATGTTTGGAGCAGTGAGGTGGTTGCCAAATTCAGTAATGATCAATATCTTGTCAGAAACGATATATTGTCATTGCTTCCAAATGAGCATGTCAAGAGCAATGTGATTGAATGTTGGTCCCTCATTCTCAACCATATTGAGCACACGAAAAAATATGAAACAAGTGTGATGTTTTTTGGGATTCGACACATGGTAAGCTGTCCATTTAGTTTGTTTAAATATAATCACTCTTTAAAACAAAAATAGGACTTGTAACATATATATTCAAAACAGAAATTAAAACCGAAGGAGCTGGAGACAGGAATTGATTAAAGAAAAGATGTTCAAGAATGGGACGAATTCATTAGAAGAAACACAGTTCCTCGTAACTGCAAGCAGATCTGGTTTTTATTCCAATGGTATGGAAAGAGCATTATTTCTGTGTTTGTATAAATTTCAAAACCGAGACAAAGGAAGTCTTTGGACAACACAGAGTACCCCGATGGAGCAAACACAAATACACAAAGTTGCAGATTTGATGGTATGATTAATTGATAGTTCTTTAAAGTATTGTTGTATAGTAACATTGAAATAATGGATTTTCTGTGTTTGTGAAATTATTACTAATGGTGAACCGTAATATTGTAGGCGGAGCACATGAGTGACTACTTAGCAAAGAAGAAAGTGGAAAGATCAGATGATATAATAACGTTTGATGTTGTCAACATCAACTTCCCTTGGCAAAAGACAGAGATGAACAAGATCTTGAGTCCGGGAACTTCTTAATGATGCACATGATTCGATATGAGGGTGTAATGTTTGAAGCCGACTGAACCAAAAAGTGTATAGGCGATACTATCGGCTAGAAATGGCAAAGCAGATTGCTTTTAGCCGACATAAATGAGAACAGAACACCTTTGATCGAAAAAGTAAAAGAATTTTCAGATGGGAAGGATGAAATATGGAAGACATTGAAGCAACAGAGGAAGAACAACGAAAAGGCGAAAGGGAAGCGAAAGAGGAAGTACCAATGGCGAAAGTTCAAACAAAAGAGAATGCGATGTTGTTGTGGAGGAGACAAATAAAGAAGATGTTCAAAAACAAAAAATGAGGATTGTACTAAGAAACGATTATTAACACGAATTGCCAATTCTTCGGCAATCTCCTAGGAAAAGGTAAAAACAATTTACAATTGTATATACAAAAAGATATATAGTAATTAGGACAAAGGTGTCCAGAAATAATAAATGACTGTTGGTATGGATATGCTTTACAGAGGAGCTGATTCCGGAAAAGATGCTGAAGATCGTAGGAACGAGCCCGCAGTAACATACAAACGTGGTAAAATTAAGACCGTTGCAAATCCGAAGAACCGCGGTAGAGGAAGAGGAAGGAATTAGGACTACTATATTTGTTAGAACGAAGTTGTAATTAAAGTAAAGGCTATGTAATGGTAGTACAAAACTGATGCTAATTAAACTAAAAACGAATTTAATGGTAACTTTTTATAATGGTAAAGTATTGATGCTTATTTTGGATGTCATCTAACTGATGCTAAAGTGTGATATTATTTCACGTTTGGTGTGATATTGTGTAATAGTTGCTTTGTGATATTGCTTCTCAATATCACACAGGCTAAAAACAATACCACACTGTTTACTTTTAAATATCACTATGGATATGGATTGTTAAATCTCACGTTGATATTGTTTTTAGAATGTTGTGATATTGTTGTGTACACAGGTTGATATTGCTTCTCAGTATCGCACAGTATGTTAAACAATATCACTTGAATGTATAAACAATATCACAATATGAATATGTTAGTTTAAGTCTTACGTTGATATTGTTTTCACTATGTTGTGATATTGTTGTGTACACAAGTTGATATTGTGTTAGAAAACTGCCATATTATGAACTGCCATATTTTGACAACACACAAAACACAAGATGTGAAAATCTTAAAGCAAAAGGCATATATAGTACTCCTGATGTAGTGAAACTGTTTAGAGTAAGATGTGAAATATATAAATGTAAGGTGTGATATTGTTTCTCAGTATCACAAAATACAAAAACAAGACAACTGAGACAAATAAAATAATCAAATACTATCCGAGTACGAGTACTTTCTATTAAAAATAAACTATAATCTATACTTTAATGAATGTTGTAGGCTATATTAATATACTAGTCATATAGAATGTCGTCTATTTGCTGCTGCTATAATTAATGAACGCCATCAACAAAAACTCCTTCGACCGATCAACCATCATCAGCATCATCCTCATCTGAACTACCCTGAAAACACAAAAAGGTGAAACAGTGATATTATTTTATATAAGGAGTGATATTATTTCAAATGAAGTGTGATATTGTTTCTATCTCAGAACAATTACAAACAATATCACATTCTGTTACCCTCAAGCAGTGATACTGTGTACTACAAAAGTGTGATATTATTTCTAACAGTATGTGGTATTGTTTCTTAAATTACCAGGAAAATATAAAAGAAAGTTAAGACAGATGTGTTGACACATTCTGTTATCCTCAAATAATATCACATTCTGGTATCGTTAAATAGTGATACTGTTTAGCATAAGATGTGATATTATTTTAAATAACATATGGTATTGTTTCGACTCGTGACCATACAAAGATAGATAAAAAGTTTCATACATAGACTGTTCATGGTGAACATACCTTATTGTCGGCATCGTGTACAAAAGCATTAGGACGATTCGTTTATCATGGTGAGCCATTTGTTTGCAATTACGACAAAGCCTTTTAGGCTTCTCCGCTTTATCTATGCATTGTTGCTTTTTGGAGATCATTCTCTTCCCGCTACCCTTGTTCTTTGCCCGACGAGGTGGTAAAATCCTCACCTCGCCTGAGGAACCGCACCCGAGAAGCATCTCCAACTCCCGCTCTTTGGTCATTGACTCTGATTGCGGATTGAGTTTCACCCTGAATTGTTTAAGGGTGTCAATAAGATCAGTGATCTCCTTCGTAGACACATTCTTGAGCACACTGATGGTCGCGTAGAACTCTGACCATAACTTGCACATTTCCATCTTTCTTAAATCAGTGGCATCAAAATCCTCGATTAACTCACCATGTGGACCATAAAGAGGGATCTTATGTGCATTCTTGGTCCACCACATAAGAATGTATTTATCGGGCAAAGTGTGGACTTGTTTTCCGAGTAAACCCGGATAATGTGTCTAGAAATAATACCCTTCCCGTTGAACAACTTGCAAGAACATTCAAATTCATTCGTTAGAGAATTGTAGACGACTTGGTAGGTCTTCCGTGTTCGGCATCAGCAATACCAATTAATTCTACACCATTTGCAGGTGGTGTGAAGCCACCAACACTAAGGGAACAAATAGAAGCAGAAGCTTCTACTTGAAAATCTGAGAAAGCAGCTTTTGTATAAACCTTGGAAGCATGAGCTTCCAACTTAAGAGAAGTCGCTAATTGTGGAAGAGTACAATCATCGTCTCTATCAAGTTGTTTTTGAGTATGGCGCAGACATCAATGGCACTTTGAAACCGCATCAAGAATTCAACAAGTGTACCATGTGCATTTTCAAAACGCTTGAAAAAATTATTCGACTCTCGAACGTTGAGTTGTTCGTAATAGACAACCCATAGGAACATCACGAAAATAAGTTGGGATCCATTTCCTCCTTTTTCTAAACATGGTTGACAACCAGGAATTACCATCAAGATTATGCTCATTGACCAACTGACACCACTTTTCTTCAAATTCAAGAGGTTCTAACTCAAAGATCCCAAACAATAGCATTCAAACGGGTGACAAAATCGGTCTCTCTTGAAATTGCAGCCCAACCTTATCGAACCTTTGCATGATATGCCACATGCAATATCTGCGCTTAGCATGTTTGAAGACAAAGACGCAAACCCAGCTTTATTCCAAAGACACCGATCGCTTATTATACGGTGTGGCTCTCTCGTCCCCCCATAGCATCAAGGAACTTTTGAAAGACCCATGTGAAAGAATCTTCATCCTCATGAAATAGCAACGTTGAAGCAAAAGTAATTGACCTTTTGTGGTGGTCTACGCCAGTAAAAGGAGTGAAAAGCATACAATACTTATTCGTCTCGTAAGTTGGATCGTAAGTGATGTAATCACCAAACAAAGCATAGTTTCTACGAGACTCTGCATCACACCAAAATGCACGAACCAAGCATTTACCAAAATCCACCTCATAAGCAAAGTAAAAACCTTCAGTGGTATCACGTTTATCCTCAAAATAGTTAACAAACAGTTGAGCATCCCGGTCTCCTATGAAACATTTGATATCCCTTCCAAAATTCTTAAAATCAACAAGTTGAGCTCCAACATTCTCATAGCCATCTACATATTCCTTGACATTTCTAAATGCCCTTGTTGGCCCTTGATTAACCCTTGAATGATCAATAATTGTCTTTTTATGGTAAAGATGGAGGTGCCTGTGTTTTTTTTTAAAACTGCGATTTCTAAGTGAACAAAGACGGTGATTATGCCACTCACAAAACTGAAAAACAACATAACCATCCCCATTATAGCGAAACTCAATCATAGCAAAAGATGCAAATCCTAGTTAATTTAGTGTTCCTGATATCAAAAGGCCTGGGAGTTGCCTGCTCCTTTCCACTATCTAAAACAATAGCCTTCCTCTTACGATCTCTAAAACCTTCACGGTTGCAAACTACAAATTTATACTTCACATCACCGTAAAACAGACCTTTTTTAGAAGACTTCCTAGGTTCAAAACCACATGCTTCTGCATACACATCATAAAAACTAATAGCTTCTTCCAACGTCCCAAACAACTGGCCAATATAAGGTTTAAATTCAGGTGCAACATTCCTTGTCCACAATTCACTACCACCAAGTGTGGAGTCCAAAAGTAGTTGATGCACACGAGAAGGAATAGAATGTTGTTCAACATGTGGAGTAGAACTAGATGCATCGGTGGTTCAATCGAAGAGTAGAAGTAAGTGAAGACTCAACAATATCATTACTATCTTTAGAGGTAATGACAGAGACATGAAGATCATTACGGAAGAAGAGGTTACATTACTTGTAGGATCCGCAAGAAAAGTGAAAGGTAAGATAACAAGAAAAAGTGTAAAAGATATGGACGAAAACAAAATCACACAAGTGGCTGAACAATATCACATATCTAGGAAAACAATATCACGTTGTCTGGGAAAATATCACATATGAAGATGGAAAACGATATCACAAAGAATGTTGCAGAACAATATCACACAAAGCCTGGACAATATCACATATTCAGAAAAACAATATCACGTACTCTAGAACAAATATCACACATGAAGTTGAAAAACAATATCACAAACGTGAATATACAATGGTACATATCAACATAAACAATATCACCAGGTGTAGAAAACAATATCACATATTGAGAAAAATAAGAACGTCAATGAACAAAAAAATATGTACCAAAAGTATGACGAACATGTGATTGAAAGCTGAAAGTACAAAATAAAGAGAGAATACGCAGATATTTCAGAATACGCTGAAAGTAAAAAATTAAGAAGAATAACATACCAGACATCACAATGAAGATTGAAGACGCAGAGATTTGAGCACGAAAACCTGGAAATCAAACAAAAACGAGCCGAATTTTAAAGAAGCACAAAATTAAATTGAAAATAACAAATAAATAAGAACAAACAGACTAAGATAAGAACGAAGGCGAAACATAAGGACGAAAAACGGCAATTACGTACCTGAACAAAGGAAATAATTGAAATAATATGATAATTGTGAAGAATGAGCGAAGAAAAACCTGGAAATAAAACAAAAACGTCATCGAATTTGAGGAAACACAAAATTAAATTGAAAATAACAAACAAAAGCAAGATGAAATTCAAATTATAAAAAGGAAAGAAGAACAAACAGAGTAATGGTAGGACGAATTCAAATTTAGGGATCTAAAAACGCCAATTACGTGCACCGAACAAACGAACTAATTGGAATAATATGATAATTGTGAAGAATGACGACGAAAAACGGAGATGACGCTTAAATTCTAGGGTTTTCGAGCTCAACAATGGAGGAAGAAGCTACAGTAGAGAGAGAAATTGAAGGAAGAAGCAGCTACAGTAGAGAGAGAATTTGAAAGGAGGAAATAACGGTATTGATGTAAAACATAGTTTATATAGGCAGCTGTTAAATTACAAATTTGCCCTTCCTTGTTTCCACACTAAATACCTATCATAGTATTAATCCTCAATCCTCAAATATATAACTAATACTCACATGATCTCATTCCTATATATATATATATATATATATATATATATATAGAAATTGCATCAAGTGAGTCTAGGTATCTTAGGTGAGTCTAGCATTTTAATCTCATCCATTAGATCTACTCCTAATGAATGGCTGAGATTAATTCTAGCTCACCTATATAAACCCCAAATCATCATTTTCTACCGTCATAATTAAAGATTACTTTCTCTCTCTATAAGCACATCTCTCTAAATCTCATTATTCCTCTCAGAAATTAATTCATCTCCTTCACAATTCCAAAAAATTAATCTCAACCATTAACGCTGCAACTTTAAAGATTTTTACATTCACACGTGTTTCACAGTTCATCCACGATTTTTGCAATTTACGATTCAATAATTCAGAGTAGATTAGTTAAACTCTGATTTCGCATCCTTCGATCGCGCATCTTCAATCGATCGATTTTCAGGTTAGTTATATTTGCTTTCGAAATTCTAATTCAATTACAACAAATCGATTTATTATTGAATTTCAATTTTTTTAATTGATGTTCAAGCAATTCGTGATTCTATTAGTTTAATCAATTCAAGCAATTTATGATTCAAGCAATCCAAGATTGAATCGGTTCAATAATTTAAACAATTTAATCAATTTCCGATTTCATATCCTTTAATTAAAATCGCATATTTAGATCGCATACCTTCACCTGATTTTTAGGTTTTTTTTCTAGATCTACACCTTTGTAGTTGCTTTTAAATTTTTATTCAATTACAACAACTCGATTTGGTTATTGAATTTTAAATTTTCGTAATTGATGTTCAACTTCTAAGTTTTGTGATTTTATATAACTTCTGCTAGTTCTGATTGTCCTGATTTTTTTTCGTTAAATTTGAAACCTCTAGAATGTGTTTACAATACGCACATTCTTTATGTTATTGAATTTGAATCATGCTACTGATTGTTCGCGTTTTGTTTGATGTGTCATTTTTTTAAACTAGTTTTAGCGCTATTTACATGTTCATCAAGTTCGTTGCGGATTTCATTGCGGACTGTAATATTATTACTGTAACATTATTACTTCATGGAATATTCAGGTTTGACAAATCATATTCCTTCTTGTCAAGGCATGAATAGAAGGTATAACTTAATAGCGTAAAAATATGATTGCGGTAAATGTGAGGATTCAATTAGTTTTCTAAAATAATCAACGACACCTGTTACTGTAATAGCGTTACAGTAACATTAAAACTGCATGACAGAATTGAACTTAAAATATTCTTACAACATTGTATATTTGATGTTATGTGATTTTTTTCAAATAAATATGGTTTAACATTGTCACAAACTCACAATGATGTTACTTTGTAATGATGTTATCTTTGTAATATTGTTCTTGAAAATTATCATTAATAATGGACCACTGAATTTCGCATATGGTTTATCTAGTAATTGTCGAATGTTTTGTTTTTGTTGTCAGCAGAATTGAAGAAAGAAGAAGGTTTGAGAAATCAACCAACATAAAAAAAAAGGCGCACATGGATACAATATATACAAAAAAAAAAGCAAGACGTTGAATAATCAATCACGGAGATAGGCATGAAGAAAGCAATGTTATTGAAGTGGGAATGCTAGTGGACACTTTTACCATTGTTGTGTTGTTTGTTGTATGGTTAACACCACTTTATTGTTTTAATTTATTAGATAACTTTGTACTTTCCTCCTAATTCCAATACAACCAATCCTTATTCTACCACGTTGACACGCCTGTCGTTGACCTGTCAAAAATAAAACCTAACGGTCTCAACTAAATATGTAGTAGAGGCAGTCGAGTATCGAATCCTCAGGGAGGTAATGCAACTACAGCTGTCTATCTCTAATCCTATGGTAACAATGGGGTTGATTGAATTTTTGATTCTAAACTACGGAGTAAAAGGAAGAGAAATAAGGCAGAGAGCAGTAAACAAGAAAATGATTTAGAACTATCAATAAGAGAGGGACATGCCGGGAACTCGGTTCACTACGGTAGTTTAACAACTTAGCAGTAAATGACTCAGACGAACTAACGCGAGACGGATATTAGAAGGTCCTTTCGGTCCACTTCCCACCCTAAAATACCACTAACTTAACTTTCGTCCTCATTAGGGCAGTCTACTGTTTATAGCAGGCCTATTTAATCCAATCTTTCGATCCAGGACTAATTGTAGCCAGATTAATGGGTGACATAGAAGCGTGCACTCAACTAGGTCGGGGATTACAGTTATATTGCTATAGTGACAGAGTCTCTTATATCAATTCGTCTAATTCATTCGCTACGTCGTCATTATTCTACCGCAGATCCCCTAATCCCAACATGAAGGGGAATTAGCTACTCATATTCATAATTGATCTAACAGCACATAAAATCCCAGCAGAAGACATAACGAAATAATAATTATAAAGCGCAATAACAGAAATTAGGGCAAGAAATAATGATAACGTAAACAAGAATTAAGAACAACAAAAGGTAGATTATTATTAAGAGAAGGAGGAGATTACAATCTGAGCAATCCGGCGTAAAGAACGACGAAATCCGAGTGCAATAATCCCAAAGTGAAAGCAACGTAAAAGTAACAGTAGCTTTTCTAATATCCAAAAATGATAGTCAAAGAGATAGTCTCAGAGTAGAAAGTGATAAAAAGATCGATCCCCTAATTAACCTAGTAATCCTTCGTTAAATAGGAAAAGTCTAAGTGTTTATGCGGAAATACTAAAACACGGACTGATTAAGCCCACGAAATCAAAAGTCTCTCGATCGAGTAGATTAGACTACTCGATCGACCATCAGCTCAGGGGAAACTCCTCGATCGACCTTCAGGGAACTCGATCGAGGACTGGTCATGTGTGGATCACTCGATCGAGTAAGCAGTAGCTCGATCGAGTCTTGGGAAGCTTAGGAATCACTCGATAGACCACCAAACAGCTCGATAGACCAACTGGGTCTTCAATTCAGCTCACGTCTTCACCAAAATGCCTCGTAATGCGTGCAACGACTCTTCAAGTACAGCATCTCACTCTGGGATAATCCCGTCTCCTCTAAATGCATGCAAAAAGGACGAAATAGAGCATGGTTTCGCTACTTCCGCGATTATTCCTACAAAAAGGACAAAATACACCAAAGTAGCCAATTCGGGGCAAAATACTATAAAAACAGTATATAAATGCATGGAAATACGTGCTGAAATAGGCCAAAAAGACCGTACATTAGGCACGTATCAAATCTCCCCAAACCAAACCTTTACTCGCCCTCGAGTAAACTCAAAACTAAACTAATGGAACGGAAATGATAACTCAGAGCTAGCCTAACTTGTCCACTTGAACCACTTTAATGCAACAGAAATTAACAGTTAAAGCTAGATAGTCAATACGCAAACGAATTAAAAGCTGTTCAGAAATAAAGCTGACCTATCGACCTTGCAAGACCAACAAAACCGGACTCTCACGTGGTCACTCTTCTCTCATGAAGCAAAGGGCGAATGTTATATGTAAAAGAGAGAAGAAAAACAGTCACTCACCTAACTGCGACCTACATAGCATGCATGCAACAAAAATGAAAGACAATTCAAGTACTAATGCACACACTCCAACCAATAATGTCCGTCACAAATAGGGTTGCAAATAATATGGGAATAGTGAGGTTCAGGTGAGAAAAGGCTAAACAAGTTATGGAAATGTGGAGGTAAAAGCGTCAAGCTAGTTCCTAACAGGACCATAATAAACCATCCGGATCTCAACTGTCTGAAAGACTAAACACAGGTGCCCTTCACTTGGCACAAAGCTCACTAGACTGGAAACACAATCTCCTCAAAAAATGTAAAATAAGAGTGGAGGAGCTAGACGGCCACAAAGTTCCCTTTTTTAAACACCGTCTGAGACAACTAACTGAATCAACCAACCCTCTTGTCGATTGTACGTCTTCAAACATCTTCTCAACTCTGACAAGAGGGTCAAACTTTTTTCACAATCTGTCTCTTTTTCTTTCTTTTTCGTGAATCACATCTTTTTTTTTTTTTTTCTTTCTTTTTTACTTCACGTTTTTTCTCTTTTTTTCAATACTTTTTTTTTTCTTTTCCACTTCCTCCTTCCTCAATCCAAACACCAACTCCAAACGAGAATTACGGACCAAACTGCAACTGAAAACATACCACAAAAGGACAAACTAACTAGCTTGACTAGGCAGGCTTAGTTTGGAATGTAGCTAATGGGTCAAAAAGGCAAGTTTTGGTCAATGTGGAGCTAAATGGGTGAAAGATATAAAGAAAGGGAAATTGCAAGACCCTCCCTGCATGTGACACCAACCACAAACCCGAATATGTGCATTTGACAAGAAATTGAATGTCATAAATGTGCAAATGAGACGAACATGCTATGCAAGGAGTACTACTCAAAATTCCTAATGAACTGGTCATGAATGTCACCAAGATTATGGGCTCTAAAAACTCAAATTTTTAAGTAGTTTGCCGCTTTATCGTGTCAAGTCTAAACAATCGGCTATTATTTGAACAGAAATTCGTAGGATATGCGAATTGACAAAGCTAAAAACCATCAATAATGTGCAAGGCTCAAGTGAATTGACAAGTTAAGTGCAATATCATCACGGGAATCTACCGTTCCGACTCAACCTAAATGCAAAAATAAACGTGAAAATTTTTTGAATTTTTAACAATTTTCTAATTTTTTTTGGATTTTTTTGATTTTTAATGAAAATAAACAACAAATGCAAACTGAAAAATTAAACGTGAATGCAAAACGAATGCAGATGCAGACTCAAAAGGATGCAATACCCTCCCCAAACCAAAACGGACAACGCCCTCGTTGTCCTCCAAAGATACACCAAAAAAAATGGGGATGGGGGTATACAACCAATAAAAAGAAAAATAAAGGAGACGAAAAATAAAAAGAGTGAGAGAACATACAAAACACGAACTTCCCCAAACCAGCCGAAAACCGGGAAGTGAGTAGACCAAGAGCTACTCGTCGTCGCACCGCCGTCTCTCGTGCACTCGACTCAACAAAACCGTCTCCCCAAACCAAAGAAGAAACAAGGGGGAGACTCGGTCATCTCCATCCCGATCATCCGGACCAGTGCACGAACGGAGGGTCACTCGCCTCCTCTCTCGGCGACTCTCGCGGCCGCCGCTCCGCCCGTAACCGCACCTCTCGTTCTACCGCTGTCTCCTCCTTCTCCTCATCTGAGTCAGAGGAGAGTGGAGGGTACCCGTCCGCTGGGTATCGGTAGAAGGAAGGATGCGGCCACCCCTCTGGAATCGGTCGCCGGGCCCGGATGTGGAACTCGTAGAGAGGGAATACGGCTAAAGCCATATCCCGTCTCATCTCAGTAAGGTACCTGCACAACTCCGGAGGCAAGGCATCACGACGCCCTTGGTCTGTGACCGCGGGCGCCTCTAAGGCGGGGGGGCAAACAAAATTGGCCGGAAAAACCGAACCAGAAGGAGGGTCAAGTGGAGGTGGAGTGGGTGTAGGCTGAGGGGTGGGTGTCGGTCCAGCCTGGGCCTGAGTCTGAGCCTGGGAGCTAGAAGATGCTCCGGCCTCTAGCTTCCTCTTCTTAGTGGAAGAAGAGGGAGGGGTGAAGGTAAGGTGGTAGGTAGGTGGAGGTGGTCTCGCCCCCTCAACAGCAGAGGAGAGCGGTAAAAGTGGGGGAAGGGTAGAGCACGGCAAGGTAACAGACGTGGAACCACAGATCTTCCACGTCCTCGCGCTCCCCTTCGCCCTGGGAAACCAGGTCAAGGTAGCCATGGCATCCAGGTCAAGATAATCCACCCCATCAGGTGCAGTGAGTGAAGAGTCAGTAGGGTAAAGGTGGCGGGCGATCCTAGTCACCAGCCCGCCGCAGACCACTGCGGTCTTAACCCGAGTCCCAATACCGTTCCAATGCTGAGCTACCAGAAAAGCGATGTTCAGAACAAACGGGGTACCGTAGTCAATGTTGAGGTACCCCGCGAGAATGGCAAGCTCAGTGTTGGTAACGTTATTGGGCTCGGGGCGCCCAAAAATGGTCTCTGCTAGCAGACGCAAGTAGTAACGGGGCGCAGGTAAGTGAACATGAGCTCCCTTCCGTGCCTGGAAGGGAGTGTGAGAGAGAGCAGCCCAGAGTAGCTGAAGGGGCTCTCGAGGTGGGGCAGTGGGACCACCACTAACTAGTCCCAAAACCTGCCCAAACTTGGCCAAGGTCCAGTGATGTGACTCATTGCGGAGTCGGAAGTGAATGCAGGCACTGGAGTGGTCAGCCTGGTAGGTGTCGGTGTCGAAAGAATAGGAGCTAAAGAACTCGTAAGTAAGGGTACGAATAGTAGCCTCCTGCATGTAAATCAGACCCGACATACCCGTCCCGTTCAATAAACTACAGACCTCCTCATAGATGCCTAAGGTCTCTAGGTCAGTCCGCGCAAGGAAACGGGTGGAGGAGAGGGGGCAACGAAGTAAAGAAACTAACCGTGTCCGGTGAGCCTCTGAAGTGAAACGTACCGAAGGCATCTTCGGTAGAGGTGCGAGTGCGCCCTCCCTCGTAGAAACAGCCTCAGAAGGGCTGGAAGTAACGGCTAACTGGCTAGCCTGTGACTGGCTAGCCCGCGGGTGTGGCCTCGGTGGCGATACCAGTCATTGAAACGGGTGTCCGTCCACATCCCAAGAGAGAGAAAGGCCTGGTGGGAGTGAGGGTGATGGCCTCGTGAAGCTCGAACCGGCTCCCGGCTACTGCTAGCCGCGGAGTAAACTGTCCCTGCAGCTGAGACAAGTAGAACAGGTGCTGCAGTGGTGACCAAGGTAGAGCTAGTGGCAGCAGCAGGGGCCACTTGCTCGCTCGCAGAAGAGCTGGAGGACGTACTAGTAAAAGAAGGAGAGCTCGCGTCCATCCTGCAAAGTGTCAAAAGGGCATGAATAAGAGAGTATGCTGCTAACCGTGGTTAAAACGACCCGCTAACCAACATGTGACAGCAAATGAAAGGCCCTATTAGTCGGGAAAACCGACTTCCAGCTTACAAAACCAAGCAATTCCTCAAAAATTTTCGAAAAACAGCATGTGAGTGGTGAATAAATGATGAAGTAGTGACTGCCAAGGGGCTAAAACAGCATGAAAAACCTAAAATGGGGCATGTAGCACTCTGGCAGTCGAATATAAACACTCACAGCGCGAGATTTCCCAATAATTTACATCAAGTAATGGCAATAGGGGACGGGAAACAGATAACAGCAGCAAAAGGCAATCAAGAACTGCAGTTATGCAAGCAAAGCAATAGAAAAACCGTCGGACAGTCGATGAAGTCGACTTACAGGAGCCCTAGTCGCGGAAATCGCGCAAAAATCGAAATTAACATGCAAAAACAGTGAGGAATTGCGCAAATATCATCATCAAACTAAATAAGGGCAATTAAACACAATTTAATCGAATAAATTCGATTATACCTGGAATTTTCGAACCCCTAATGCAAAATCATCTCAAAAAATTCGAAATAACTGAAGATAAAATGCAAAGAGGTTGAATGCACACTTACTTGAGGATGATTGACCTACAATGTAGCAATTAAACTCCAAAAACGAGCAAGCAAGGCGGATTTTTAATCAAAAACCCGCGAACCCTAATCCCTTTAAAAACCGCAAAAACGAGCAAGAAAGAGGGGGAAAATAAGGGGTTATGGAAGAATAATTGACTAACAAGAGAATGTAGGTGGTAGATTTGATGATTTTGGGCAAGAAATGGGGATTTGGGGGAAATCAATCGCAATTAGGGGAGGAAGTTAGACGGAAATTAGGGGTTGAAACAATTTAGAAATGAAAACTGAAATAAAAAGGAGTTAAGTATAGAAAGACTCCCGTCCACTGTTCATTTCACTCGATCGAGTGATTTAAAGTCACTCGATCGAGGTCTTTGCTATTCCCCTTGATCGATCGAGTAAGGGAGCCTCTCGATCGACCTGCTTCCTTTTGGTCTTCCTCGATCGAGTAACAAGCAACTCGATCGAACCATCTTTCACTCGATCGAGTACATAAGTACTCGATCAAGGACTTCCTCGTGTATATTTCCTTGAATTTCTACCGTTTCTTCCTCGGAATGCGTGCATTTCCCCAAACCTGCGTAAAACAAATCCCAAAATACCAAATATGCAGAAAAACAGTCTATAGTCTTAGTCTTACGCTAAAAAAAATTGTCTAATCTAATTGTCCTAATTAAAACGTGATAAAAGGAATTCAAAAATAATTCAACGAATATCTATTACAATTTGTTACACGGGGCATTTCCCCGTTTAATTCCCATCACCGTCGAGTCCCTTCGTGGGCTTCGATCGAGGACGCCACTTCAAATGACACCGACCGTCCTCTCTGGACTTCCATGAACTTGAATTTCTGAGAGGAGGAGGAACATAATTCCAATCTATGTAGGTCCGAACTGCCTTCGTTCTCGCCCCTCTGTCATCTTCCTTGGCATCCTTCGCTCCAGGTTGATTGATAATGGTCTTACCACGTCCTTTGACACTCCTTTCTTGCCTTCATCCTGCACTGCAGGTAAGGGAAACAGACGGATCTTCCTCCTTTTTGCTCTCGGATGAGGCGGAGGGTTAGCAACAATAGCAATATTCTCAAAATTGGAGTGTCAATAATGGGGTCAACGAAGAGAGGGCATTGCAAGGCCGAGCCTCGCATGGGAGCCCTCCGAACTTGGACCGATGGAAAGTCGCTCCTCATCCCCTACCCGGAAGGTCAAAGTCTTCCCCGACATCTATCACCGCACGGGCAAAGGGGACAAAAATGGTCTCCCTAAAATGATAGGGGTATGCACATCTTCGGGGATATCTAGGACGACAAAGTCAACGGGAATAGAGAACTTCCCGATCCTAACAGGTACGTCTTCCGCTACACCTAGTGGCCGTGATAGACTACGGTCGGCCATCTGGACAGTCATATTGGTGCAACTTAGCTTTGTCACACCAAGTCTCTTAGCTAGAGACAAAGGTAGTACACTTACGCTAGCGCCTAAATCGCATAGCGCATTATCAATCAACTGCATTCCTATGTGACAAGGGATCGAAAAGCTACCCGGGTCTGATTGCTTAAGAGGTAGCTTATTTTGAGACAGGGCTGACCCCATCTCAGTCAAAGCGACAGTCTCATTATCATTAACGGTCCTCTTACGTGCTAAAATATCTTTCATAAATCGTAAATAAGAGGGTACCTTCATAAGCAATTCAGTGAACGGTACAGAAACTTCCAAACTCTTCAACAGTTCAACAAATTTGCTAAATTGTTGATTAATCCTGGTATTCTGCAGCCGCCTCGGGAAGGGAACAGTAATTGGAATCTCAAGTCCCTTATTTCTCGCCTCCAAAGTGTCTTCCGGCGCAAGTTCGGTGTCCTTTGGGCGCTTCTTACCTCTCGAACGAGGCCTTTCTGGTAATTCATCGCTTAAACGAGCACTAGCAGGCTCTCGAATAAGCTTCCCGTCAGTAATATCACTCGATCGAGCAATGTGTCCACTCGATCGAGTTGCTTTTTCAGCAACCTCAGTCGATCGAGCAACAGTACCACTCGATCGACCATCCTCAGCTTCCAGTGCACTCGATCGAGCAGAGTGACTACTCGATCGACCAAGATCTTCACCATTTTCACTCGATCGACCTGGTTCAGCACCAGACTTCAGTCGATCGAGCAACTGCTTCGTCGTGAGTCCCTTTTTCTTTCCAGAACACTGTTCATCGACAGTTACAGCAGCTTCCAGGTCTGATTTCGTCAATTCTGGTCCTTCATAAGAAAGACCGCTTCTTAACTCTATCAAATGTACCGTCTCATTCGGGTTCTTGTCATTTTGAGTCGGTAAATGACCGGGCTTCCTTGAAGATTGATTTTCGGCCAACTGCGCAACTTGGGTCTCAAGTGCCTTGAATGCCGTGTCCTTCTGCTGTAACTGCTTTGCAATGGACTGCATCATGGTCTTTAACTCTCCCATCTCACTCACCCCACTAGATGACGAAGCACCTTGGTTAGGAGGGTTGAAAGACGGAGGCTTCTGATAGCCTTGTTGCTTCCGGTGTGGCGGAATGTAAAGGTCGCTGCTGCTGATTTGGAGGAGCGGTGGGGTTAAGTATGTTGTTCGATTACTCCACCTCGAGTTGGGGTGGATGTTTGACTCGTATTGAGCGTTGTTTTGCCTGTAATGTTGGAAGGCGGCACATTGCTCATAAGGACTAGGACAGAAATCTGAGACATGTCCTTCTACCCCACACCTCGTACAGACGAAAGGACCGTCTGTCATAGCATTAACCTGGTACATCCCTGGCTTGAAAGTTCCCCCTAGCTCATACTTATCGAACCTAGCAGTAAGGGCTTCTAATGCAGCCACTGAAGAGGATTCAGCGGCTCTCCTTTGGTTTCCCCTCGAATTCCCGTATTCGGCCCTGTGAGTGGCCAAATCGTCAATGATCTTCCATCCTTTCGTCGGCCCCAAGTTGTCAGAAAATCGACCGTTGGCTGCCGCATCTAGTATAGCTCTCTGATCATCATATAAACCATTGTAAAAATGGTTACATAGACTCCATTTCTCGAAACCGTGGTGCGGTATGGTCCGCACCAATTTCTTAAAACGAAGCCATGCCTCATGGAAATTCTCGTCGGGCCCTTGTTTGAAGCTAGTTATCTGGGCTCTGATGGCTATGGTTCTCGAAGCAGAGAAATACTTTTTGTAGAACGCCAATGCTAGCGAATTCCAATCCGTTATGGCGTGAGCAGCTCGGTCCAAGTCCCTGTACCACTCCCTTGCAGCATCGCGGAGTGAGAAAATGAACATAGTCTCTTTGATCTGATCAGCTGTCACACCAGCGGGAGGAGGTATGGAGCAGCAGTAATCAATGAAGGTCTCCATGTGCTGAGCTGCATCTTCTTTCGCAGCTCCCCCGAACTGGTTTTTCTCCACCATGCTGATGTAAGAGGGCTTTGGTTCGAACTTTCTGGCATCTCCCGGCAGTTCGAACCCTTTATAAAGATTGTCAGCTGTGGGCTCGGAGTGACTAGCAATGGTTGCTTCCTCGGCCATTTCTGGAAATTCTGGGAAAGTGATAGACTCAAGTGAATAGTCGGAAACTGGAGAGGACGGCGGGTTATTTTCGAAAAGCTCGTTCTCGTAAAAACTGCCGCGAGAACTAGGCTCTTCCTCTTCCTGTTGCTCTCGAAATAGTCTCCTTTTTGCGCGACAGGATCTCTCAATCTCGGGATCAAAAGGTAGCAGTGGACCACCTTGCGACCTGCGCATAAGATGAAACTACAAGCAAGATATGAGAATAGTTTAAGGAACGATGTTCCTTAAACTAAAAAAGAAGAATTAAAAATAAAAACAGCTAGTAATTGGAACAATTGCCTCCCGAATCAACGCCAAAATTTGACACGCCTGTCGTTGACCTGTCAAAAATAAAACCTAACGGTCTCAACTAAATATGTAGTAGAGGCAGTCGAGTATCGAATCCTCAGGGAGGTAATGCAACTACAGCTGTCTATCTCTAATCCTATGGTAACAATGGGGTTGATTGAATTTTTGATTCTAAACTACGGAGTAAAAGGAAGAGAAATAAGGCAGAGAGCAGTAAACAAGAAAATGATTTAGAACTATCAATAAGAGAGGGACATGCCGAACTCGGTTCACTACGGTAGTTTAACAACTTAGCAAAGAAATGACTCGGATTTAACTAACGCGAGACGGATATTAGAAGGTCCTTTCGGTCCACTTCCCACCCTAAAATACCACTAACTTAACTTTCGTCCTCATTAGGGCGCTTCATCGTTTATAGCAGCCTATTTAATCCAATCTTTCGATCCAGGACTAATTGTAGCCGATTAATGGGTGACATAGAAGCGTGCACTCAACTAGGTCGGGATTACGCTTATATTGCTATAGTGACAGAGTCTCTTATATCAATTGCCTAATTCATTCGCTACGTCGTCATTATTCTACCGCAGATCCCCTAATCCCAACATGAAGGGGAATTAGCTACTCATATTCATAATTGATCTAACAAAGACATAAAATCCCAATAAGAAGACATAACGAAATAATAATTATAAAGCGCAATAATGAAATTAGGGCAAGAAATAATGATAACGTAAACAAGAATTAAGAACAACAAAAGGTAGATTATTATTAAGAGAAGGAGGAGATTACAATCTGAGCAATCCGGCGTAAAGAACGACGAAATCCGAGTGCAATAATCCCAAAGTGAAAGCAACGTAAAAGTAACAGTAGCTTTTCTAATATCCAAAAATGATAGTCAAAGAGATAGTCTCAGAGTAGAAAGTGATAAAAAGATCGATCCCCTAATTAACCTAGTAATCCTTCGTTAAATAGGAAAAGTCTAAGTGTTTATGCGGAAATACTAAAACACGGACTGATTAAGCCCACGAAATCAAAAGTCTCTCGATCGAGTAGATTAGACTACTCGATCGACCATCACTTCAGGGAAACTCCTCGATCGACCTTCGGGAACTCGATCGAGGACTCGGTCATGTGTGGATCACTCGATCGAGTAAGCGATGGCTCGATCGAGTCTTGGGAAGCTTAGGAATCACTCGATAGACCACCAAACAGCTCGATAGACCAACTGGGTCTTCAATTCAGCTCACGTCTTCACCAAAATGCCTCGTAATGCGTGCAACGACTCTTCAAGTACAACATCTCACTCTGGGATAATCCCGTCTCCTCTAAATGCATGCAAAAAGGACGAAATAGAGCATGGTTTCGCTACTTCCGCGATTATTCCTACAAAAAGGACAAAATACACCAAAGTAGCCAATTCGGGGCAAAATACTATAAAAACAGTATATAAATGCATGGAAATACGTGCTGAAATAGGCCAAAAAGACCGTACATTAGGCACGTATCACACGTCACAGCAATAGTGCTACAGTAACATCAGTCATTAATCAAAGTTACACAGTGTTACTGTAACATCTTCGTTATATTTAATTCATCAATGGTATATCAATATTATCAGAATAATGTTATCAGAAAACATTAATTTATTAAACTAACATGACAACAATGTTACAATAATTATTATTTAGTTCATGTATTATATAAAACGGTGTATAATGTAGTTCTGAAGTGTAATGATAAAGATTTTTTTGCATTTTTAAAGTGACGGTGTTACTGTAACATCATTTACGCAACAAAGTAACAATGATATAGTAATTGTGTTACTGTAACATCATTACATTTACGCAACAAAATAACACTGATACAGTAATTGTGTTACTGTAATATCATTCATTTATCAAAGTAACACATATACTATGTTAAACGATCAAACTTTAATTATTACAATAATAAAAAGCAAGTGAATACTTGATTCGTCCCCGATATGCTAAAATGTATGTGAAAAGCCTACAACAAGTATATATCATAATCATACATAATAAAAGTCTCTACTAGTATTTCAACTTCAATAACGTTGTTTTCTTCACGCCTATCTTCATGACTGATTTGTGAGTGTGGTACTTTTTTTTATATACCATCTTTCTCGGTGACTTTTTTTTTTCTCAGAACTTGATTTCTCAAACTTCTTCTTCAAATTTCCTGACATTCAAAACAAAGCATTGGATCATTAATAATAAAAAAATATGCAAAAGCTTATGGCCCTCTATTAGTGATCAACAATAATGTTATACCATCAAATTTAATTGAGTTAAATCTCACAACATCAAAGATACAATGTTTTAACACTATTTCAAGTTCGATTCAATAATGATTGACCATTCCTCAATATCCATTATATTATGTAATGCAAGAATAATATTACAAAGAATATTATTAGAGTAACAATACCACAATAACAATGTTACAGTAACAGTATTACAGTAACATGTGCCGAGAATTTTACAAAACATAATTTAATCGTCACTGCTTAGCCCCAATTTTCATGAAAATTATCCAGATATGAATCTCACAATGTCATAACCCTAAATTTTTGTCAAATACTATTTATACTTAGAATTGACAATTAACAGTAAAAATGATATTATAACACGATTTAACAACTCATAAAATCGTAATCATTACATAATTTAATCGTAAATTAACCAAAAAAAACAAATTAAAACTATGAGTTTCTAACAATTTCATACCAATATTTCAGATTCAATTCAATAACAACTGATATTCCTCAATAATAACAACTGATATTCCTCAATAATAACTACAAATTAAAATTATTGCTCAATTTCACCATCTCATAACCCTAACTTTTCGCACAAACACTATGAATACATACAATCGACAATAATAATATGAACAATCGACGATAACAATAAGAACACATAAAATATCAGATCGAATATATAGAAAATAAGAATTAAAATAGCGGAAAGAACGTTGATTCTTACCTCTTCATTTGTGTGTAAGAAACGCGATTCTTGATAAGAAGCATATTTGATTAATTTTTGCAGATTTTCGATTGATTTACTTCTTCAAGATAAAAAGCATGTTTGATTTTGAGAGATTTTGATTATATTCTTACATCTTCAATCGATTTTCGATTGATATTTGCAAATTCCTTCTTGAATTTGGGGATTTTTTTAGCTTTTTTTAGGGTTTTGGGAGAGAGAGAGAAAAAAAAGTTCCAGAAATTTAGAAAACGTGAATGAGAAAAATCACTGGTATGGGTTTTCTTATGAGGATTTGCTTAGGGTGACGTGGAAGAATGAGGGTTGTTGGATCTTGTTGATCCAACGGTTCTTATTGATATGCTAGACTCATCTAAGATGCTAGACTCATGGGATGCTCACTCTCTATATATATATATATATATATATATATATGTATTTTTTTTTTGAGTAAATTATCAATTACACCCACGCTTAATCCGTTTTTTTACATTTACTCCCACGTCAATTTTTTTTTTTAAATTACACCCAAATTAATACCTCCGTTTATAAATTGCACCCAATGCCATTTTCAGGTAGAAAAATTTATAAAATGACGAATTTGCCCCCGCATCTATTCTTCCTCATTCCTCCTCCATTTACCAGAACTTCCCCTTTCTCGCCTCTACTCCCTTCATTTCATCTCCATCAACATTAAGCTTCACTTAATTTTCCTCCATTTCCCCCCTTTAACCTTCGATCATTATTCTAATTATTCATTTAGCTTATGAATTTTGTAGTTTTTTTTTCTCCATTGTAAATTGGGGCTTTTGTAATTTCTGGGCAAACATTGGTGTTTATTGCAACTTCTTCATTATTAATTGGAGAAAAAAGGTGACAACTTTTTAATTATGGATTAACACAAATTTCACTAGTTTGGTCTAATTGTTAAACCAATGTTATTTTTGAGATGCCCAGATGATTTAGTTCGATCTGGGTTTGGTGTTTTGGTGAGGAAAGGGAAGATTAATGGTGTTAAACCAAGATTTGTAATGTTTATGATATGTAGCTTCTGGATTTTCGTCAACAAATCGCCGAAACTGCTCTCAAACAACACAACATCAACAACACTATGCGCTTAGGAAGAACCGAATTAAAAATTATAATTGCTTGGCATGAATCGAATGAGAATGAATGAGAATGAAGAGAATGAGAAAGATATAGAAGAATGAATGAGGAGAAAAAAAACAAGTTGATGAGAAGTATGCTTCATAAAAGAAGAAGAAAGGAAGGGCAAAATCGTCCTAAAATCAATGTATTAACCCAAAAAATTTCAAATTTGACGGAAAAGTGGCCTGAATCCGATATTGGGTGCAATTTCTAACCTGAGCTATTAACTTGGGTGTAATTTAATAAAAAAATTTGACGTGGGAGTAAATGTAAAAATGTGCATTTGACGTGGGTGTAATTAATAATTTACTCTTTTTTTTTCTACCTTAGAAAGCTACTACTAGGCCTATAGCCCTAGTAGATAAGGCCCAATTCCGCATTTTCGCCCCTGTACGTACAGTATCGTAAAATTGAAAATGACGGCGCATGACCCACAACGTATCGTTCACGCTGAACCGTATTTGAGTGTGCCCCCATTTCTGGGCAATACTTAAAACAAACCCAGGCCCAATTTAAAGCCATATAATTAAACACGGCCTCATGGACATTGACTTCGTTACACCGACAGTAGGAAAAAAATCATATTGTTACATATCAACGGTAAATAACTACCTCCCGCCGTATTCATATTATTAACACACTTTTCACCCCCATCTCCAAAGTTACTTCCTTCCGAACATCGTCTTCACTCTAAAAATTTACTCTCATTTCTCTTCCACTGTCAACCGTCACCATAGTCATAATACACACGGTAACGGTGTTGGAGACGCCACAACAACAAAGTATATACACATTATTACGTACGCATGGTATCTTCATCATGGAAAATGCCAAATTTATTCCCAAAGTCCAATCTAATTGCAATATTCATCACTTTGATAATGTAATTAACGATGACATTACCGACTTCGATTCAATCATCAACCACATGTTACCCTCTCTTAATGATAATTATTACCAAGATAATTATGAACAATTTATGTTGGACCGTGCGGATGATGATGTGTTTGATCCAATGCTCCTATTTTGTAATGAAATAAGCGAAAATCATTTCGTTCCTTTGATTGAACAAGAATTTTCGGAAGTAAAGCCATTGGTTCAAGTGAATGATAATAGTGACAATAATAATGTCACAATTGTTGTGCATAAAGACGTGGATGTTCCAGAACAAGAATTTGGTAGCGATCGACTAGACGAGAAATTACAAGAAGAAGAATTTGAACTAGAAGAGCCAATACCGTTACAAGTGTGGAATGATTATTTGGTTTACGATAATATTATTCCTTGTTCTCAATGTCAAGTGCTTAGACAAATCATGCATACTAATGGTATTTTAGTTTGTCATGCCATGTTTCTTCATCTTTCTTACAATGCAAGTGTATTAATTAAGTGCATAGTTATACACAAATTTAAGGGTTTTTTTTTGTATTAGGAAGGAAGGTAACACAAATAACACCATAAATGTAAAGAAATTTAGGGTAATTTAATTGGATTAAAAATTTTCATGGGAAAATTTCATTCCCAGAAGGCCTCAATTTATTCAAAAAAGTTGAAGAAGTTTGTTCCTTAGTAAAATAATAAAGTGGAAATTGATTGGAGGCAAATAATTTGAAAGATTGCAACCCCGCAATTGAGATGAAGTGAAATATTTGTGAATTATATAGTGTATGGGTGGCGTTACTATAATTTATCATTTAGGGTTATATCGACTTTTATTTTTATTTTTTTTAATGGGGTTATCATGCTAATCCTGTACATCTGTGTATTTATACATGTATTTGTGTTTTTAGGTACACAAAGTACAAAGTTGGAAATACATGGAGGAGTTGGTGTTATATCTCATGCTATTCTTGTAAATCACCGCAACTCCAATGATGATGAGACCACACCGGGCATCCAAGACTATCAAATGATCGAGTAAGTGTTACATAATTTCGATGACGTAGTAAATAGATCGAGTTAGAGACACTAGTCAATTTAGAGATAACTAGTCTTTTGTAAAATGAATTTACGTAAAATTATAAACTAAGCTATATATCACGCTTACATGACAAGAATATCATCACAAGTTTTGAATTTTATTTATTGCCGATTAATTTAGTTTAATTTGGTGATATAACAAGGGTGTAAGGATAATTTTGACGATGCTGATTTAGTGAAATTTATACCCTTTGTATTTTTATATCTTTCAGTTTCTCAAATATTTCGGTGAAAGAGTATTTAGAAAAGTATTTAGAAGAACGGCAACAAAATGGGTATATTTTGTTGAGAGATCCGCTATCATCTTTTTATGAAGCTTTGTGTATTGGATACGACTGGCTAAGCCCTAATAATCTTTTTACTCCCCATGATTCTCAAACAAAAACCTCCGGTATGTCACTTATTCTTACTAGCGCAGTTGAGCTCTCAATAAGATTTAGTGTTGTCAAGATAGTAACTTAAATGCCCTCTATTTTGATTGTCTGTATATCTATTTCATTTTTTAACGTTTCAGCAGTTACAAATTTATTATCGTTCCATTCGGAAAAAAATGTTTACTTTATCAAATTACTTCATCATTCCGATTAAGGATATATCGAGTTAGGGATTG
This sequence comes from Silene latifolia, assembly GCF_048544455.1. Classification (NCBI taxonomy): domain Eukaryota; kingdom Viridiplantae; phylum Streptophyta; class Magnoliopsida; order Caryophyllales; family Caryophyllaceae; genus Silene; species Silene latifolia. The sequence goes on from NC_133536.1 coordinate 169,367,825, forward strand.
ACAAGCATGTAATGCAGTAACGTCTATCAACTATTATTAGTTTAATTTTTTGGTACCTTTATCATCTTCGTCATGGGAACGCCTCTCCTAATCACCTTAGTATTAGAATTTACAAATAATCAAAGCAATAGATAAAATATTATTATCGTATTTGAAAATATGACTATCTAGTAGAGTGTTATATATTTTCAGTGGGAGAGCAAAGTATTGTACAAAAGGATCATGGCGAAACATCTTACCAAGTAAAAGATAATTCACGAAAGCGGCACCACCACCACCACCACCGCCACGACGTAAAGGTTACTCATAACGCTAAGGACAAATTAGCAGAGGCTAATAAACAAGCACCAAAAATGCCAAGGATGGAGCTTTCTGTTCAGGTTGTGTTATTCTTTCATACTTGTAATGCATGTAATCAATCTAGTTATGTATATATATTTCTTGTCTTATTAATTAATATTGTTTGTTGTTACATCAATTAAGTTGTGCAGAGGGAGAGAACGAAGAACATGGTTATTGAGGAATTTGCACAATATTTTGATCTACCTTTGGAACATGCAATTAAAAAATTGCGTCTATGTGATACTGTCGTCAAGAAGAAACTTCGTTCCTTTGGTGTACCTCGCTGGCCTTTTAGGAAGGTTATTGCCTTCCCACCCTTTTGCTTCTTATATCAATGTATAGTCCACCATATCATTCTATCACATTACCATATGTATATGAGAAGATCATATTAGAATTCGATTGCATGACATAACTAACAAATACAATACGGGCCCAACACCCATACCCTACTTTTTAGAGTTTGGGAAAATGTCTCAAATTTGAAAAGATTATTTGAATAGCATTTATACACATGTATATATTTAACGGCTACATATATTTAGTTTTCGTTGGACACGCCATTAATTTGGAAGGGTGTCAAATGGTCAGTTCAATTACAAGGGGGCATGAGAAGAAACATCCAAGTACAATTAATTTAGTTTGAGTTTATTTATTAAAATTTTATTTTTTCAACATATTTCCGGCTATTATAACCTTGATCCTTAAATATAAAGCGGGAAGAATATAAAAAAGTACTCCGTATTTATCATAAATTCATAATTCCTCACTCGTTACCACTTTATCAAGCCCTTGTCCGTCCATTCGATATACATTATTTAGAATATACAGTAAAATTACTTGAAAAAAAAATATTTACAAGTTGTACGTATTGCTCCTATATGAAATACTTTTTAGAATATTGATAAGTTGTATTGGTCCTTGTGCTATTTTTAGGTAAAAAGTATTAAGAGGAGAATATCGGAGTTGAGTAGAGATCTAGAGGTGCAGAATCCAGAATTGAGGATGAATATTGCGATTGAGATTCAAAAGCTTCAACAACTTGTCGATGGAATTCTTAGTGGAAATATTGACATTATTAGAGATGTTCTTGTATGATGACAATCTTTTATATATACCAACGTAATTTCGATCTTGTAAATAACTTTTAGTTTCAAATAATTTACATAATAGGAGAGTCGCTTTTATGAAATATAAATTCTAAAAAAAAAAAATGAACGCAATTCAAAATGACTCAATAAATACCCGAACTTAAAATAACTTGATCTAACTTGTCCGTATTTGGTATATTCGAAACATTGTAAATAACTAAATATCCAATTGAAAACCTTGCAAAAATGACCCGTTTACTTAAATTTAAATACAAGTCAACATATAAGGTCTTTGTCCTACTGAAACAGTCAATCAATGAATCTAATGAATATGCATTTGACTCTTTCATAGTCTTTCCCATTCGGTCGGCAACTATCTCACTTTTCCCCTAAAACGTCAATTGTTGCATACAAAATCCTACATTAGTCTTCGAAAATAATATTGATTTTCCTAAAATATGCTCTAAAGGCACTTGTTAAGAATATTATTTAAATAGAAAATTTGATAATAAATATTACATTGAAATCTGAAAAAAGTAATTTATTTTCTATTTAAATAATATTCTTAATATGTGTCCGACACATTTTAGAAAAACCAAAACAATATTATACATTTATGTCACTATTCTAGGTCACAATCTTAGACACCTCGCAAGTGTTTGATAAGCAAACATATTGTATAATTATATATACATGATCAATATTATTTGGATTAGTTCCCTCCACGATCAACATATCTAGCTTTGATGATATCATCGAGTACATGTCAACCCAAATGTTCCTTTCTTAAAGCTCAAAGTATCATGTTTGAATCTTTGATTTTGATGGATACCAATGAAAATGGTGTGACCAAGTCTATGATACTTCTAATAACTAGAGAAATATCCAACTTTATTAGGTATGAAGATTGGACTAATTAAAAGCAACTTGAAATGTCACTAGTTTATTAAGACATAAACATTAGTATCTCCTACAAGTTGGGAAGAAATGACAAATGTAATTAAAACGTCTATCAAGATTCAAGAGTCGGGTACCATGAGCATTTAGATCAATTAGCAAGGGATTGTTCTATCTTAACAAGAGGTCTCGTGTTCGAGCCCTGAGAACGCAGCAGTGTTAAAACTCATGAGGGAGAGTTTTACCGCCCTAGTCGTCCTACCCGACTCTAATCCGATTAAACCCGATGGTTTACGCACACAAAAAAAAAAAAAAAAAAAAAAATTCAAGAGTCAGGTGTGGAAGGAAAAGGGAAAGAAGCATAGACAAATTTAAATTAATTTCCATGGTCCTCTAGAACATGATACAATTTACACCAGGGAATTTACGCCCTATGAATTGTTATTTCACGTGAATTGGCACCCTCTTCTAGTAACGAGACAACTACTTATTTTGAAATCAAACGGAGGCTTAGGCTTTTCAGCTGGATATCGCTTTAATATGTAAACCTATGTATCACAAAAAAAAAATAAAAAAAAAATAAAAAAAAACCAAGATTTTGTTTATTTATCTATGATTATAAGCTGCATATCTCATTATTTACATTGCATACATGCTGATACAACACTTCAACAAAACATATTTACAATAATTAACATTCAATGTCCCCTGTTTAGTACTTTATTCAAAGTTTAAACAGGAAGTGGGAACATGAATGATGACGAGTTTCAAACCCAAGCCATGAATATTAACATTCAATGGCTTCCACGGTAAGTTGATTGTCATCTCCATTATTTACTGGTTTTTAGTAGACAATCTTTTGAGCAGCTCATAAGTGGTCACCATTGTAGCAGCAGACATGGACATTGAAGCCCATCTTGGGCCCAACCCTCTATAACAAGCTGCAAACCCACCTTCCTTAAGCAAATCCCGGACTGTTTGAGTCAATGTTGGCTGCCCACCTCGGCCACCACGCTCGCCATCCAACACTTGCAACCTCGTCTTGACTGTATCAACTGGCATAGTGATCAAGGCTGAAACACCACTAGCAAATACTGCACTCACCCCTTGAACACCAACCATACATAAAGGATTAGGCACTAAAATCTTGCCATTTTCACAATTCTTCTCATCTTTCTTCCACTTACACTTGTAACATCCAATCCCATCCCAAATTAACCGATAAGCGACTGAGTAAGTCCCCCACCAAACTGCACTAGAAGGTGCATATGTCAAGGTGGAAATACCAAAACCCCTATATAACCCTCTAATTCCATCAACCCTTAAGATCTTCCTAAATGCATCAAACCCGTTAGTGTAATTCGACACGCTAGAAGACCCTCTTTTAGTACAACCACCTTGAACCATAAGCCTCTGGCTAACAACATCAACTGGGGTCCAAACAAGTTGTGCCGCCATTGAAGCAGTCAATCCAGCTACAACATTAGCAGTGGTAGTTGAATAAGCTTCGGAAAATCCTACCCTTACACTAGCTTTCCCTACATTACTCTTGGTGACTTCTAGGGCAGTCATGTATAGGGCACGGGCCGGGATTGTCCCCATCAAAGACGTCCCAAAACCCTTGTAAAATGCACGTGGCCCTTCCTGACGTAACATCAGGAAGGCCATTTTCTTACATGGTATCGGAGACTGATTGACCTGCTGTCGCGTTTTTAACACGACAGCAGGGTATAAAGCGGACGAGACACCCGAGAAAAGAGCGGCTCCTAGAACAAAGAACTTTGATTTGTCAAGCATGTGCCAATCAATTTCGGCCGGCAAGCGGACTTGGATGTCCCTAGATTCGTCTTCAGCTACACCTATACTCATCTTCTAACTAAATTACCCGAAAATTAATAAACTAATTGGATCCCTTTACACTAAATTAAACAGAAAGCAATAATTCATAGTCAAGGAGAAGAAAAGTGCAAGAAACAGTGAAATTTTATTTCTTTGCTTCTTTGAGGAATTTTAACAAACAGTTGGCAGACAATCAAAAGAATCAAAGAAAAACGCACCAAAAGCTTGAATCTCACCGAAAAAAGATGACATCTTTGAAAGGATAAGGTGGTTTGGTGATCTGGGTTATTAGTTTTATGGAGGGATTGATGTTAATTAGGGAGAAATTTGATGAGAAAATGGAAATTTTAGAGTATGAGCAATAAAAGGAGATATATAGGGGACATCTGATAAAGGGGTGCATTATACTAGTATAATTAAGTTGAATAGCGAGAGTGTACGTGTGTGCTCATGTTTGGATGTTAGAGCAGCATTTTGTGTGTATGTCTCGTTATTGGAGTGTGGGACGATGATGGGTCTTTTGGCACCAAATGTGGGTCATTTCACAACTCTATATGGGTTAATTGCTAGTTTTGGAACCCGTGCATTGCACGGGTGATGACGAAAAATATTATTAAAAGTAAAAACTTATGTGTTTTTTGGATTTAGTAAATTAATATAGAAAATTCAGTATGTTTTTTGAAAGAGACCGTTTCTCACTACATTAATGAAAGATAACTAATAAATATAGTAAAAATTAACTAAAAAGAAAAACATAAAAATAATAACTACCTCTTATGAGAGAGGTCTCTCACTAACATTAATGAAAGACCGTCTTTCTTAAGAATTTGTGTAGAAAATTTTACTTTCTCTACCTATGCACTTTTTATAAGTTTATATTGCTTAATTTTATTCAAAGTACTTGACTTCTTTTTTCTCGACTTTTTAACTTATGAGAGGTGAAATTCTAAAAGTGGATATAAAATTATTGTATATCATCTATTTACTTACGCAATATACATTTAATTTTACTCATTGTTGTATGTTTTTTTCTTATCATATTGCCCCTCTTCGGCCTCTTGTTTGTTGTCCTCTCAATTCTCTACCTTCTTTCTCATTACCTCTCCCACCCTATATCGTTTGGACGTCTGGAAGAAGCACCATTCACCATTACTGACCCACTACCTTGAGACCCACCAGCAGACCCTCAATTGTAGTAACACCTCGAATCACGACGTCCCTTTCAGCCCTATCTCAGCACATCAACTTAAGTGGTAAACTCCATATTGGTGCAACTGTCATTCTTGTACAGTAGCTATACATCTATACCACTTCTACCATTCTACGCACTGGCGGAGTCAGGATTTGAATTTAGGGGGAACGAATGACTAATTTCATAAAGTACACTCGAAAAAATTTAACTAAAAATTTCAAAAATTTCATCCGCCAGAGGGTGGAACTGCCCCTGATAACCCCCCTAGCTCCACCACTGATTCTAAGTATTCTTATTATCAAATATCGCACACTATTTTACTGAGCCAGGTTCCTTAAAAAAAATTACAATGAGATCTTGATTTTCAATATCTCAAGAAAAAATGTGGTCTCTGTATATAGATCATACTAATTCAATAAGTGGTACGCGGATAATATATACTCCTTGATAATGAATAAAACATCAAGCACCTGATTGTTAATCGTACGTACAAAATAGTATGTATCCATTTCAATCATAAATGTTTCAATTCATCGTAAAAGTGTTATGAATTTGAAGTGCCAACTAAACGTATCAATTGTTGTGCTTCTTAGTGAGTTATTGAAATTAAGTAGAAAACATGTTAAATGAATCCTCACGACAAAGTTTGAAAATAGAAATGAAACTGCTAACAACGATACTAATTATAAAATGGTTTAAGAATGAGATGTTTTAGTTAAAAATCTTCGTAGTGACATGTAAAGGCTATGAATGCTTATGCATCATCGTGGTTTGGCAATGCATTTTTGATATATACGCATAAAAACTTGGAAGTAATGGGTTTACCACTAAATTAATTGAGAGATCACTATTCTGTGTACTGTACGTATCTCGGGACCGTATTGATGATAGTGTGGTATAGCTCTTTATTTTCATACCTTTTTTTTCCATAATAAAGGAATATATTTTAGAGTAAATTATCAATTACACTCACGCTTAATCCACTTTTTTACATTTACTCTCACATTGTTTTGGGCAAATAACTATGCTTAATAATAGAAGAGCGAAGGGTAAAATACTCATGAAATTATTGTTTTGCCGAAAAAAAATTGAAAAGTGACGGAAATATAGCCTGAATCCGATATTGGGTGGAAAATGTAAACTGAGCAATTATTTTGAGTGTAAAATATTAAAAAAAATTGACGTGGAGTAAATGTAAAAAAGTGGATTAAGCGTGGGTGTAATTGATAATTTACTCTATATTTTATCTGTACCCGTGATTTATACCTGTTTTATTATTTTTTCTACGATATTTAATTTAAATTTTACTCCGTATATGGTCTCACAATAAATTTATTGTGAGAGTGTCTCTTAAGAAACGACTCAATGATATACAAAGATCTATAAAATTCACTAATATTGCAAAAATGATATTCTTATTCGTTTAAACGTACCTATGAGAAGCCAATTGTAATTACAATTTCGTCAATAAATATCACGTCTGTTACATACGGAGTACATATTTAGTTATTGACTATATATTTCTTGCTTAAAGAGATTGGTATGTTGCCACTCCCAGACTATTCTTTTCCAAAGATTGACATACCAAACGTGGACACCAATGTTGTCGATTTTGGCAATAAAGTCATTCTAAGACATGGTAGAATGCACTTAGCTTGTAAGAATATAAGCCATCATCCAATAATTTATAAAGGGACAATTTCAAAGAATTGGAGATAATACTAATTAAGTATGAAAATTATAACTCTTCACTCCCTTTGTCATTACTTCACCACTCCTTGTCTTTTTGTCTTTTTTATTTCGAACTTCATTATCCGATAATAATTACTCAAAATTAACGTGATCTAATTATGTAGTATCAAAATCATCTTAACCGTACCGCCTTAACATTGAAGTATTTAACCCCATAACTTATTAATCCAAAGAATGTTTCTTTGCTGAAAAATGTATGTAGTGATCGTTATCTTAACATTTTATTATAAACAAATTAAAAAAATCATGTCAAACCAACGACAAACAAACAAAATTCAAAAAACATTATTCACTCTGCTAAATTACTTAACCCTGATGCTTAGACAAAATAGAAAACATTGTGGAATTGTATACCTACACGCCTACTTTGATCATGCTCTTGGAGTCTATAACCTGTAAGTTAGACATTTGAAATATAAAAATCTTCAAACCAAACTAATTATAAAGCGGCCAAAGACGATATCTAATTGTGCCTAAATAGAAGAAACCATGCTCACATGATATTATGAGCAAGCAAAGGAAGAAGATATGGTGAATGGCTGATGAATAATGACAGCGTACACATACAAAAATATTGAAATTTAGAATCTGTTATATATGGGATATTAGGGTAGATTGTTGAACAATTAAAATCATTTCCTTTTTTGTTGTAGATTTTGTGGAGCATATCAAGTAACTAAGCGTGGTTTGTTATGCCATAATTAAGGCAATAGGTTAATAAAATTTACATTTAAACTTGAAAACTTGGATTGGTTGATTGACATTTTAAATTTTAAATTAGGATAAAATCTTTTAAATTATACGGTTGACCTGAATCTGTTAATTTTAATATAGTGATAATAATTAGTGATTTCATATATGGCAAAATTTTAATATGAATACGAAAATGATGCTTATTTGTCGGGATTTACAAAGATTGTCTTTCATAAATTAATGATTAATTAAAAATGAATTAAATGGAAAATAGATTAGTGAAGTGTTAAATATAGAATAATTAAGGTGTGAATGACACTTGGCAGAAGCCATCTACTGATGACACGTGGCAGATGGTTTCTGCTTTAATATAATATATGATATGATTGATCCTGGAATAAGCAATGTTTAAGGTATTTTTGACCGACTAGGTTTGATGTCCAGCTGCGTTCAGACTACTTTTATTTATCATTTAAATTTTATTTTCTATGAAATATAACTCGTTAAATTTGGTAAACACATACATACATTTACAATTTATATCTTGAAAATATGATGAGATGTAAAATTAATCAACAAATTTTGAGACACTTTCACCACTTCCGCTGCTAATATTATTACTTTCATTACATCCCCTATTAATACTACTAGATTTCATTCTCGTGCGATGCACGGTAACTAAATTGTGTTTTGTTTTTATATAAGCTCGTGAAAAATATATGGTCTATAGGACATATGTAATTTGTGTTGTGTATAAAAATGAGATTTTGCTAAAACATATGTTTGGAATAACCCTTACCCTTATAATCAATACTATATGATTCTAATTATTATTATTCACCACTATATGTTTAAAACCCTTACCCGGGAGTCCCTAGAGGCTATATAGATAAATTTATTATAAACTTGTATCTCATTTATTAAATTAAATTAAGGGATGAACTAAAGTTAATGATATACTCCTTCCGTCCCGAACAATATGTAAACTACTCACAGGGACAGTGGAAGTAGTTCCTCATTATTGTTATGACTACTATTGACGTGTTTATATAAGCGAAATATTAATAGTTTGCACATTAACTTTATATTCTTTTTTTTTCTTGTAATCTCCCTTTTTAAAAAAAAAATTTATCAAAGTTAATCAATATTCTTCTAAATTTTCCTAGGTCACTCTTCCTAAAAAAATAAAAACAATCGTATGCCCTTTATACTATCCTCCTTTTATATATATTTATTAAAGTTAATCAATGTTCTTCTAACTCCATCATAAGTCGAAAGACAAAGCCCCCTCCATCAACGTTGACCTTATTATTCTTGTGCAAGTTAACTCCCTCAATAGATATTGCTCTATCTCAGCACTCAAAGTTCTGTATTTTATTTTATTAAAGTTAACATTCATTATGTTTTTATTAGAGCTAACATTCATAAAAGTCACATGTACTTCGTCTTTTTAAACCCAATAATTAATACGTGAGACGGCAACATACTGCGATACAGTCATGTTTATTGTAATACTATGGTTTTATGAGTCTCTGGGTACTCTATCGAGTGGGGCTTACTCTGTCGAGTAAGTATGTTTGGAATACGAAACAGTAGTCTGCCTGTAGGGTACTCGATCGAGTAGCCTTGGCACTCGATCGAGTAAGCGACACTCGATCGAGTAAATCGGTTATCGGGTAATGTTTGACGGGTTTTGTTAATAATGCGGGATTAATATATATAATACTCCGTTATCTTTTCTAAACACTTTTTACAAATCTAATTCACAAAAAGAGAGATTGCAACTACGTTGTTTGATTCATCCGCATTATTGGCAAATCCCGGAGCTAGAGGAGTCGGTTTCAGTTGTTCTTGATATCATTGTGATCCTTGCGTCAAGGGTAAGTCCTACATACCGTTTTTGTAGCATTTGTTTGAGGTTGGTTTAACCCTAATTTTGGAATTCGGGGTTTTTATGATTATGTTGTTATAGTAGTGATTGTATGATTATGTGTATAGGAGGAGGATTTGTAGAAGAAAGATTTTGAGACAGCTGCTAGATCGTCTGCTTTTGTGTTTCCATCTAGGTAGGGTTTTCCCCACTCAGTATTAGTCACATGATGTGGTTAGTGATTTGATTATGATTGTTGTTAAAGTATAATGTTGGTGTTGTGAAGGTTGTTGTATATTATCATTATTGTTGTATCTGTCTGTGTTCTTCGGGGTGCGTCCCTGGCTGAGTGGAGTCACTTGCGGGAGTGGCTTCATGCCCTTGATTCGCCTTCTGTGGAACCCGCCACAGAAGGGATGTGCACATTAATGAACATGAGTTTATCGCTCGATGGAGATGAGCAGGGCTTAGGTGGGAACGGCTGCGATCCCCCACTGGCGGTGTGGAGTACCTGTTGCGATGAGTACTCTGGCAACACTACACACTTTAGTGTGTAGTCAGTGATGTGGAGATTGATTGTGGAGTTTGGGATTGATGTGATGATTGAGCTGTTTGATAATTATCTTATTGTGATTGTGTTGTGTGATTAGTACTGACCCCGTTGTTTGTTTTGAAAAATTGTGGTGATCCATTCGGGGATGGTGAGAAGTTGTTGAGAAGGTTTGATTTGAGGCAATTAAGCTAGCTGGGATGTGTCACCACGAGCAGTTTAGAGTCTTCCGCTGTCATACTTTAATTGTTGCGACATTTGGTTTTTGAGAACATGTATCGTATTTTTAACAGTTTTGGATTTGGATATGTAATCACTTTAAACCTTATTGCTATTTAAATAATGTTTCTTTATTGTCATTTGATTATCATTGCCTCGGAAAACCGAGATGGTGACGTTCCTATACCTGAGTGGTCTTAGTAAGGCACTTGGAGTATGGGGGTGTCACAAAGTGGTATCAGAGCGACGATCCTGAAATCTGTAACTAATGAACCTAATGAACATAGGGAGTCAAAATAAAATGAACCCGGGGTAGAAGTTGTAGGAGCTAATGCAAAGGCTTGGGAGACGTCCTAAAGTTGCGAACTCGCCCTACAATTTTGAACCGGTCACCATGGGATATGAGTCGGGATCGCTATGTATTTATCTTGTGAATATTGTATCTTTGTAGCAAAGTGTGGTATGAATCGGTGGATGTATGTATGTGGAAAATGGGGAATGTGTAGAGAAAGATGATAATGAAGTGATTTTATACATTATTGATTGAAAACATGATAGTTGTTTTACGATATGGCATTATAGAAATACGGAAAGAAAGTTTGTTTGGTTTGAGATATACATAGAGTTATGTTTATATATATATATATATATATATATATATATATATATATATATATATATATATATATATATATATATATATATATATATATATATATATATATATATATATATGTTGTTGGTAGTGTGGTACGAGTTTATATAGCTGAAAGTTTGAGTAAGAGTATGAATAATTGGTGGAAAAAGATGAATAATTGTTGCATGATAATATGATTTATGATTAAGCATGTTATATTATGGAAGTTATTTTATAATGTTGTTATACTAGTAACATGTGAATAGGGGACTTGATGTCATATATTTGTGATTTTGTTTACGTAAAGTTATATAATAAAAACATGCGGGTAATATGTGATTGGTAAGTTGAATGATTGATCGAGGCCATTTCGTGTTCACAATTAAGCATATGTGGTCGTTGGTCAATGGTCGATACAAAACACAATTTATACTTCACAAACAACTCTACAATTAGTAAAGAGGCAAGTAAAGGTCGGATCCCAAGGGACGGGTATTGAAATGAGGATTCTATTGTAACTAGTGGTGTCTAGGGGGTGTCACAAATTGGGTTGATGTAGAAGGTTACTAAACTAAAATAGCAATGAAAATAAACTAACAAGGTAAATAAAATAAGGGGTGTAAACAATTGATTAAAGGCACTAGGGTGTCATGGGTTCATAGGGGAATCATGGGATATGATCATACAAACATGTTCTCAAATTATAAGCAAGCAATTATTGTTGTGATGGATTGAGTTGGGTTATATCTTACAATCCTAGGAAAGTTTGGGTCCCGGAGCCGAATCGATTAGATTGTACAACACCTACAAGTCGACTTAATCTTTCCTACTCAACACATGCATGGTCTAACAAGACTCGAGTTGGGTTATGTCTTACAAGTCAAGTTGAAAGGATAGAAGATGATAGTAAATGCAAGGATTCATAGGCTTAGCATTTCATCAAATATAACATGTGCATGTATTAAGATCAAAACAAGCAAGCAAATAAGATATGAAAGCATATTAATTTAAGCATGAATCATTCCCCATGTTGGTTTCCCCTAATCACCCATTAAACCCTAGCTAAGAGACTACTCACTCATCATCATATTGATCATGCTAGAAAGGTTGTCAATCATACTAACATAATGAAACATGATGAATAAATGAAAGTAATTAGCAATAATTAAAAAGGGATTAAGAGATTATACCTACTAATGATTCCAATAATAAAGCAAGAATAATAGAAGTACTTGAATCCTAGATTGAGAGGTTGTCAATCTCCCAATAATAACCCAAATAATCTTCAATTACCCAAAATAAAGTAAGAACAAGAGAGAGATTAAAGAACTAAAACTTGGATTAAAACTTGATTAATATTTGATTACAATATTGAAGAGAGATTTGATTAATATTAACTACACTAATTATTGATAAGAAGAACATGCTCCTCTAATTAGACTAATGGGGTATTTATAGTGAAAATTAGGGAGGATGCATTAGGGTTAACTAAGGGCTAAACTAGTAATTACACTTTTTAAGTTGAGCAAGGAGACTCCGGTATTCTCCGAGAGAAGGGCTTCTCTTATCGTGGCTTGAAGAATGAAAACGTCTTTGTCATCAAATCTGTGCGGATGGGAGTCGGGACGGCCGGATCTGGGCGGAGAATCCGAGCGGATCCTTGGGCAAGACGCTCGGATTGGCGAGGGGGAATCCGAGCGGATTCCTTTGAGGGACGCTCGGATTGGGCTTAGGCGGACGGACGGATTGTGTACAATCCGTTCGGATTGTCTGGCAAAGATCTTTTCTTCTTCTTTTCTTCCCTTTTCTTCATGAATTCCTTGGGGATTTCCTTGGGGACTCAAGGATCCTTTCTCAACAATGCTCTTCTACTATGCTATGTACAAAGGCCTTCTAGTCTTGTCTCTCCTTGATGCTTGGTCATTGAATATGATCAATTTAGCCTTGTTTTGCCATGAAAATGCAAGATTCTTACTCCTTTCCTACCAAGGGATCAAAATCTCAAGGAATATGCAAAACAAAGAACTAAAGATAAGAAATGACCCAAATAGGTACTAAAAAGCATGGAAACAATGGTAATTCGGGGGCTAAATATGCGCCAATTATGGTCACATCAAATATCCCCAAACCGAACCTTTGCTCGTCCCGAGTAAAGAGGTGACAAAGACTAGGACCAATACTAACCTAACCTAATAATAATAGCCGATATGAGACAATTAGCGGGTCTCACTCCGCCCCTTCAACTCACAACAAGACAACCATGAGGTAGGATGCCTTCTTGCAAGGCAAGGTGGGTCTTGCCAAAATGGCGACACATCCAAACATTAAGCACACAAAAACACATAATGGATGCATCTATAAAAAGAATAGCCACTTTCCTCATCTAAGTGGCGGAAATTATCTACAAGGGAAGCAATTCAAGGGTACAAAATCCTTCATAGATGCAATTTGTTCAAACTACTAAGCCTAGAAGGATACCAATAAATCACCTCCAAAAGGTGTCAAGCTAGGGTACCTTTGTCCTCAATCGTTAAATGCTTTTGTCAAGAGTAGACTCCCTATGGTGTTAGAAACACTGGAGGATCGCGGAATTCCCCTCTTGCCTAGACAAGAAGAAGGGTCGTCCCCTCTCTACCATGCACAAAAATGGATACGATGGATAAAGGGATCGATAGATATTTGAGTTTCACTTTGGGAGTTTGCTTTCATTTTTGTTTTCCCCCCAATTTCATTGGCATTTGACATTTGAGAACACTTTCTTTGCCATTTCTTTTGATTTTTGGCATTTCAATACTTGACAACTTTTTGAATTTCTTTTTGAACATTTTCAAAGTCACCCCAATTAGTAACGAGGGTGCCTTGTATTTGAAGCTTTAGGAGTCTATTTTGCTCCTCTTTTCTTTTGATGCATTTTTGCAAACTTTCTTTCATTTTTCATTTCATTGAACTCAAATTGATTTCTTTTTGTTTTGTGCCCATTCCCTTTGATGACAAAAATGTGGTAGAACATGGATGAATGATAGAAGTATGCATGGTTTCAAGGGTCACCTTGGAATAAACGGTAGCCAAGGAGTAATCACACCACAAGGTACTTTTGACTAGGCTTTAAACCATGGGTCAAAGGATACTAGCATGACACGTCCTAGGGTGTTTTACAAGTATTCTAACAAGCAAAGTCTTAAGAATAAAAAGCATCTACTAGGGCCTATATACACTTGTCAAGCTTCCCAAATAGACGGTTTCGCAAAATTTTTCTAACATGCAACTACATGCCATGATGCAACTAACATATACACATCCTAATGTAAATGATTCTACCAACTAATATGCCAAATAAACTAAATGCAAGTCCTAAGTTCACATTGTTATACCGCATCAATCAAAATAAAGCCACATAGTCATTAACATAAAGAGGAAAAAGGAGATTGGAAAGATCATACCATGCGGTCTTCAATATCCTCATGTCTCGGATGTGGCGTAGTCAATCAAAGTGAACAAGGATAAAACAAACACAATATATACAAGACAATATATACAAAGGAAATGAACTTGTTTTTGGTTTTTCAATTTTTCGAATTTTTATGATTTTTTTTTGAAAATTTTCAATTTTTATGGTTTTTTGAATAAAAGTTAAGTGTTAGAATTCCCATCCCCACACTAATATGGGCATTGTCCTCAATGGCCAAAATGATGGAAATTATGCAAATATGATGCATGATTTCTATACTAAATGCAATTCTACACTAAGCTATACTACATGATGCATGGTTTTTTGTTATGACGGAGAGGATAATTTAGATTACCTCCCGTTGTGTATGCATTAACTTCCCCAAACCAAATAAGACACTATTGCTAATGTCAAAGCATGGGTATAGTTCATGCACACACTATGCTATGCATGAAACTAGATTGTCATTTTGGATTTTCAAAAATGGGAACAATAAAGAACACCTCAATGGTACCGAGGTGTGAGTCCTTTGGTGTTGCTAGGACTAAACTAACAATGATCAAAATGAAATAAAATACAAAGAGATATAGACAAACCATGGGAGTGTAGGAGTCTCCAAGGCTAGTCTTCCATCATGCTATTATCATCACCACTTCCCTCATGAGAAGCGGTCACATTGCCACTTTCTTTGGCACTTTCTTCATCACTTTCTCCATCATCTTGCTCATCATTATCTTCACCATCTCTTTCTTCATCTCCACTTGCTTCTTCCTCAATATTATCATCAATTTCTTCACCATTTCCAACAACCTCATTGTCTTCCACCACGTCCCTTGATGCACCCGGAAATAAGGCTTCTCTATCCGCCCAACTAGGCAAAGGACAAGATGGATCAAGGAGTCCTTGCCTAGCTAGATGTAGGAGGGGAGGATATTGAGCCAAATATGCATTCTTCCGATCTTCATAAGCTTGCTTGTGCATGGCTTGCATAAGAAGAGTGACATAGTCTTTTCCAATTTCAACTCCTTGCGGTTTGAACTCTTCATACACAAAGGGGTAAGGTGGTATAACAATGGAAGAGGAGGGAGTTTCATGATCACCCTTTTGTTGTTGAATGATGTACTCGGCTTCTTCGGATAGGGGAAGTAAATAGTTGGTCCGGTGGACACTAAGACGGCAAATCTTTGCGGGTAAAGTGAATGACCGAGCCTCACTAGTAAGCCACCCATACTTGGTATCAAGGGGATTGTGAGCAACCCACTTAAACTTGTTAATCAAGATGGACATATCAATAAGATGGCCACCATCCTTAGCCTTGTACTTGCTATCCTTATTGAAATTAGGATAAAAGTGCTTGGCTAGGACCGTGACAAAGCCGCCATTAACAATAACGGTTTGACCCTTCTTCCCACTATCTACATGGAGCCATCTATCAACCAATAGCCTCAAAGAATTGTAAGGCTTGGTGTGAATTCTTCCAATATTCAAAGTTGATTCAAGGAGAATAAAACCGAGTCCCGTGAAATGATTGGTGTCTTTCCTAGCAATTATGGTATTTCCCACAACTTTGTGCCATATTCTTATGCCCGGATGATGGACCAAAAGAGCACGACAAGCATGAAAATCTTCAAATTTCTTCCCGGAGATTGCCTCCCAAAGAGGCTCGGGATCATACTTCCCATATTGCTTATAATATTTATGTTCATCGCTAAGACCCAAAATTTCACCCAATTCCGGAAAGGTAATGCGTCTACTAGTGTTAGCTAGACGAAACTCAATATTTTCCCTATTCTCAACTTTTGTCACTTTTAAAGAACTTAAGAATTCCAAGACAAGGGAGGGGTATGTTACTTCCTTCATTTCAAACAATTTCTTCAAACCCATGGCATTGAAAAAGACTCTTGTTTGTTCAAGAATACCCAACTTCTCTAAGGCATCTTGACATATGAATTTGGTGGATTGGATTTGTTTCATAGCAAACTTGACAAATGTATTTCTATGGGTATCGAAAATGAATGTTACCTCCGGAAAATGCAAGAGTTGATCGATTACCGGAGTAGAAGGTGATGCTTCCATAGGAATTTGTTGTTGTTGTTGCACTACCAAGTTTGGTGTTGATACCACCATTGCCAAAGCTTTCTTTGCTTGTAGAGCTTTTTCCCTTTGAGAGAGAGCCTTTGCTTTTGGTGCCTTTGTTGCTCCCTTTGTTCTTACCATTTGATGAACTAACCAAGAAAAGAATCAAAAATCTTCAATTTGTAGAATGCCCAAATCGATTTGAAGGTGAAAGGCTTTGCCTTTATAAAAACAAAAATCGATTCAAAGGTTGAAGAATTTGTTCTTGGTTTTGATTGTTAATGAAGATGGAGTGATTGATTTGTTGTTTGAAAGATGGTTTGATTTGATTTTGGTGGGTTTTGTTGAGGGTTTTTGTTTTTGAGATGGAGAGGATGAGGGTTTTGATGTTATGGGTAGTGTTTATGAATGAATGAATGAATGAATGAAGGTGGGATGGGTATTTAAAGAACTCGACAATTTTAGGACGCAGGGACAATCCGTGCGGATTGGGCGCAATCCGTGCGGATTCTCTGACTTCAAAATTTTCAAAATCCCGCCTAGAGACGGGCGGATTCTGGGGAATCCGCTCGGATTCTTCTGAGATGGGACGGGCGGATTTCGTGCAGGACGGACGGATTCTTGTCCAGAGATTTTTCTTTGTTTTTCTTTAGCTGCAAGACGGGCGTCTTCTTCAAAAGACGGACGGATTCTGCGAGACGGGCGTCTTTCCAGAAATCCGCTCGGATTCTTTGACACCAAGAAAATTTGCAATTTCAAAGACCAAGACGGGCGTCTTCTCAGGACGCGCTGGATCTTCTTCAGACGGGCGGATTCTCGAATCCGCTCGGATTGGTCCTTGTGTACACGTTGATTCCATCCGTGCACCAACGCATTCCCTTATCATTCTTTCTTTCTTTCTTTCAAATCTTGCGTTCTTCATTGTGGGGGCACTACTAAGGCATGAATAGCCTAGGCAATTGCCATCCCCACACTAAGGTAAAGCACTACACATCAATTAAAATCATTAGTCCCTCCCTCACTTCTCTCTTACATGACAATTATTTTGATCAAAGTAAAAATAAATCCAAAAATGACAAAAATGCAATACAAAAATTGAAAAGTAAGTTAGGGAGTTAGAAATATTTACAAATGGTGGTTTAGGAGGACTCCACCAAACTCTCATTCTTGATGAGATGTCAAGGGGGCATGTTCAAGGTGTTGTTGATGTTGCTCAACACCTTGAAGAAGTAATCAAAAGCTTGTTCATTGTTATGGTAGAGGTCCTCAATAGACCGTGGCCCTTGTTGTTGATCATGATCGATGGCATGCCCAATGTAGGGATTAAAGATCCCTTCAAATTCGTCGTCCCAAAGACCACAAACTTCATTGAGTTGATCATTGAAAATCTGTTGCTTAGATGGAGACAACTCTCCCAATTTCTTCTCTTGGCCAATGAGGCCATCATCTTCTTCCTTGGTTGATTTTGATGAGCTTTGCAAGCTCTCCTTGTCACAATTCACTTGCTCTTTGAATGGAGCACCTTCAACTTTCTTCCTCCATTGGAGTTCCGATTTCTTCCTTTCATCTTTCCTATATAATGATCAATCATAAAACATGGCTCATGCAAACGAGGAGCTCTCATGGTTTTGTCAAGATTAAAAGTTATGCTTTCATCTCCCACTTCTAGAGTGAGCTCTCCATGTTTCACATCAATCACCGCACCCGCGGTGTGTAGGAAAGGTCTTCCTAAGATGATTGGAATGTTAGAATCTTCCTCCATATCAACAATGACAAAGTCTACCGGGATGAAAAACTTCCCAATTCGCACGGGGACATCTTCCCATATCCCTAATGGTGTCTTCGTCGATCTATCGGCCATTTGAAGAGTGATATTGGTGTATTTAAGCTCTCCCATTCCCAACCTTTTACTTACCGAGTACGGCATGACACTCACACTAGCCCCTAGATCACATAAGGCTTTGTTGATCGTTGTGTCGCCAATGGTACACGGTATTGAGAAGCTTCCCGGATCCTTTAACTTTGGAGGTGAACTCCCTTGAAGTATTGCACTACTCACCTTAGTGAAGGCGATAGTTTCAAGTTTCCGGATCGACTTCTTCTTTGTGAGGATATCTTTCATGTACTTTGCATAGGCCGGAACGTGATTGATTAATTCCGTGAAAGGAATTGAGACTTCTAAGTTCTTCACAATTTCCATGAACTTTCCAAGTTGATCATCAAATTTGGGCTTGGCTTGACGACTTGGAAAAGGAAGTCTAATCACAATGGGCTCCTTCTCTTTGGCTTTGTCTTCATTTTTCTTTGAACTTTCTTCTTTTGATGATTCCCCTTCTTTGGGGCTTTGCACCACAACTTCATTCTCACTAGCTCTCACAACTTCATCCTCAACTTGCTCCTTTGGTGCCTCATATCTTGTACCACTTCTCAAGTGAATGGCACTAACCGTTTCATGTCTAGGGGGGATTACTTTGAGGTGGTAATTGCCCCTTTTGTCTTTGTGAGCTTGAAGATGCTAGTTGAGTCAATTGTGTTTCCAACATCTTGGTGTGAGCTAGAATGTTGTTGATGGTGGTGTCTTTTGCTTGGCTATCTTTTTGCATTTGAGTGAAAAATTCTTGTTGATTCTTTTGCATTTGGAGGACCGCTTTTTGGACATCAAAACCTTGGTCATTTTGGTGATTGTATGGATTTTGATTTTGGTAGCCTTGGTTTTGATTGTGAAAGGGTCTTTGATTTTGATTTCTCATGGGTGGTGGAGTGTATGTTGTTTGAGGGTTTTGAACATTTTGGCTTTTGTATGAGAGATTTGGATGGAACTTGGTGTTTTCATTGTAAAAATTTGAATAAGGGGTACCACTTTTGTAAGCTTGGAAAGCATTAACTTGTTCGGTTGTTCCCCTACATTCACTTGAGTCATGACCCAAGGTTCCACAATTCTCACATATCCCGCTTGGGATTGATGAGGATGCCGTCATGGCATTGACATGATGCTTCGATGATTTTGAGTTTTCCTCAAGTCTAGCCATAACTTGTTCAAACTTCAAGTTGATTGTGTCAATGTGAGCACTAAGTTGAGCACCCAATTGAGTAACGGTGTCCACTTCATACTTTCCTCCTCTAGTAGCCTTGCGAGGCCTACTATATTGTGAATTATGGACCGCCATTTCCTCAATCTTGTTCCATGTTTGATTGTCATCAACTTCGGTGAACATTCCATTTGATCCCATATTGAGAATGTTCCTTGAATCTTCATATAAACCATTCCAAAATTGTTGCACTAAAAACCATTCGCTAAGTCCATGGTGAGGACATGAGCGACAAATACCTTTGAACCGCTCCCAAGCTTCATACAAAGATTCTTCATCCCTTTGCTTAAAACCCGTAATTTGAGCTCTTAGCATATTGGTCTTTTCCTGGTGGGTAGAATTTTTGTAGAAAGCTAGAGCTAGCTTCTTCCAAGAATCTATTCCAAGGGTGGCCTTATCAAGGCCCTTCAACCATTGCTTTGCGGTGCCGATTAACGAAAAAGGAAATAAGACCCATCTTATTTGGTCTTGAGTCACGCCCGTTTGAGAGATAGCTTCACAATAATCGCAAAAGGTTTCCATATGAGAATGAGGGTCCTCACTAGGCATTTCCCCGAATTGGCTCCTCTCAACTAGTTGAATGAAGGCGGACTTGGCAATAAAGTTTCCGGTAAGATGTTGTGGGGTAGGAGTACCATTTGGTAAATCCTCCTCGGTGGGTATAGAGTGTGACGAGAATTTAGGCATTGTAGGTGGATTTTGTGTGGTATTGTTTAATGGGTTCTCTTCTCCTTCTATTGCGAAAGGATTGACAAACTCTCTAGTGGGTTGAACAACTTCACCAACACCTCCCAAATTCCTCCTAACAAGTCTCCTATTATTCGTCAAGGTTCTTTCGATTTCACGGTCAAAAGGTAACAAATCTCTTTGTAACCTTCTAGACATGCAAAATATCAAACAACTCGAAAACAATTAGAACAAACCTTGAGGAGTTTTACTTCCCCAAGGTGAAAAAGACACAACTAAAAACAATAAAAGAAATCTTAAATCAATTAAACACCGTCCCCAACTAACGGCGCCATTTTTGATCGAGGCCATTTCGTGTTCACAATTAAGCATATGTGGTCGTTGGTCAATGGTCGATACAAAACACAATTTATACTTCACAAACAACTCTACAATTAGTAAAGAGGCAAGTAAAGGTCGGATCCCAAGGGACGGGTATTGAAATGAGGATTCTATTGTAACTAGTGGTGTCTAGGGGGTGTCACAAATTGGGTTGATGTAGAAGGTTACTAAACTAAAATAGCAATGAAAATAAACTAACAAGGTAAATAAAATAAGGGGTGTAAACAATTGATTAAAGGCACTAGGGTGTCATGGGTTCATAGGGGAATTATGGGATATGATCATACAAACATGTTCTCAAATTATAAGCAAGCAATTATTGTTGTGATGGATTGAGTTGGGTTATATCGTACAATCCTAGGAAAGTTTGGGTCCCGGAGCCGAATCGATTAGATTGTACAACACCTATAAGTCGACTTAATCTTTCCTACTCAACACATGCATGGTCTAACAAGACTCGAGTTGGGTTATGTCTTACAAGTCAAGTTGAAAGGATAGAAGATGATAGTAAATGCAAGGATTCATAGGCTTAGCATTTCATCAAATATAACATGTGCATGTATTAAGATCAAAACAAGCAAGCAAATAAGATATGAAAGCATATTAATTTAAGCATGAATCATTCCCCATGTTGGTTTCCCTAATCACCCATTAAACCCTAGCTAAGAGACTACTCACTCATCATCATATTGATCATGCTAGAAAGGTTGTCAATCATACTAACATAATGAAACATGATGAATAAATGAAAGTAATTAGCAATAATTAAAAAGGGATTAAGAGATTATACCTACTAATGATTCCAATAATAAAGCAAGACTAATAGAAGTACTTGAATCCTAGATTGAGAGGTTGTCAATCTCCCAATAATAACCCAAATAATCTTCAATTACCCAAAATAAAGTAAGAACAAGAGAGAGATT
The DNA here is from genome assembly GCF_048544455.1 of Silene latifolia. Classification (NCBI taxonomy): domain Eukaryota; kingdom Viridiplantae; phylum Streptophyta; class Magnoliopsida; order Caryophyllales; family Caryophyllaceae; genus Silene; species Silene latifolia. The sequence continues at coordinate 169,389,511 of NC_133536.1, forward strand.
AAAGAACTAAAACTTGGATTAAAACTTGATTAATATTTGATTACAATATTGAAGAGAGATTTGATTAATATTAACTACACTAATTATTGATAAGAAGAACATGCTCCTCTAATTAGACTAATGGGGTATTTATAGTGAAAATTAGGGAGGATGCATTAGGGTTAACTAAGGGCTAAACTAGTAATTACACTTTTTAAGTTGAGCAAGGAGACTCCGGTATTCTCCGAGAGAAGGGCTTCTCTTATCGTGGCTTGAAGAATGAAAACGTCTTTGTCTTCAAATCCGTGCGGATGGGAGTCGGGACGGCCGGATCTGGGCTGAGGAATCCGAGCGGATCCTTGGGCAAGACGCTCGGATTGGCGAGGGGGAATCCGAGCGGATTCCTTTGAGGGACGCTCGGATTGGGCTTAGGCGGACGGACGGATTGTGTACAATCCGTTCGGATTGTCTGGCAGCATCTTTTCTTCTTCTTTTCTTCCCTTTTCTTCATGAATTCCTTGGGGATTTCCTTGGGGACTCAAGGATCCTTTCTCAACAATGCTCTTCTACTATGCTATGTACAAAGGCCTTCTAGTCTTGTCTCTCCTTGATGCTTGGTCATTGAATATGATTAATTTAGCCTTGTTTTGCCATGAAAATGCAAGATTCTTACTCCTTTCCTACCAAGGGATCAAAATCTCAAGGAATATGCAAAACAAAGAACTAAAGATAAGAAATGACCCAAATAGGTACTAAAAAGCATGGAAACAATGGTAATTCGGGGGCTAAATATGCGCCAATTATGGTCACATCAATGATATATGTGCATTGAGTTATTTGTTGCTTGGCTTTTGAAGATAGTAACATGTGGTTAGGGATAATGGCTTTATGAGTATTTAGTTGTTTTTGTGTACCTTGTTGTTGTTGTTATTGTTTAAGTTGTTTGGAAGTAAAAATCAAATAGTTGTGTTTTTCGATTATAGAGAGGTTGTCTTTAAACTGTTATAATTTGAGATTATATATGATTTTGATATGATTCTAATTGGAGGTGATAGCTTGTTCTGTTACAATTCTAACGATAGGTCACACGCCCAAAATGACCAAGAAACGAGTGAGATATGACCGTTTTACGAAAATTGGACAGTGCTGAGAAATGCGTAGGGTACTCGATCGAGTTGCCCTCACTCGATCGAGTGCACCTCTTGTTACTCGATCGAGTAACCCTTACTCGAACGATTAGCCCTGGTAATTTATTATTCGTGTCTCTGACCTTCACCTACTCGATCGAGTAAGTCATTAACTTGATCGAGTGGCCTGTACTCGATATAGTGACCCCTGTTTTGGGTCATATGCTTATCTTTTGACTACGTAGTATATTATGTTTAATTCAAAAGTGTTATTTTGCTTATGTATGCATTTTTTTACGTATGTATTGGTTCTGATGTGTAAGTTACCCAATCTTATGATGTAAGGAGCGGCACCTGTGGTGAGTGTGAGTGCGGTGTGGAGGACATGAGTTATATATATGCGGTTGTGATAGGTAGTGGAAAAGAAAATAAGGATTGATAAGGCTTATTAAGGCATGGAACATGTTTTGTGAGATGAGATGAGTGATATGATTGTGTTTTGAGTAATGTAAAAGTATGTGAATATGGGTAAGGGATGATGTGAGTCTAAGGAACGTGAGAATGAAAAGGTTGAAAGGAAGGATGTGGATAGTGACAACTTGAGATTTGTAAAGAATTATGCAGGGAGATGGTTACGAGTCGTGTGGGTTAAGAATATATGTAGTGAAAGTTCGTTTTAAAGAGATTGAGAAGAGCAGTATATAGTGAACTTACTGGAGACATGTCGCGACATGGATTTGCAGACAGTGAGTGAGTTTGGGAATTTGCATTATCAAGAGGTGAAACTAATGTCTGATTTCCTTGGGCAAGTAACGTTATGAGATGAGTTTAGAGATTCAAAAAAAAAAAAGAAAAAAGAAAAAAAGGCTGATCGGTGATAAGTGTGAGTGATGGGAGAGGATCCATGGTAAGAAAGAGTGAGATGATACTGATATGAAATAATAAGATGGGAGTTTTGGAGCAATGAGAAGGTAACCGGGGCACTAAAGAGTTAGGTAGAAGTAATAAGGAGTTGAATGGTTAATTGATTTTCTCGAGTGATGCCTGTCGTTGTGTGCACCAAAAATAATATTTATAAAACCTATTAAAACTAACAGAACCTAGTGGTAACATGGTCGATCCGCAGGGAGGTAGGGAGGTAATAGTTGCTCTTAATTTTAGTCTAATGGTAAACGTGAAGGGGGGGGTTGATATGATTTATAACTAAATCTAAAAACATAAGCTAAATAAACAAATAAAAGTAGCAATAGATGTAGACAAAGATAAAAGAAATGCTAAGACGGTCGGTTCACTATAGCTGCGATGGCACATAATCCTAGTTAAGTCTGAAATACAGTCGTGTAGGATGGGTAAAACAAGTCCTCTCGGTCCAACTTAACTAGTAGCTCCTTTCGGCCTATGCTATTGGTCCCTAGGTCTCACTAATGCTAGCTCTCGCCCCGATTAGTGATTCCTAAAGCCTAAATTACATTATCTTTCGATCTTAGTAATTTGGTCGTCTTAATTCATTAATTAATGCCCTTCCCTATCTTTCGATCTACGGGTTGGTCAAAACTAAGCATCTAGCAAGTCTCCTCTCGGTCTCATTGCTAAATATTGCACTTAACGAATCAAACGGTGCTAATCAGACACGAAGTCGGTCGATCGACCAACTACCCCGGTCGATCGACAAACTGGCTCAGTCGATCGACTAGTTAAGCCAGTTGAACGACCAAGCCCTAATTCGGGGTCACCTATTCTAATGCCATCTATGCTATAGATCCCCTACATCTTAGCACGGGGTGTTTAGCTAGACATAATTACGCAAATAGCAAGAACTAATTTGATAATAAGCATAACGGATTGCATAATTGAAATAATTGAATGAATGAATTCGCATAAAACTGTAACTAAGGCTTGGGATTCCAGGCCATCTAGCAAGAACTACTACTAACGAAACGAATAAAACAATACTGAAATTAAAGGACTAGAATTACCAAAGCAAAGGAACAAGCGATGAATCCGGAAGCAAAGTACGAACTTTATTGAGAATTCTAAACTAAAGATGTGTATGATAGGAACTAGATCCTAATGATCTGATGCCTATTTTGAGATATAGGGTTACGTTATATAGAAAGTCTTACGTAACTTTTATTCATAAAACCTAATTACAATGGGCTTTCTAATTCTCGTCCTTTTAATTTCTGCGTCAGGTCGTGGGTTGGTCGATCGACCACTGAGACCAGTCGATCGACCAAAGGTGCTGTACAGTAATGCGTTCTGACGAATTCTGCAGCGTGCACCGATCTTAAAACAGCTGCCATTTCTTCGTTACTTGGTCAAATAAGGCGTTCTACGCGGCGTTGGAAAGTTAAGAGGATAAGCTTTCACCTCTAATTGGAATCACTCGATTATCTGCTCTAGAAATCGAGATATAGCCATCTGAAGTAGCCTGCAGTAAACTGTTCAGCATTCTGATAGTCTATAAACCATGTAGGTCGGTCTATAGACCACTGTAGCTGGTAATCCGCTTCTGAAACTCTCGCAAATATATCTTTCAGGCCTTGAAATGCGCACCAAGTTCGCTTCCCGAATCTTTACTCCATGTCAAATGCAATGCTAAGTACTTAGGGACAGATTTAGCTCGATTTCCGCTGGATTCTTCACATTTCTGCAATATTATACAAAAACACGAAAGTAGACGAAAATAAGGAAAATAGTAGCATAAACTACATAATTGAGCTCTGAAATGCGTGTAAAATAGGGTGTAAAACATCATATAAATGACACGCATCAAACTTCTCCAAACCAAACCCTTGCTTGTCCCCAAGCAAGAACTAGACTCGATCTTAAAACCTAATGGAACGAGTTCAATATCAGAGCGAAATGCAAACTATAAAGTCGAAACCAGTTTAATGCTACAAATCAACAATCAATTAGCAATATGAATCACGCAAACGAGTTATGTAGCCGTTAAAAACTGCTGAACCGTCAACTATAGAGACTTATCATTATGGACTCTCACGGGTCGCTCATATCACTCAATAAATACAGGCGAATATATGTAAAAGATAGAAAGAAGTAATTTTGTAAAGACTCTCACCTAACTACGACCTATAAGAACATGGTTGCAATCTAATATGAAAATAATCTCTACAACCGTCCATATGCATTCCAACCATCAAATAACCATGACACATGCCGAGGTAAATATGGATATGTGAGGTAATGGGTAAGAAGGGCAAAACAATTATGGGAATATGGAGGTATAGGCGGCCAAGCTAGCACCTAAACAAAACCATATGACAACATCCAACTTCTTGCTCAAGATTTTCAATAAATCCGGTGCTAAATATCAAGCACTAATCTCACAATACCACAATAGATGTAACTCCCCAAAGAATATTAATACAACATGGGAGTGTAAATCGCCAACTTATAACAATTGTAACATGTGATTTTTTCGAATTTTCTTTTTCTGCTGCAGTACTCAGTCGATCGACCACTTGGTTCGAACTCTTTTTCTTTCTTTTTTTTTTTTCATTTTTTTTTCTTTTTCACCATTTCACCAACATCTCAATAAAGAGTAATATAACCAAACCGCAATAAACACATTCCCAAAAACTAATACTACTAGCTTGACAAAGGCAGGCTAAATATAGGATGTAGTTAAGGGACAAAAGGCTAAATTTGGCTATGAGGGGTTTATGGGTAAAATGAGAAAAGGGGACTTCTACCACATGTGTCAACAAACCACAATCGAATGCATACAGGTATTAAGCAGATTAAGTTCATATTTATGCATATTGATATAACATGTCTCATAAGGAGTAACTACTCATATCCTAAATGGACTGGTCATAAATGACACCAGTTATAAGCTCTAAATCTCAGAAATATAAGTAGTTTGCCATAAATCTAAGTCAAGTTTAAAGTTCAGTAAGATATTTAAGGAAAACTCGTAGATATGCATATGTGATTCTACTAATAACATGTTAATTGAGCACGGCTTAGGCATAAACAAATGCAAATGCAATGTCATCATTGAAATACCCCCGTTCCGACTCAACCTATATGCTAAAATAAACGTGCATTTTTTGAAAATTTTTGAAAATTTTCAATTTTTTTGAATTTGAATTTTTGTATATATAAGAGAAATGAAATAAACAATGCAAGCCAAAAATGTAAACGTGCAACTGAAATGCAATAAAAACAATGCAAATGCGACGCAAAACCCTTCCCCAAACCGAATCACACAACGTCCTCATTGAGTAAAATCATGTAATGAGATAAAACAAAGGAAATGGGATTTTGCGGTAAAACTAAACAAGACATGAAAGTAAGACTTAGAAACTCACATGATTTTAAGCGCAAAAGGAAACCTCCCCAAACCAGCGTGAGCTAGGAGGTTTCAGTAGCCAGCAGTGCTACCAAAAGGTACCTAAAAGACAAAACATACCGCGCATTATCCGAGAAAACAAAATTGAAACGGTAATTATGTGCACAGAATTAATTAAAAGAACGAGGTATAGCAGCTACAGTGGTCGATCGACCGCTCTAGCCAGTCGATCGACTGACCTACCTGACGTGAACGGTCTGTTCACGAATTAACTCAATAAATTGAGTTAATATGGTCTTAATACCTGCAAGTGCACATAATAACACACCCAAAATTGCGCTGAACCCAATGGTAATAGTCTATAGTCTATGAAATCTTAAGCAAACCAATTAAAATGCGAAGTCTCGCGCACACGAAAAACGATAAATAGTCTAAAAGCAGTAAAATAGTCTTTAAAAGGTCTAAGAAACGCATAGATCAACGGAAACTGCGAAAAATCTCCGACCAAGGCTTCTGTCTACATGAAGTAGCTTCCGCAGTGCTCATCTCAGAAGATGGATTCCACTCTACTCCGACTGGAATACTCAATGGATCATCTCTAGCATCTTCCCAAGCATGACCATCATCTTCTAGCTCCTCACACTCAAGATCTGACTCCAAAATTTTGACTGGCTCCTTCTTCTTGGGCTCCTCATCCAGCTCCTCGTCAGTTGCATAGCTCAGACATCCCAAACCGCCTCTCTAAACAATGGGCTCCTTCACAGCTGGAGCGATCATCGGTTCTTTCTTCCCCAAACCGGTTCCTGCAACATCCAAAATAAGAGAATCGTCCTCCATATTGCTCCCAATCTGGGTAGGAGGTGTCATAACAGGAATAGGTACAGGTAAGGAAGTAGGAATCTTAACATAAGATTTCTTTTCAGAAATCACATTGCAAGTAATGGGGCACATAAGATCTCTCTTTTTATGAGACTGGGCAAACAATATAGAGTGCTTTCCTACCTTAAATCTCAAAGTTCTTTCCCCTACATCAATTATTGCACTAGCAGTTTGCAGAATTGGTCTTCCAAAAATAATTGGGGTGTTGACATCTTCAGGAATATCCAAAACAACAAAGTTAACAGGAAAAATCAACTTTTCAATTTGAACAGGCACATTCTCTAAGACCCCTACTGGCTGAACTGCAGAACGGTCGGCCATTTGTACAATCATATCAGTAACAGTAAATCTAGTTAATTTCAATTTCTTAGCCAGACTCAAAGGCATAACACTGACACTAACCCCTAGATCACATAATGCCTTCTCAATTGAGAAGGTACCAATACTACATGGGACAGAAAAACTACCTGGGTCAGACAGTTTATGAGTAGCAGTGTGAGTTAAGTACGAACTAGACTCTTCAGTTAAATGCACTGACTCCAAAACATTCAAAGACTTTTTCTTAGCTAGAAGTTGTTTTATGAACTTCATATACGCAGGTACTTGATTAACTAGCTCTAAGAAATGAATTTGCACGTTAAGACTACGCACGACATCTTTAAATTTATCAAACATTACCTGATCTTTGGTCGGCACTAGTCTCTCCGGATAAGGGACTGGAATGGAACCATCCGCATTTGGAGCTTGCCTCAAAAGCCTCGGGGTCGTCTCACCCCGGAACAAGAAATCCCTCAAGTTATCAAGCATCGGAGGACGAAATGGCTCCTCATCAGCAACATCCTCAGTCGATCGACCAGCGGGGTCGGTCGATCGACCAAGGTCTTTTCTCCCAACATTGTCAGAATGGTCAGAATTGATTTCTGGGTGAACAGTGGTGGTCGGTCGACCGGGTAAGGTGGTCGATCGACCAACAACGCTGCTGCTCGTCTTTTTCACGCCTTTGTTTTTCTTCCCTTTTTCAGCTACTTTTCTACTTTGCTCAACCATCACTTCGGGAACATCTTCTACAATAGCGGGCCCATCAAGGGTAGACCCGCTCCTCAGCGTCATTGCATGTACGGTCTCAATACGCTGATTCAGAGAGTGAAATTGACTCGGTATCTCAGCTGCATTCTTATCTAATGTAGCAAATTGAGATTTCAGCTCCATGATTGAGACCTCATTTGTCGCATTACTTTTCTGTACCTCCACCATAAGCAGCTGCCCTAGACTCGTCAACTCTGCAACTTCATTATTCGACTCTTGCTGTGACGAAGTGGATGGTGGTGGGGCTACATAAGGAGGCACATATGGTTGATGCGGTGAAGTAGGAGCGTAATTATACGAATTGTCGTGCTTAAATCGATGAAAAGCAAACATCTTCTCCATAGGGCTCCTGCATGTATCAGCTATGTGTCTCCCTTCGCCGCATCTCCCATAAAACTCTACCTGCTGCTCCTGAGAATGGAACATGGGTGGACTCTTCTGAAGTACTGTAGATAGGACCTGTAGGACCTAACAAAACAACACTAGAGAAGATGGTAAGAATTGCCTCAAGGTACCCAGTTTTCCCTTGAGGCGAAACACAGACTAAAAAAAAAAAAACAACTAAAACTAGCGCTGCCTCCCCGGTAACGGCGCCAAAATTTGATGCCTGTCGTTGTGTGCACCAAAAATAATATTTATAAAACCTATTAAAACTAACAGAAGCTAGTGGTAACAGGGTCGATCCGCAGGGAGGTAGGGAGATAATAGTTGCTCTTAATTTTAGTCTAATGGTAACAGTGTGGGGGGGGGGGGGGTTGATATGATTTATAACTAAATCTAAAAACATAAGCTAAATAAACAAATAAAAGTAGCAATAGATGTAGACAAAGATAAAAGAAATGCTAAGACGGTCGGTTCACTATAGCTGCGATGACACATAATCCTAGGTAAGTCCGAAATACAGTCGTGTAGGATGGGTAAAACAAGTCCTCTCGGTCCAAGTTAACTAGTAGCTCCTTTCGGCCTATGCTACTGGTCCCTAGGTCTCACTAATGCTAGCTCTCGCCCCGATTAGTGATTCCTAAAGCCTAAATTACATTATCTTTCGATCTTAGCAATTTAGTCGTCTTAATTCATTAATTAATGCCCTTCCCTATCTTTCGATCTACGGGTTGGTCAAAACTAAGCATCTAGCAAGTCTCCTCTCGGTCTCATTGCTAAATATTGCACTTAACGAATCAAACGGTGGTAATCAGACACGAACTCGGTCGATCGACCAGCTACCCCAGTCGATCGACAAACCGGCTCAGTCGATCGACTAGTTAAGCCAGTCGAACGACCAAGCCCTAATTTGGGGTCACCTATTCTAATGCCATCTACGCTATAGATCCCCTACATCTTAGCACGGGGTGTTTAGCTAGACATAATTACGCAAATAGCAAGAACTAATTTGATAATAAGCGTAATGGATTGCATAATTGAAATAATTGAATGAATGAATTCGCATAAAACTGTAACTAAGGCTTGGGATTCTATCTAGCAAGAACTAATACTAACGAAACGAATAAAACAATACTGAAATTAAAGGACTAGAATTATCAAAGCAAAGGAACAAGCGATGAATCCGGAAGCAAATTACGAACTTTATTGAGAATTCTAAACTAAAGATGTGTATGATAGGAACTAGATCCTAATGATCTGATGCCTATTCTGAGATATAGGGTTACGTTATATAGAAAGTCTTACGTAACTTTTATTCTTAAAACCTAATTACAATGGGCTTTCTAATTCTCGTCCTTTTAATTTCCGCTTCAGGTCGTGGGTTGGTCGATCGACCACTGTGACCAGTCGATCGACCAAAGGTGCTGTACAGTAATGCGTTCTGACGAATTCTGCAGCGCGCACCGATCTTAAAACAGCTGCCATTTCTTTGTTACTTGGTCAAATCAGGCGTTCTACACAGCGTTGGAAATCTAAGAGGATAAGATTTCACCTCCAATTGGAATAACTCAATTATCTGCTCTAGAACTCGAGATATAGCCATCTGAAGCAGCCTGCAGTAAACTGTTCAGCATTCTGACAGTCTATAGACCATGTAGGTCAGTCTATAGACCACTATAGCTGGTAATCCGCTTCTGAAACTCTCGCAAATATATCCTTTAGGCCTTGAAATGCGCACCAAGTTCACTTCCCGAGTCTTTACTCCATATCAAATGCAATGCTAAGTACTTAGGGACGGATTCGGCTCGATTTCCGCTGGATTCTTCACATTTCTGCAATATTATACAAAAACACGAAAGTAGACGAAAATTGGGAAAATAGTAGCATAAACTACATAATTGAGCTCTGAAATGCGTGTAAAATAGGGTGTAAAACATCATATAACTGACACGCATCATCGAGTGTAAAAGAAAAGAATGAGGGGAGTAAAACTAGGAAAATGTTCACAGAGGTTATGATAATCATGAGTCTCGAGGAATTAAGGAAAGTAAAAAGTTGGGTAAAGAATTTGCACGATATGAGATCTTGGTGGTGAGTCGGGTGACGATACAATTAAGGATGGAATTGGAAATAGTGTTTAGGTGATTTTTGTTGATGTATTTGATGTTCGTTATTTGGGATGATAACCAAAGATAGGAAAGAAACCTTGATGTTTAGAGATGAGTGTAAGAGGTTTGATGTACGAACGGTGGTAGTGTGGAGGTGTTGTCACTAGTGGTTAAGGGTGATGATAAATAGGAAAGATGACCAATCTAAAGAGGTTGATTTTCTAGAGACCGGATTGATATGTATGGTTGTGAGGAAGTATAAGACGTAGTCTTAGGAGGCGGTTTTTGGTAGTGAGTGTTAGCTGTATGGTTATGTATGGCAGAAGGTGCTGATTATGTGAATGGAAGAATGTGTTTTGAGGGGCATACGAGTTAAGCTTAAGCGAGAGGTAACCTTTATCAAGTGGTAACTTACGTGATCAGGATTGACTAGTTGAATGTGATTATGGGTCTATGATGTGTATAAACGTTTGTGTGAGGTTCTGACCTCACGATAAGTGGTATGGCGTGATAGTTATAAAGTTGTTAATGAATATTCTGTAATGTATGTTGGATCCGGTAACATAATGAAATGATGTTCAAAAGTGATAGTTTGGGTGATCTGGCATGGCTAGTTATACTTGTAACACCCCCATATCCAGAGGAGCCTTAACTAGGCCTTCCTTAGCAGATAAGGGCGTTACCATCCCGGTTGCCCGAGGAAAGTAGTCATCAAACGTCAATAAAAGAACTATTAATATTGTATTACAAGTGATTTAAACCGAAAAGCTATATAAAAGATACAACTCAGATACTACTTGCTATGACTACCGAAACTCGTGAAGACTCATCCCCGCCCTGGACTTGACTATCACCAACATCAACACTGCTAAGACCGACTGCTCACCATAAGGGGTCACGGCAGACACATAACAAACAAACAACCAAACAAGGTCAGTACTGAGATAAGACAAGACAATGGCAACTGAAATCAACAATACAAATAATACTACTTGTCCCAACCACAATCACAACCATCCAACCAACTCTGTCACCGACTGTCCACTGGACCAGCCCTGCCAGTGGGGGACCGCAGCCGTTCCCACCTAAGCCCCGCTTATCATATCGAGCGATAACCCTGTCCATTAATGTGCACATCCCCTTCCGTGGCGGGTTCCACGAATGGCGAAACTAGGGCGTGAAGCCACTCCCGCAAGTGACCCCACTCAGCCGAGAACGCATCTCGAGAACCATCACCAAGGAATCACAACCACAACCACAAACACAGTACAATCAATTACTATATCAAACAACCACAATACTACCATAACGACCGACACACTAGACTATCTACGTAAACCGAGTAGGCGAACCTACCTTTAAGCAACCGCAACCAATCCATGCCGACGGATAACACATCCAAATGCGACCAAGCAAAGCCTATAACCACCATACAATTATCTATTACTAACAAGCCAACCCTAACTAAAGAGACAAAGACACGGATGATGATTGTGACATACCTATTAGGAAAAACTCAAAGAAGAGATCGCTACCCGACACCAAAGGACACCCTCCCAAGGTTCGAAGATCTTCAGAAAGGCTTCCATGGAGGTTTTGAGGTGAAGGGAAGGGAAAGGGGCGACTGAAGGATAGGAGGAAAGTGGCGGAAGTGATTTGCGGATTTAACAAAACGCGATATAAAACCCTAGCTGAAAACCCGGTACTCGATCGAGTACCCAACCTACTCGATCGAGTGGCCCCCTACTCGATCGAGTACCCTAGCTACTCGATCGAGTAGCCTCTACTCTATCAAGTACCACTCTTAACACGCAGCTCAAACAGGTTTTGGCATACTTTCCTAAGGCTACTTCCGCTCCCAAGGTCGGTCAACGATGGTCAAAGGGTCCCTAAAAGGGCGGGTATTATAGTCTTCCCCCCTTAAAAAGAACTTCGTCCCCGAAGTTCACCTCACCCATCTCCCGCTCGAGACACGAGAACAACACGTCCTTACTCATCTTCCCGCTCAACCTATTACTCCCTGGAAATATCATTCCCCCCCATGTCATCATCATCACCGTCTATACTTATATCTAATGACTTTTACTACTATCATGCAAGCACTATTACCGTTAACCGTTACTTTATATACATATAAACATCAAACCCGCAATGCGAATCACCACCCACGATCACCCGACGTACAGTGACAACTATCAAACTATCGATCTAGAACATGTCTCATATCAACTTTCACGTGGTACAACTAATGCCACCATGTTACTTGGCAACGTGATTCGAATACGATTTATCACACTATAACTATTCTTCATGACCGTCTCTTGAAACATACAACCCCTCCACTTTAAATAACTGAAGTAATTCGTTATATTAAAGCAGAACATAATACCAACAACGTTATAAACAACTACCAACAACGTTATAACAAGCAAAACGTTATCCAAAGGCAACCTTTTTATTTCACGACATTACTCTTCCCCTCTAAAAAGGAACTTCGTCCCCGAAGTTCACCACCCAAATATCAACGCGTATTACTTGTTATTTGTATCTTAACATTAAAGGAAACCATATTATTTGTTGTGGACATTACTCGCTAACTACATACTCGTTAAATTAGAAATCATACGCAAGTCACCGGAATATCAACGAGTTACCGTTGACAACACACGTTAAAATGATATGCACAAATATAGGCGAAGTTACAACTCCGATAAATAGATCGTAATGAGGCGTATGCAATATTAACAAGAAATTATTACCGCTTCACTTATCGGAACAAGAAATTATTACCGCTTCACTAATTGTAACAAATATGCTTGTAAAACTTCAATCATGACTTGTAACATATGAAATTAACGGTTCAAAGGTGTTATTATGTACTCACAACTACTTTAAACATTAAACTCGCAATTATAAAACAATTGAACATTTTTAATTTTCAAAACCTCCTGTAACAGTGCTACTCGATCGAGTATGTAACGGTACTCGATCGAGTGCCATGCTACTCGATCGAGTGTCTGGGCTACTCGATCGAGTAGCCCGAGATCAGAATGTTTCCTTTCTTCCCTTCCTGCAGCTACTCGATAGAGTGTGGGGTACTCTGTCGAGTACTTGCAGGTCAAGTACCTTACACAACCCGTTATAGACCAACATATATAAACATGACTGTCACATAAATTGAGTCGGGATGACGCCCCGACTCTCAATCATCCTGCAAACGGTTAAAGTAGCTAGTCCGGCCTTATGGCCTAACGATACAAGTTCATAAATAAAGTTTCAACTAAAACAACCGAAAATCTAACCACGCTACCAACAACAACTACCACTAACAATCATGGACGAAGATAGAAACAAGGAGTATCACTCCTGCTGCTGCTGCTGCTGCTGCTCAAACATCACCTCATCATCACCACCACCACCTCCAGCCATACCCGCACCTGATGAACCCACTCCCGCATCACCTCCTGCTCCTCCCGCTCCCGGCCCACGTACCATGGAGTCAAGCCACCGTAAGGGAAGGACTGAGGTGCCCCCCACGTCGACTGATCCACCCCGTAGGAATGGAAAACCCCTGTGTAGTCCCCGACTCCACTCCACCAAACCGGGTGGGGTCCCTCGGTCCCTATCCCCTGAGTGTACGCCATCTCGTGCATGTTCCTGAGTGTCAGAGTAGATGACACTCTCTCCGCCAAGTAGCTGGATCGCGTCTCCGGGGTGTCGAGGTAAGGGTAGCATGGAAAAGGCTGCTGCTTCGCCGTGGTGCTCTGGGCCGTGGCCTAGTCCCCGAGGCCCTCTCCCTCACTCGACGGGGTCCCCTCACCACTCGGGTCTCTCTACCACCCGAACTCCCGCATTCTCGCCTTTCGTCGGCTCCGGCATCTCCTCAAGGATGGTGCCGTCGATGAGATAGGTCTCAGTAGCTCAGCGGGGTCCGTCATCATCCTCCTCCTCCTCGTTATCGGAGTCCACCGTCACTCTGTCGGCCAAGGGCTCCGTGGGTGGGAGGTGCTCAGGAGCTGGAATTTTCATCCAACTCATCCCATACACCCTCCATGCTAGGCTACCGTCGCCAAGGTCCTCAACCATTTCGTCGAGATAGTACTCGCGATCCATGGTAGGCATTGGGGTAGCTAGAGGCACGTACGCCGAAGAAGCCTCAAAGGAGGTTAGCTTTTCAGCTAACCGAGTGGCAATAGCACCACAACTCGTGCACGGGAAGAGGAAGAAGCCATCAAGGTAAGGGCAAACATGACTATAGAAGGAGCATTAAAGACCACTTTCCTGGCCCGCTCCGGGTTGAGGTACGACATCAAAAGTAAGACCTCATGATTATTCAATTTACTGATATCCTTTCGGTCATAGAGGAGGTTCGAGAGAGAACGGAGAAAGACCCTCAAGGTAATATGCTGAACATCATTAATCAGCATGTTGCTCGAGGTGGGAGCTTGCTTCCCAGTCAAGCAAGGCATTAGGCGGCAGACGCCGCACTCAGCTAGAATGTCGGTGATGGAGTCCTTGGGAGGCTTGGCCAACCCAAGGTGAGAGGCAAACAGGTCCATAGTCAACGAAAAACCGGTATTTATCAATCTAAACTCAACGATCGACCCACCGGTCATAGTTAAAAGAGCTCAGGAATTCCAAGGTAAGAAAAGGGTAAGTATGCTTCCTTAGCCTATACAAACCCGTAAAACCCAAGGTCTCGAATATGTGACGGACATTCGTCTCTATCTCCAACTCCTCTAACACACTGCTGTCTATACACTTTGTAGGTCTCATTTTGCATTTTTGTAAGGCTACAAAACGCTCCCTTTGCTTGAAGTCAACAAAAACAACTGTAGGGTATTCGGGGACTGCGGGTACCACAGGTCCACTTCCTTCCCCTAGCTCAGGTGGGTTACCCCTCCCCGTTTACTTTGGCGGGTTCCAAGGTTCGTCTCGGCATCTCGATCCGCTTTAGGTATAAGTTCAAACAATTTGTATAAAACATGTAGGCATATACTTCATACAATTTGAGTTCTATATACTTAGCAAGTTCACTAACTCATCAACCAGTTCAATATTTGAAGCTCATAAATCATGCCATTAAACTTAGATGCTCAGCTAGGTACACACATTTCATCAATAGTTTCCTCAATTTTAACATATAGTCTCAGTTTGTAGCCACTTATAAACCGCAATTATGAAAATTTGGCATGTGAACACATATACTCAGCAATTCGAATATCCTAGCATGCTTCTAAAGGTCGTTCCATTTACATTGCTAATTACATGTTACTAATTCAAGAGAAAGAATAATTTATGGCATATCATCATCACTTTCATATTATGTTCAATAACTCAACTAAAATTTTCAGACGGTCTTTACAGCTGAGGCAATTTTGGCATATTTTCATCAAGCATCGTTTCTATTACTATATTGAAGTTCAACTCATGCTTGTACTGTCAATTACAACATCAATTTTTCTGTTATAAATCACGAATTTCCATTTAAGGCACTTTTAAGACGGAGTTCTAAGGCAACTTTCTAAGGGTAAAACCATCAAAATCTATCCTCCAACATGATATAAACAATACTTAAGGCTCAATTCTACCATCTAACCATTGTAAAACAACCAAAAATCGATTTCAATTTTGGAAACCCTAGAAATTTCGGGTTCATCTTTGAAATTTCTAACCTCATTTACAGCAATTAACCACCAACAAACATGGAAAGAAGGCATGTGAATCATGTTTCAACAATTAAAAGCACCAAATTGGTCATTACAATCGAAAATTTCAGATTGTTTTACTTTCCTAGCACATTCAAAGCAATAAACCATGTACATTAGGAAGAATAGCATACCTTGATTGATGAACAAAGTAGAGAAACGAAATTAAACTAAGAAATCAACCCCAAGAATCACTACTAACCCAAGAGAAAGAGAGGATTTGAGAGGAAATAAGGAATTGAGAGTGATTTAGGTGTGTCGGAATATAGAGGAATAAGAAGAAGAAATAGAAAGATTAGGGGTTTTAAGAAAACCCGTAGGATTCACTGTACAGGAACCTGCTCGATCGAGTGCCTGGGGTACTCGATCGAGTACCACCCTACTCGATCGAGTAGGAGCTAAATCGTCGAGTATCTGCAGGAATTTTCCCACATCCCGACGTTATAGCCTCCTAACTAGATCGAGTGAGGTCTACTCGGTCTAGTAAGCACCCGCACTCGGTCAAGCAAAGTTAAGTACTCGGTCATAAGTACGAAGTAACTTGAAGATTCCTGCAAAAACAACACCGCGTGTCGATTCCAACTAAGTTCGGAATTCGGCACTCATTATCAAGTTCGTTCACGCATTACTACTATTAACAAAGCCTACCATATTGTCAAACAAATGAAGTTTATTCCACTTACACTACACCCATTACCCTACTCGGTTTACCTGCTACCGAATCTTCCATAAACATAATCACGTCATCGTATTACATTTAAGCTTACTTTATATATTACCACTACATTGAAACATTTAAATTAACATTAGTTCATTCTTTCATTTGACATGTAATTGCATAATTTTCATAATAAATTAATCTATCACTTCTCGCATAAATGCATACTTTTAAACAATTTATTCGATCATGTCTTACATTCTATCATAAGCAATTCACCTTGTACGAATCAAATATCACGCAGCGGAAAAATTTCGACCATCTTATAAGGCAATAACGCATTACCATATGCTATGTCTCGAATTATAACTCACTATACTATAATTATCATCATAGCAATTACATAAACTTTCGTCACATATCTCATAACCATCATATAAGCTAACTAATCATCCAAAGAACCTCACTAATCTCATCGACAATTACCATACACGGTCTAATATATCACTAATACACCCCTATCAATTCTAACGAAGACCTAACCGGAGGTAACTCCGGTACAATTAACATATCTAGCACACATAGACACACGGACTCCACATTCCCATCCCATGTGACTGGCTTAAGCGTCATGGGGCCAAGATTTTGAAATGAGGGCGCCTACTCACCCAAAATCTAGCATCAGCCGGGGCTCCCATTACACATACACCAGGTTTATTTTATTAGACTCTCTACGTTCATTATGTTCATTTGTTACAGGTTCCAAAATCGTCGCTCTGATACCACTTTGTAACACCCCCATATCCAGAGGAGCCTTAACTAGGCCTTCCTTAGCATATAAGGGCGTTACCATCCCGGTTGCCCGAGGAAAGTAGTCATCAAACGTCAATAAAAGAACTATTAATATTGTATTACAAGTGATTTAAACCAAAAAGCTATATAAAAGATACAACTCAGATACTACTTGCTATGACTACCGAAACTCGTGAAGACTCATCCCTGCCCGGACTTCAGCTATCACCAACATCAACACCTGCTAAGACCGACTGCTCACCATAAGGGATCACGGCAGACACATAACAAACAAACAACCAAACAAGGTCAGTACTGAGATAAGACAAGACAATGGCAACTGAAATCAACAATACAAATAATACTACTTGTCCCAACCACAATCACAACCATCCAACCAACTCTGTCACCGACTGTCCACTGGACCAGCCCTGCGAGTGGGGGACCGCAGCCGTTCCCACCTAAGCCCCGCTTATCATATCGAGCGATAACCCTGTCCATTAATGTGCACATCCCCTTCCGTGGCGGGTTCCACGAATGGCGAAACTAGGGCGTGAAGCCACTCCCGCAAGTGACCCCACTCAGCCGAGAACGCATCTCGAGAACCATCACCAGCAATCACAACCACAACCACAAACACAGTACAATCAATTACTATATCAAACAACCACAATACTACCATAACGACCGACACACTAGACTATCTACAGAAACTGAGTAGGCGAACCTACCTTTAAGCAACCGCAACCAATCCATGCCGACAGATAACACATCCAGCGACCAAGAAAAGCCTATAACCACCATACAATTATCTATTACTAACAAGCCAACCCTAACTAAAGAGACAAAGACACGGATGATGATTGTGACATACCTATTAGGGAAAACTCAGCAAGAGATCGCTACCCGACACCAGTGACGCCCTCCCAAGGTTCGAAGATCTTCAAAAAGGCTTCCATGGAGGTTTTGAGGTGAAGGGAAGGGAAAGGGGCGACTGAAGGATAGGAGGAAAGTGGCGGAAGTGATTTGCGGATTTAACAAAACGCGATATAAAACCCTCGCTGAAAACCCGGTACTCGATCGAGTACCCAACCTACTCGATCGAGTGGCCCCCTACTCGATCGAGTACCCTAGCTACTCGATCGAGTAGCCTCTACTCTATCGAGTACCACTCTTAACACGCAACTCAAACAGGTTTTGGCATACTTTCCTAAGGCTACTTCCGCTCCCAAGGTCGGTCAACGATGGTCAAAGGGTCCCTAAAAGGGCGGGTATTACAATACTTGTATGTGTATTCATGATATATGTTTATTCCGTGAAAAGGTATGGATGATGTTCATGAGATTCTTGTCTGTTTATTCCGTATAATAAGTGGTGTTATGATCTAGTAAAGCAGTTTTGAGTAAGTTTTCTTGTCCGGAAGGTTATACCGAGTCAGTGTTTATGGGAATTATAAGTGCTTGTGAAGTTTATCGATGTGATTGTTATGCCTCGGATGGTGATCCGGGCACGGTACTTCGTGTTGTGATGCGGGTATTTTCTTACTGCCGTGCGGCTGTTGGTGGCGGTGTTGTGATGCCGTCACCGGTTATGGTGGCGTAGGCGGGGTGATTACGATACGAGTTTTCGAAAGTACATACCAGTTATACATAGATTGTTGTTTGTTTACTGTTGTTCCTTGTGAGTTTCGGTTAGACATATATAGACTGTTGTTTTGTTTGTTGATGTTTCTTGCTAGTTTCAGCTTGGGAGTGAGGGTAGAATATGGTATGGAAGAGAGTTGTATTTATTTCCGTTGTTGTCATGACATAGTGATATTCTGTTGATAGGACACAATTGTGAGAGGTTGTTACAGTAATTTTGATCTTGTTTTAAGATGAGGCATCAGTAGACATAGTCATGGCAAGTGATTCGTAGAACATGTGTGGTAATGATCTGAAAGTTGCAGGTGGTTTATAATCTTTCGTTGAGACAGTGAGTATAGGGTGTTGGGAATTGGTGTCATGTTGAGTTATGAATGAGTTTTGCGGTAATGAAAGAAAGGAACTTGAGAATCTAGTGTGATTTTACGTAACAAGTGTGGATTGTGAGTTATGCTTTTGGCGATAGGAGTTTTATATAGTTTATATAAAGAGGTATGTCATGTTGTGATGATGTGGAAGAGTTAGAGTTTCTGTTATGATCAGGATTTTGTGGTATTGGTTAGATGGAGTGCAAAATGAGTTGAGGTATGAGAACTGTTAAGTAAGAAAGCCATAGATATAGGAATGGTGAGCGTTCAGATTATAGGCGGCTATCTTTGACATGCGGTGGTGATGAGGATAATGAGAAGATATAGCTAAGGATTTAGTATTAGTGAGTTACGAGGACGTAACATTTGTCTTAAGCGGAGTACGATGCGATAAAAGCGAGTTTCAAGGATGTGCATGTTTGTAATATATTTGTAAGTAGAGTGTTGGTGTATCATAAAGGATGGATCTTTGTTGTGGTTGATAGTGTTAAAAGGTCATGGACGTGCTTGTAATAGTTCGATGTTTAGGAATGGGAGAATATTTCAATAGTGTTGACAGTTGGATGATGATGTTATGAGTGTGAGTAAATTTCGAGGATGAAGTTCCTTTTAAGGATGGTAGAATGTAACATTTCGTTTGATGTTTATGAGTGTCCTGATATTGGACTTTCTAGTGGATGATATGTTACGGAGCTAGCAGCGTTTGTGGACGGTAGTTGGTAGTGTATGAAGTTAGTGTCGAGAGAGATATAATGCAGTTGATACGATATCTTGAGCCATGTTGTGGAGGTAGGAATAGTTGGTGGAATTAGTGTTACGAGTTCATGTTTGCAGGTTGGAGTTTTGTTTTGAGTTCTTAGTTGCGTTGTTGTGTGTTGATCGAGTTAGTATGTTTGTTTTTGTTGTGGTTTGAACTTCGGGGACGAAGTTATTTTTAAGGAGGGAAGACTGTAATACTACGGTTTTATGAGTCTCTGGGTACTCTATCGAGTGGGGCTTACTCTGTCGAGTAAGTATGTTTGGAGTACGAAACAGTAGTCTGCCTGTAGGGTACTCAATCGAGTAGCCTTGGCACTCGATCGAGTAAGCGGCACTCGATCGAGTACGAGACTTACTCGATCGAGTAAGTCGGTTATCGGGTAATGTTTGACGGGTTTTGTTAATAATGCGGGATTAATATATATATAATACTCCGTTATCTTTTCTAAACACTTTTTACAAACCTAATTCGCAAAAAGAGAGATTGCAACTACGTTGTTTGATTCATCCGCATTATTGGCAAATCTCGGAGCTAGAGGAGTCGGTTTCAGTTGTTCTTGATATGATTGTGATCCTTGCGTTAAGGGTAAGTCCTACATACCGTTTTTTTAGCATTTGGTTGAGGTTGGTTAAACCCTAATTTTGGGATTCGGGGTTTTTATGATTATGTTTTTATAGTAGTGATTGTATGATTATGTGTATAGGAGGAGGATTCGTAGAAGAAATATTTTGAGACAACTGCTAGGTGTTTTCCCTACTCAGTATTAGTCACATGATGTGGTTGGTGATTTGATTATGATTGTTGTTAAAGTATAATGTTGGTGTTGTGAAGGTTGTTGTATATTATCATTGTTGTTGTATTTGTCTGTGTTCTTCGGGGTGCGTCCCTGGCTGAGTGGAGTCACTTGCGGGAGTGGCTTCATGCCCTTGATTCACCTTCTATGGAACCCGCCACAGAAGGGATGTGCACATTAATGAACATGCGTTTATCGCTCGATGGAGATGAGCGGGGCTTAGGTGGGAACGGATGCGGTCTCCCACTGGAGGTGTGGAGTACCTATTGCGATGGGTACTCTGGCAGGACTACACACTTTAGTGTGTAGTCAGTGATGTGGAGATTGATTGTGGAGTTTGGGATTGATGTGACGATTGAGCTGTTTGATAGTTATCTTATTGTGATTGTGTTGTGTGATTAGTACTGACCTTGTTGTTTGTTTTGAAAAACTGTGGTGATCCATTTGGGGATGGTGCGCAGTTGTTGAGCAGGTTTGATTTGAGGCAATTCAGCTAGCTGGGATGTGTCACCACGAGCAGTTTAGAGTCTTCCGCTGTCATACTTTAGTTGTTGCGACATTTGGTTTTTGAGAACATGTATCGTATTTTTAACAGTTTTGGATTTGGATATGTAATCACTTTAAACCTTATTGCTATTTAAATAATGTTTCTTTATTGTCATTCATATCATTGCCTCGGGAAACCGAGATGGTGATGTTTCTATACCTGAGTGGTCCTGGTAAGGCACTTGGAGTATGGGGGTGTCACATTTATAGAAATGCACCATCTCACACTGTGAGACGTCTTACCCTGTCGTCTTTATTATAGTTATAATCATAACATGGTAGTGGTTACCAATTGTTCTTTAGAAGAAGTTTCAGTTCAAGGGTTTGCAAGGTCAAATCCAAACAAAAACGCGAAAAAAAATAATTAGAACAAAATCGAGTTTTACTGCATAGCTGTCTAAGCATATCATTTGATAGAGAAAGGAAGAAAATAATTTCGTCTTTCATCTT
This sequence comes from Silene latifolia, assembly GCF_048544455.1. Lineage (NCBI taxonomy): Eukaryota > Viridiplantae > Streptophyta > Magnoliopsida > Caryophyllales > Caryophyllaceae > Silene > Silene latifolia. The sequence goes on from NC_133536.1 coordinate 169,411,107, forward strand.
ATTTCATGTCCAGTTAATAGTGAGTTTCATTTGGATTTCATCTTATTTCAAATCCAAATAAAATCATATCCTTAACTCAACCCTTGTATTGTACTCTTTTAATTACAATAATAACAATTTTATGCACAGAAGCATTAAAAAATTATGAGTACTAAACCTAAAGCAAATGTATAAGGAGTCATGTGTAGAGGCTGTCGAGCAAAAGAGGACGAAGCAGACATACGGAGTGCAAAGCCAGCAACTTCAGTAAGTTGCGACAAAGATGTCGCCAAACCCTGCACACGCTCCTCTTGAGAGATGGTCTGAAATGCAAAAAAAAACTATTATATGTGATCATAAAAAAATTTCAAATGAAAAGACCTATTAGATCAAAGAAGTAAACCAAATTGGCCAGATAAAGAAAAAAAATACAACTGCATTAATAATACATAATACAATATTAATACACACGAAAAGGTTGTGAAAGAGATGGAGATCGGAGACATATATATATAGGGGCGGGTTCAGGTATGAACTGAGTTACGGTACAAACCGTACGAACTAGCCTAGCTGCTGCTTTTTCTTTTTCTTTCTCAGATACATTTTATTATCTTTTCAGATACACTTCTTATTCAGATACATTTTATAACACAACTAGATACACTTTTTCCACACTAAAATTTTGGATGCACTTTTACAACTTTTTAACACTAATTAATACTTCCAGATACACGTATTAATAATTCCAGATACACATGTTAATACTTCCAGATACACGTATTAATATTTCCAGATACGCATGTTAATATTTCCAGATACACGTATTAATACTTCCAGATACGCATGGTATTACTAACGGATACCAAGTGTATCCGGTAGTATTTTCACGTGTATCTGGGTGATATTTTGTGTATCTACTGCCACCACCATTACCACTGCCCCACCATCGCCACCACCACTACCAAACTGACCCCAAACTAACACAACTGCCGCCACCGTCGCCGCCGCCGCCACTTAGATACTCATGTACTTAGAGCACTAATAAGTGTATTCGACAGTAATATCAAGTGTACCCACCCTCCTACCATGATTCCACAGCCCATTATCACCCACCGCCACCACCACAGAACCACCAACGCTGCCCAGACCACCACCATGCACCGCCAAGACCACCGCATCCAGAACCGTTTGCCGCTTCACCTCCACCACCTATTACACCGTCACAACCACTGATCGGAGCCATTTGGTGTTTCACAATTAAACATATGTGGTCGTTGGTCAATGGTCGATACAAAACACAATTTATACTTCGCAAACAACTCTACAATTAGTAAAGAGGCAAGTAAAGGTCGGATCCCAAGGGACGGGTATTGAAATGAAGATTCTATTGTAACTAGCGGTGTCTAGGGGTGTCACAAATTGGGTTGATGTAGAAGGTCACTAAACTAAAATAACAATGAAAATAAACTAGCAAGATAAATGAAATAAGGGGTGTAAACAATTGATTAAAAGCACTAGGGTGTCATGGGTTCATAGGGGATTCATGGGATATGATCATACAAACATGTTCTCAAATTATAAGCAAGCAATTATTATTGTGATGGATCGAGTTGGGTTATATCTTACAATCCTAGGAAAGTTTGGGTCCCGGAGCCGAATCTCTTGGATTGTACAACACCTACAAGTCGACTTAATCTTCCCTACTCAACACATGCATGGTCTAACAAGACTCGAGTTGGGTTATGTCTTACAAGTCAAGTTGAAAAGATAGGAGATGATAGTAAATGCAAGGATTCATAGGCTTAGCATTTCATCAAATATAACATGTGCATGTATTAAGATCAAGACAAGCAAGCAAATAAACCATGAAAGCATATTAATTTAAGCATGAATCATTCCCCATGTTGGTTTCCCCTAATCACCCATTAAACCCTAGCTAAGAGACTACTCACTCATTATCATATTGGTCATGCTAGAAAGGTTGTCAATCATACTAACATAATGAAACATGATGAATAAATGAAAGTAATTAGCAATAATTAAAAAGGGATTAAGAGATTATACCTACTAATGATTCCAATAATAAAGATGCAAAGAATAATAGAAGAACTTGATGATTGATGGAAGGTTGTCAATCTCCCAATAAACCCAATAATCTTCTAATTACCCAAAATAAATGAAGAACAAGAGAGAGATTCAAGAACTAAAACTTGGATTAAAACTAGATTAATATTTGATTACAATATTGAAGAGAGATTTGATTGATATTAACTACTCTAAATATTGATAAGAAGAACATGCTCCTCTAATTAGACTAATGGGGTATTTATAGTGAAAATTAGGGAGGATGCATTAGGGTTAACTAAGGGCTAAACTAGTAATTACACTTTTTAAGTTGAGCAAGGAGCCTCCGGGATTATCCGAGAGAAGGGCTTCTCCATTTCGTAGCTAGAAGAACGAAACTATGCTGTGCTGTGATCCGTGCGGCTGGGAGTCGGGACGGCCGGATCTGGGGTGGACGATCCGAGCGGATCAAGGAACAAGACGCTCGGACTGGGCATGGGGAATCCGAGCGGATTCCTGGTGAGGACGCTCGGACTGGCAAGGACGGACGGATTCTCTACAATCCGCTCGGATTGTAGTTCAGCAACTTTCCTTCTTCTTTTTCTTCCCTTTTCTTCACGAATTCCTTGGGGATTTCCTTGGGGATTCAAGGATCCTTTTCTCAACAATGCTCTTCTATTATGCTATGTACAAAGGCCTTCTAGTCTTGTCTCTCCTTGATGCTTGGTCATTGAATACGATCAATTTAGCCTCGTTTTGCCATGAAAATGCAAGATTCTTACTCCTTTCCTACCAAGGGATCAAAATCTCAAAGAATATGCAAAACAAAGAACTAAAGATAAGAAATGACCCAAATAGGCACTAAAAAGCATGGAAACAATGGTAATTCGGGGGCTAAATATGCGCTAATTATGGTCACATCAAATATCCCCAAACCGAACCTTTGCTCGTCCCGAGTAAAGAGGTGACAAAGACTAGGACCAATACTAACCTAACCTAATAATAATAGCCGATATGAGACAATTAGCGGGTCTCACTCCGCCCCTTCAACTCACAACAAGACAACCATGAGGTAGGATGCCTTCTTGCAAGGCAAGGTGGGTCTTGCCAAAATGGCGACACATCCAAACATTAAGCACACAAAAACACATAATGGATGCATCTACAAAAAGAATAGCCACTTTCCTCATCTAAGTGGCGGAAATTATCTACAAGGGAAGCAATTCAAGGGTACACAATCCTTCATAGATGCAATTTGTTCAAACTACTAAGCCTAGAAGGATACCAATAAATCACCTCCAAAATGTGTCAAGCTAGGGTACCTTTGTCCTCAATCGTTAAATGCTTTTGTCAAGAGTAGACTCCCTATGGTGTTAGAAACACTGGAGGATCGCGGAATTCCCCCTCTTGCCTAGACAAGAAGAAGGGTCGTCCCCTCTCTACCATGCACAAAAATGGATATGATGGATAAAGGGATCAATAGATATTTGAGTTTCATTTTGGGAGTTTGCTTTCATTTTTGTTTTCCCCCCAATTTCTTTGGCATTTGACATTTGAGAACACTTTCTTTGCCATTTCTTTTGATTTTTGGCATTTCAATACTTGACAACTTTTTGCATTTCTTTTGAACATTTTCAAAGTCACCCCAATTAGTAACGAGGGTGCCTTATATTTGAAGCTTTAGGAGTTCTATTTTTGCTCCTCTTTTCATTTGATTGAACTCAAATTGATTTCTTTTTGTGCCCATTCCCTTTGATGACAAAAATGTATGGTAGAATATGGATGAATGATAGAAGTATGCATGGTTTCAAGGGTCACCTTGGAATAAACGGTAGCCAAGGAGTTATCACACCACAAGGTACTCTTGACTCGGCCTTAATCCATGGGTCAAAGGATACTAGCATGACACATCCTAGGGTGTTTTACAAGCATTCTAACAAGCAAAGTCTTAAGAACAAAAAGCATCTACTAGGGCCTATATACACTTGTCAAGCTTCCCAAATAGACGGTTTCGCAAAATTTTTCTAACATGCAACTACATGCCATGATGCAACTAACATTTATACATCCTAATGCAAATGATTCTACCAACTAATATGACATAAAAACTAAATGCAATCCTATGTTCACATTGTTATACCGCATCAATCAAAATAAAGCCACATAGTCATTAACATAAAGAGGAAAAAGGAGATTGGAAAGATCATACCATGCGGTCTTCAATATCCTCATGTCTCGGATGTGGCGTAGTCGATCAAAGTGAACAAGGATGAAACAAACACAATATATACAAGACAATATATACAAGAGAAATGAACTTGTTTTTGGTTTTTCAATTTTTCAAATTTTTATGATTTTTGAAATTTTTCAATTTTTATGGTTTTTGGATAAAAGTTAAGTGTTAGAATTCTCATCCCCACACTAATATGGGCATTGTCCTCAATGGCCAAAATGATGGAAATTATGCAAAATGATGCATGATTTTCTATACTAAATGCAATTCTACACTAAGCTATACTACATGATGCATGGTTTTTGTTATGACGGAGAGGATAATTTAGATTACCTCCCGTTGCGTATGCATTAACTTCCCCAAACCAAATAAGACACTATTGCTAATGTCAAAGCATGGGTATAGTTCATGCACACACTATGCTATGCATGAGACTAGATTGTCATTTTGGATTTTCAAAAATGGGAACAATAAAGAACACCTCAATGGAACCGAGGTGTGAGTCCTTTGATGTTGCTAGGACTAAACCAACAATGATCAAAATGAAATAAAATACAAAGAGATATAGACAAACCATGTGAGAGTAGGAGTCTCCAAGGCTAGTCTTCCATCATGCTATCATCATCACCACTTCCCTCATGAGAAGTGGTCACATTGCCACTTTCCTTGGCACTTTCTTCATTGCTTTCTTCATTGCTTTCTTCATCATCATCTTCATCATCTCCTTCTTCATCTCCACTCGCTTCTTCCTCAATGTTATCATCAAATTCTTCACCATTTCCAACAACCTCATTGTGTTCCACCACGTCCCTAGATGCACCCGGAAATAAGGCTTCTTTATCCGCCCAACTAGGCAAAGGACAAGATGGATCAAGGAGTCCTTGCCTAGCTAGATGTAAGAGGGGAGGATATTGAGCCAAATAAGCATTCTTCCGATCTTCATAAGCTTGCTTGTGCATGGCTTGCATTAGAAGAGTTACATAATCTTTTCCAATTTCAACTCCTTGAGGTTTGAACTCTTCATATTCATAGGGGTAAGGTGGTATAACAATGGAAGAGGAGGGAGTTTCATGATCACCCTTTTGTTGTTGAATGATGTACTCGGCGTCCTTGGATAGGGGAAGTAAATAGTTGGTCCGGTGGACACTAAGACGGCAAATCTTTGCGGGTAAAGTGAATGATCGAGCCTCACTAGTAAGCCACCCAAACTTGGTATCAAGGGGATTGTGAGCAACCCACTTAAACTTGTTAATCAAGGTAGACATATCAATAAGATGGCCACCATCCTTAGCCTTGTACTTGCTATCCTTATTGAAATTAGGATCAAAGTGCTTGGCTAGGACCGTGACAAGGCCGCCATTAACAATTACGGTTTGACCCTTCTTCCCACTATCTACATGGAGCCATCTATCAACCAATAGCCTCAAAGAATTGTAAGGCTTGGTATGAATTCTTCCAACGTTCAAAGTTGATTCAAGGAGAATAAAATCGAGTCCCGTAAAATGATTGGTGTCTTTTCTAGCAATTATGGTATTTCCCACAACTTTGTGCCATATTCTTATGCCCGGATGATGGACCAAAAGAGCACGACAAGCTTTAAAATCTTCAAATTTCTTCCCGGAGATTGCCTCCCAAAGAGGCTCGGGATCATACTTCCCATATTGCTTATAAAATTTATGTTCATCGCTAAGACCCAAAATTGCACCCAATTCAGGAAAGGTAATGCGTCTACTAGTGTTAGCTAGACGAAACTCAATATTTTCCCTATTCTCAACTTTTGTCACTTTTAAAGAACTTAAGAATTCCAAAACAAGGGAGGGGTATGTTACTTCCTTCATTTCAAACAATTTCTTCAAACCCATGGCATTGAAAAAGACTCTTGTTTGCTCAAGAACACCTAACTTCTCTAAAGCATCTTGACATATGAATTTGGTGGATTGGATTTGTTTCATAGCAAACTTGACAAATGTATCTCTATGGGCATCGGAAATGAAAGTTACCTCCGGATAATGCAAGAGTTGGTTAATTACCGGAGTAGAAGGTGATGCTTCCATAGAAATTTGTTGAGGTGGTTGCACTTCCAAGCTTGGTGTTGCTACCACCATTGCCATAGCTTTCTTCATTTGTAGAGCTTTTTGCCTTTGAGAGAGAGATGTAGTCTTTGGTGCCTTTGCTTTTGCTTTTGTTGCTCCCTTTGTTCTTGCCATTTTATGAGCTAACCAAGTAAAGAGTCAAAAATCTTCAAATTGTAGAATGCCCAAATCGATTTTGAAGGTGAAAGGCTTTGCCTTTATAAGAACAAAAATCAATTCAAAGGTGAAGATTTTGTGCTTGGTTTTGATTTTTGATGAAGATGGAGTGATTAATTTGTTGTTTGAAGGATGGTTTGATTTGATTTTGGTGAGTTTTGATGAGGGTTTTTGTTTTTGAGATGGAGAGGATGAGGGTTTTGATGTTATGGGTAGTGTTTATGAGTGAATGAATGAATGAATGAAGGGGGGGGGGGGTGGGTATTTAAAGAACTCGACAACATTAGGACGCAGGGACAATCCGTGCGGATTAGGCGCAATCCGCTCGGATTCTTCAGCTTCAAATTTTCAAAAATCCCGCCTAGAGACGGGCGGATTCTGGGGAATCCGCTCGGATTCTTCGAGATGAGACGCACGGATTCTTGTCAGGACGGACGATTCTTGTCCAGAGATTTTTCTTTGTTTTTCTTCAGCTTCAAGACGGGCGGATTGTCCATAAGACGGACGGATTCTGTGAGACGGGCGTCTTTCCAGAAATCCGCTCGGATTCTTCGACAGACAAGAATTTTGCATTTTCAGCACAGCCCAAGACGGGCGTCTTCTCAGCAGGACGCTCGGATTTCTTCAGACGGGCGGATTGTCAGGAATCCGCTCGGATTCTTGTCCTTTGCTCCCGGATTTCCCTTATCATTCTTTCTTTCATTCTTTCAAATCCTGTGTTCTTCATTGTGGGGGCACTACTAAGGCATGAATAGCCTAGGCAATTGCCATCCCCACACTAAGGTAAAGCACTACACATCAATTTAAAATCATTAGTCCCTCCCTCACTTCTCTCTTTTCATGACAATTATTTTGATCAAAGTAAATAAAATCCAAAAATGACAAAGATGTAATACAAAAATTAAAAAGTAAGTTAGGGAGTTAGAAATATTTACAAGTGGTGGTTTAGGGAGGACTCCACCAAACTCTCATTCTTGATGAGATGTCAAGGGGGCATGTTCAAGATGTTGTTGATGTTGCTCAACACCTCGAAGAAATAATTAAAAGCTTGTTCATTGTTGTGGTAGAGGTCCTTAATAGACCGTGGCCCTTGTTGTTGATCATGATCGATGGCATGCCCAATGTAGGGATTAAAGATCCCTTCAAATTCGTCGTCCCAAAGACCACAAACTTCATTGAGTTGATCATTGAAAATCTCTTGCTTGGATGGGGATAGCTCTCCCAATCTCTTCTCTTGGCCAATGAGGCCATCATTTTCTTCCTTGGTTGATTTTGATGAGCTTTGCAAGCTCTCCTTGCCACAATTCACTTGCTCTTTGAATGGAGCATCTTCAATTTTCTTCCTCCATTGGAGTTCCGATTTCTTCCTTTCATCTTTTCTGCTATAGTGATCAATCATGAAACATGGCTCATGCAAACGAGGAGCTCTCATGGTCTTGTCAAGATTAAAAGTTATGCTTTCATCTCCCACTTCTAGAGTGAGCTCTCCATGTTTCACATCAATCACCGCACCCGCGGTGTGTAGGAAAGGTCTTCCTAAGATGATTGGAATGTTGGAATCTTCCTCCATATCAACAATGACAAAGTCCACCGGATGAAAAACTTCCCACCCGCACCGGGACATCTTCCCATATCCCTAATGGTGTCTTCGTCGATCTATCGGCCATTTGAAGAGTGATATTGGTACATTTAAGCTCTCCCATTCCCAACCTTTTACTTACCGAGTACGGCATGACACTCACACTAGCCCCTAGATCACATAAGGCTTTGTTGATCGTTGTGTCGCCAATGGTACACGGTATTGAGAAGCTTCCCGGATCCTTTAACTTTGGAGGTGAACTCCCTTGAAGTATTGCACTACTCACCTTAGTGAAGGCGATAGTCTCAAGTTTCCGGATTGACTTCTTCTTTGTGAGGATATCTTTCATGTACTTTGCATAGGCCGGAACGTGATTGATTAATTCCGTGAAAGGAATTGAGACTTCTAAATTCTTCACAATTTCCATGAATTTTCCAAGTTTATCATCAAATTTGGGCTTGGCTTGACGACTTGGAAAAGGAAGTCTAACCACAATGGGCTCCTTCTCTTTGGCTTTGTCTTCATTTTTCTTTGAACTTTCTTCTTTCGATGATTCCCCTTCTTTGGGACCTTGCACCACAACTTCATTCTCACTAGCTCTCACAACTTCATTCTCAACTTGCTCCTTCGGTGCTTCATATGTTGTACCGCTTCTCAAGTGAATGGCACTAACCGTTTCATGTCTAGGGGGATTACCTTGAGGTGGTAATTGCCCCTTTTGCCTTTGTGAGTTTGAGGATGCTAGTTGGGTCAATTGTGTTTCCAACATCTTGGTGTGAGCTAGAATGTTGTTGATGGTGGTATCCTTTGCTTGGTTATCCTTTTGCATTTGGGTGAAAAACTCTTGTTGATTTTTTTGCATTTGAAGAACCGCTTTTTGGACATCAAAACTTTGGTCATTGTGGTGATTGTATGGATTTTGATTTTGGTAACTTTGGTTTTGATTGAAAAAGGGTCTTTGATTTTGATTTCTCATGGGTGGTGGAGTGTATGTTGGTTGAGGATTTTGGACATTTTGGCTCTTGTATGAGAGATTTGGATGGAACTTGGTGTTTTCATTGTAAAAATTTGAATAAGGGGTGCCACTTTTGTAAGCTTGGAAAGCATTAACTTGTTCGGTCGTTCCCCTACATTCACTTGAGTCATGACCCAAGGTTCCACAATTCTCACATATCCCGCTTGGGATTGATGAGGATGCCGTCATGGCGTTGACATGATGCTTTGATGATTTTGAGTTTTCCTCAAGCCTAGCCATAGCTTGTTCAAACTTCAAGTTGATTGTGTCAATGTGAGCACTAAGTTGAGCACCCAATTGTGTAACGGTGTCCACTTCATACTTTCCTCCTCTAGTAGCCTTGCGAGGCCTACTATATTGCGAATTATGGACCGCCATTTCCTCAATCTTGTTCCATGTTTGATTGTCATCAACTTCGGTGAACATTCCATTTGATCCCATATTGAGAATGTTCCTTGAATCTTCATATAAACCATTCCAAAATTGTTGCACTAAAAACCATTCGCTAAGTCCATGGTGAGGACATGAGCGACAAATACCTTTGAACCGCTCCCAAGCTTCATACAAAGACTCTTCATCCCTTTGCTTAAAACCCGTAATTTGAGCTCTTAGCATATTGGTCTTTTCCGGTGGGTAGAATTTTTTGTAGAAAGCTAGAGCTAACTTCTTCCAAGAATCTATTCCAAGAGTGGCCTTATCAAGGCCCTTCAACCATTGCTTTGCGGTGCCGATTAACGAAAAAGGAAATAAGACCCATCTTATTTGGTCTTGAGTCACGCCCGTTTGAGAGATAGCTTCACAATAATCAAAAAATGTTTCCATATGAGAATGAGGGTCCTCACTAGGCATTCCCCCGAATTGGCTCCTCTCAACTAGTTGGATGAAGGCGGACTTGGCAATAAAATTACCGGTGAGATGTTGTGGGGTAGGAGTACCATTTGGTAAATCCTCCTCGGTGGGTATAGAGTGTGACGAGAATTTAGGCATTGTAGGTGGATTTTGTGGGATATTGTTAAATGGGTTCTCTTCTCCTTCTATTGCGAAAGGATTGACAAACTCACTAGTGGGTTGAACAACTTCACCAACACCTCCCAAATTCCTCCTAACAAGTCTCCTATTATTCGTCAAGGTTCTTTCGATTTCACGGTCAAAAGGTAACAAATCTCTTTGTAACCTTCTAGACATGCAAAATATCAAACAACTAGAAAACAATTAGAACACTCCTTGAGGAGTTTTACTTCCCCAAGGTGAAAAAGACACTACTAATAACAATAAAAGAAATCTTAAATCAATTAAACACCGTCCCCAAGAACAACGGCGCCATTTTTGATCGGAGCCATTTGGTGTTCACAATTAAACATATGTGGTCGTTGGTCAATGGTCGATACAAAACACAATTTATGCTTCGCAAACAACTCTACAATTAGTAAAGAGGCAAGTAAAGGTCGGATCCCAAGGGACGGGTATTGAAATAAAGATTCTATTGTAACTAGCGGTGTCTAGGGGTGTCACAAATTGGGTTGATGTAGAAGGTCACTAAACTAAAATAACAATGAAAATAAACTAGCAAGATAAATGAAATAAGGGGTGTAAACAATTGATTAAAAGCACTAGGGTGTCATGGGTTCATAGGGGATTCATGGGATATGATCATACAAACATGTTCTCAAATTATAAGCAAGCAATTATTGTTGTGATGGATCGAGTTGGGTTATATCTTACAATCCTAGGAAAGTTTGGGTCCCGGAGCCGAATCTCTTGGATTGTACAACACCTACAAGTCGACTTAATCTTCCCTACTCAACACATGCATGGTCTAACAAGACTCGAGTTGGGTTATGTCTTACAAGTCAAGTTGAAAAGATAGGAGATGATAGTAAATGCAAGGATTCATAGGCTTAGCATTTCATCAAATATAACATGTGCATGTATTAAGATCAAGACAAGCAAGCAAATAAACCATGAAAGCATATTAATTTAAGCATGAATCATTCCCCATGTTGGTTTCCCCTAATCACCCATTAAACCCTAGCTAAGAGACTACTCACTCATTATCATATTGGTCATGCTAGAAAGGTTGTCAATCATACTAACATAATGAAACATGATGAATAAATGAAAGTAATTAGCAATAATTAAAAAGGGATTAAGAGATTATACCTACTAATGATTCCAATAATAAAGATGCAAGGAATAATAGAAGAACTTGATGATTGATGGAAGGTTGTCAATCTCCCAATAAACCCAATAATCTTCTAATTACCCAAAATAAATGAAGAACAAGAGAGAGATTCAAGAACTAAAACTTGGATTAAAACTAGATTAATATTTGATTACAATATTGAAGAGAGATTTGATTGATATTAACTACTCTAAATATTGATAAGAAGAACATGCTCCTCTAATTAGACTAATGGGGTATTTATAGTGAAAATTAGGGAGGATGCATTAGGGTTAACTAAGGGCTAAACTAGTAATTACACTTTTTAAGTTGAGCAAGGAGCCTCCGGGATTATCCGAGAGAAGGGCTTCTCCATTTCGTAGCTAGAAGAACGAAACTATGCTGTGCTGTGATCCGTGCGGCTGGGAGTCGGGACGGCCGGATCTGGGGTGGACGATCCGAGCGGATCAAGGAACAAGACGCTCGGACTGGGCATGGGGAATCCGAGCGGATTCCTGGTGAGGACGCTCGGACTGGCAAGGACGGACGGATTCTCTACAATCCGCTCGGATTGTAGTTCAGCAACTTTCCTTCTTCTTTTTCTTCCCTTTTCTTCACGAATTCCTTGGGGATTTCCTTGGGGATTCAAGGATCCTTTTCTCAACAATGCTCTTCTATTATGCTATGTATAAAGGCCTTCTAGTCTTGTCTCTCCTTGATGCTTGGTCATTGAATACGATCAATTTAGCCTCGTTTTGCCATGAAAATGCAAGATTCTTACTCCTTTCCTACCAAGGGATCAAAATCTCAAAGAATATGCAAAACAAAGAACTAAAGATAAGAAATGACCCAAATAGGCACTAAAAAGCATGGAAACAATGGTAATTCGGGGGCTAAATATGCGCTAATTATGGTCACATCAACCACCATATGTTGGCAACCAACATTAATTTTATTTTCACCATTATCACCATGAACCACCATTCACCCCGAACACTGTCGTCACCAACACAACCACAACTTCCCGATTGTTATCGCCCTCACTAACACCCAACCAATGAACCACGACTCCTCAAACGAACTACATCAATCAGACAATACTATCAACAAATTCGGAGAACGGGTCTCCAACACCGGATCTCAGCGGAGACCAACACCCTATGACGAACTCCGACGCAACCTGTTAAATTCACCCTTAATCGACAAACCAGAAAACCAGCACAAGTTTATTATTATTTTTTTGTTGAAAAATTCGATCCAAATGATAGATCAAGCAAAAAGAAGTACAATATCTTAAAAATTGATTGCACTGACGAATTAAGCGGAGAATTTAGAATCGAAAACTGGTCTTTATCAACGTTGTAGCCATATTCAGTTTTGATTGCCGGCAAAAAGAGCGAAGAATAAGGGCGGCGCTTCTAGAGTAGATCTGTATGGCCGGAAAAGAGAAGTTCATCCCGGTTTCCGTCTTCATAGCTCCGACGACTGGTGGTGGTGATGTCGTCGGACTACAACTGTCACGACTGAGGGTAGTGGTGATGTGTATGATAGAGAGGATGGGGAAATTGTAGTTAAGTTAATATCTTTGTGGTGGTGATGGCGTCAGAGCTTCGTCAAAGTCGCCGGCGGCAGAAGAAGGTGGTTGGGGGAGATGGATAGATAGTGGGAAATGGGAAATGAAAATTGGGAAGGTGTGAATGTACGTATGAGTTGAGGAAAGGAGATAAAGAGTGATTTGTGGCTTATTATGAGCCACTGATCTATTTGATCTGAGGGTTTAGATTGAGTTCGTACAATTCGTATCTTAAATCAGTTCGTACATGATCCGATTATATATATATATATATATATATATATATATATATATATATATATATATATATATATATATATATAGGTGAGTTCTTATGAGTCCACCATATGCCATTGAGTCCCTAAGTCCCTTTAAGGGCCATTGGATGAGAAAATGGATGGTTGAGATGGATGGAGAAGGGAGGGATTAAGGACTATTAAAAAGAAAAGGAAAAAAATGTGGATGGTTGGATTGAAATGGATGGTTGAGATTAAAATTAACAAAAAAATTATTTCACTAATCAAATTTCTATACACTAATTATTTTTTCTTTCTCTCTCTAGCCCCTAATTAACTAGTTTTGAGTTTCAGATTTCAGAAGTGTAAATGTAATGTTGTATGAGTTTTACAAGTGTAAATCTAACACTTTACGAGTGTAAATGTAACATTTTAAGAGTGTAAATTTGATTTTTTGTGACGGAAATTTTGAATTTATATAATTTTAACATTTTACAAGTGTAAATTTGATGTTTTACGAGTGTAAATGTAACATTTTAAGAGTATAAATTTTATTTTTTTGTGACGGAAATTTTAAATTTATATAATTTTAACATTTTACAATTGTAAATTTGATGTTTTACGAGTGTAAATGTAACCTTTTAAGAGTGTAAATTTGATTTTTTGTGACGAAAATTTTGAATTTATATAATTTGAACATTTTACAAGTGTAAATTTGATGTTTTACGAGTGTAAATGTAACATTTTAAGAGTGTAAATTTGATTTTTTGTGACGAAAATTTTGAATTTATATAATTTTAACATTTTACAAGTGTAAATTTGATGTTTTACGAGTGTAAATGTAACATTTTAAAAGTGAAAATTTGATTTTTTGTGACGGAAATTTTGAATTTATATAATTTTAACATTTTACAAGTGTAAATTTGATATTTTACGAGTGTAAATGTAATATTTTAAGAGTGTCAATTTGATTTTTTGGTCCTTTAAGTGTAATTTTGGTCCTTTAAGAGTGTAACTTTTGTCCTTTAAGAGTGTAACTGTAGTCCGACCACCGACAAACACCACCACCGTCCTTCACCAGTCACCACCAACTCATACTCACAAAAAGATCTATAGTAGATCTGGAAAAAAAGGTGTAAATGTAAAGAAATACGAGTGTAAATGTAAACAAGTGTAACTGTAAAGAAATAGGAGTGTAAACGTAAAGAAATACGAGTGTAAATGTAAACAAATACGAGTGTAAATGTAAAGAAATACGAGTGTAAATGTAAAGAAATACGAGTGTAAGTGTAAAGAAATAGGAGTGTAAATTGTGTAAATGTAAAGAAATACGAGTATAAATGTAAAGAAATACGAGTGTAAATTTAAATAAATATGAGTGTAAATTTAAAGAAAGACGAGATCTGAAAAATAAAAAGAAACTCAACAAAACCAGATCTGAAAAAAATATATAACAAGACGGTTTTTATAAGACGATCGATTTGTAAAACAAACACTCACAACAAAACAAAACCCCACCTTTCTTTATCAATAAAACACCACTTTTCAAAAAAAAAAAAAACAAAAAAACAAAAAAGTAACGACAATAAGATGAACAGCTTCCACTTATACACACCATTAATAAAAAAAACAACAAAATGATGGAAATTTGGCATCATCATCAACAGCAACGACAACAATAGCCACACACCATCAATTAAAAAATAAAACAATCGAAATCTGCAAAAAAAAAAAAAAAAATTAAATAAGAAGAATGGAGGCGGGTTGTGGTCAAATCTGGAAGAAGTGGCGGCAGCGGGTGGTTGTCGGGTTGAGGTCGTGTGTGGTGGGTCATGAGCTGTGGTGATATTGTTGTCGGGTGGTGGTAGGTGAGCAGAGGATGGCGGCAGGCGGATCTGGTGGTTCTTGTTGATGGCGGTGTTGGAGAAGACGTGTGGTGTGCTGGTGGTGTTGTGGTGGTTGTGTGGTGGCCGTGGTGGTCGGGTAGCGGAACTGGTGAGGGAAATAATTGAGTTTTGAATTATTTGGGTGAGATTTTTTATTTTTTTGGGTTTTGAGTTATTTGGGTTTTTAGAGAGATGAGGGTAATGAAATTTGTAAGATGAGAGAGAAGTGGATGTGAAAATAATTCATATATAGTGAATTAGTTTTTAATTAGGTGGATTAGTGAGGTAGAGAGAGAGAGAGTGGGTCTTAAATTAGCATTAACCCCTTATTAGCATTAATCCTCCCTTTTTTCCTTTCAATCTCAACCCTTTATCCCATCTTTTTAATGGTCCTAAAGAGGACTTATGAACTCAATGAAAAAATGTGGACTCACTATATCTCTTCTCTCTCTCTCTCTCTCTCTATATATATATATATATATATATATATATATATATATATATATATATATATATATATATATATATATATATATATATACATTTGTAATAATAGGAAAGATAAAGTTTGTTTTAGCTTTGGAGATTTAAAATATTTTTTTTTCCCAAAGATAGAGTTTGTATTAGTTGTGGATATTTAAAACTCAAACTTATATTATTATTTTATTGCACATATTTTTTATTGTGATTTTTTTTTATTTTTTGATTTTGTTTAGTGTTTTAAGGAAGTTGGACTCTCTCACAAAGGTTCTAAAAAAAGCCTTTATATATATATATATATATATATATATATATATATATATATATATATATATATATATATATATATATATATATATATATATATATATACTAGATAGATTTAATGCCTGTGTGATGCACGAGCCACTTGTTTGAATCTTTTGTAACGACTTTAGTTAAGTTTTAAACGTTATTGTTTTTCTAAACTTTCAGAATGAGTTATCCATGCGAAGTATTATCATATTTGACATAATAATCTCACAAAAAATAAAGTTTGTAAGAGTTGGACTGCTTGGAATTGTTCTAGAAAATCATATCCTATTATCAATTTGGCATACTAATCGTATTACCTAAACTTTTGAGGTGAGGCACATCATATCTCAATTTTTTTTAGGTGTTGCTCATAGACTTGTCAAACAGGTTGAGCGGGTCGGGTTTCGGGTCGAGTCAAAATACGGGTTAGGTCGAATATGTGTCAGATCAAAATACGGGTCACGGGTTAGGTTAGGGTCAGAAAACGGGTCAAGAAATAATTTCTAACGTCTTTTTTAAACGCTTATTTTAATTAAAAATAATTTTAAAAACGTAGAACATATTAAAAATTAATATTTTAATCATATTCAACGTTTGCATTAATTATATTGACATAGTTATTAAAATAAATGTTTTAATAATTATTTTATTATTAAGTATTATAAAAGTTATATAAATTGATTTTTTAGTTGTGTTTGTAATTTTTAATAAAAAATAATTTCTTAACTATTTTTTCAAATATAATACGGAGTATATAAATATTAATATTTTAATAAAATTTTTAATTTACTTTTGATCCAATGGGTCGACCCTTTCAGGTCGTGTCTTGACCCTAAAATAACGGGTTATTTCGGGTTCAGGTTAAACAGGTTTTGACCACGGGTCAAAAAAAAAAACTGGGTTTGTAACCCTAAAAACGGGTCAGGCGGATTGGGTTTTCGGGTCGGATTAAGTTTTGACAGGTCTAGGTGCACATCAGCACTTTATAGTGCTAATGAGTAGGATGTAGTTAAAAATTAAATTTTAAGAGTTGTTAAATTTGAGAAGCATCCTTTGAATTATTCTATTCCATTGTTCAATCTCATAAAAGAATAGAATTGTTTTTATTTTTTTTTTAAAAAAGAAGGTTAAATCGTTAAACTTTAAAAGTGCTGAAATAATTTGACTTTTGGTATTAGGGTACAGGTTAACGTCGCTTAAAAAGAAAGTTTGGACATTAGATATAATTGAAAATAAAAAAACGTGATTTGATACTTCAATTTTTCTATAATTTTTTCCACTAACTTTCTTTTAAGTTTAGTTCACAGGTATCCTTAAGACATATTAAAATAACAAACATATAATTTACGTAAAGCCTATGTGTAAGTTTGCTTAGTTGTAGGTATGTGGCTTAATTATTGTCCATTATCTTTCTCCTTATATTGGAAAAAATAGACAATACTAATTTTATTCTCACAAAATCGTAGGTTTTGAAAACTTTTCTATGATGTTTGATGACATGCATTAATATCTATCGTACAACCAAATGTTATATGAAATTGGAACATGACCTAAATTTTTCTATTATAAGTTAGGTGATGTAATCTTGTGTTGAAATATAACCAAGAGGTTTAGTTTACTATCAACTGTATCGTACTTGTGCGTGATAAGACTTTTGGTAATTGAAACTCAAAATTAAATATGATTTTGTTGAAGAACTTCTACTAAAATATCATGGATTCTATATTTATCTTATCGGGTTTTTCTAATATGTGCCCTAAGAATTTTCATGAGTCATCACTAAAAACTTTATCTAATACTCGGTATGTACTTATATTTGTATGTGCCCAAGTATTTATAAATTCTCCCCAACAAACTAACCATTTAAATGAGATAAGAAGCTTGATTTATCATCACTTATCATAGTCGATCGCCAGAGTTGTGCAATAACACTCAATAATGATACCAATTAATTAAAATGAACGCATTGAGTTACCCTAATGCTAGATACCAATATAATGCCGAAGAACAAATACAAATCGGGACAAATGTCTCATAAATTGTTGATACGCTCTAAATTCTGACGGCTCTGTTCTAGAATCCGGACCTCTCTTTTCATTGATTAAGGAGTTCTCTAACCAACTATTTACCAAATCCTCTTTGCTTTAGCTTCTTCGCCAGAAAGCTTATCAGACCGCCTGACTTCCTTGTTTGTGTGCTTTGACGGGATGATGTAAGTCTCTTTATAGAATGTTATATTTACAATAATACTATCATACTATTATTACTGGGTCCAAAATATTATCATCTTTATAAAAGCCATATTGTAAGGTTTCAATATTCTAAAAAAAATCTTAACTGAATCAATTTTAGGACCGTAAATTCTTGTATAAGACGATTTTTACAATAATTTATATTAAAATCAAATCCGCGCATAAAAAGCGACCTTTCCATTAGTTTGAGGGAGCTATTAGCAAAACAACATGTAAAATTCATGGACAAATACCCAGGAGGGAAAATAAATCACAAAAAATCATAAACCAGGAATGTTGAAGACAATAACTTACATAAATAATAATTGGATCAATAAGTCTTGCTTAAGACGGAGGGTATCCGTCTTAAGGTTAAGATGGGTCGAATAGGTACTTTATTGTATGAATATGGTACAACAAGACCCATATAAACAAATTGACAAAAATATAGGGTATGTGACATTAAGAAAGTAGAACACTATTTAGGTGATAGTATGCAGAGATGAGTTGACATTTGAGATTAAAAAATTGATATTTGTTTACACTCCCAATGCAATTTAGTCTACGTAAGTTATAATGAGTTTTGGATAATTTGTTGTCATGTTTGTGTAATTTGTGACCATTAGTGTTGCAAATGAAATATGATAACTGTTGATGCAAATATATAAATTATTGAAACAAATGGTAACATATAGAATAAATAATAACATTTTAATATATTAATTATGTTGGTAGGTTATGCATGATTTACAATGATTTTGGATAATTTGTTACCACTTGTGCATAATTTATATAATTCAATAATGAAAATCTGTAATATGTTACCATTTTATTACAGAATGTAAGTTATATGAAATGGTAACATATAAGTAAACTGGTTTAGTTACTTATACTGTTTAAATAATTAAATGATAACATGTTGACAAATTAAGTGAACATATTAAAAAATGTAATGTGTGACCGTTTTGCAACTGCTTGTGACCATTTTTTTTATTGAGTGTAACTTACAGACCCTTTAACGTATTAGTAAACTGAAATGGTTACTAAGTCAATTGAAGTGGTAGCATATTAAAAATTTTGGTGAACATGTTGCAAAGAGCAATATACGACCATTTTTGAAAATAATTGTTTACATATGCTTACAATGTGTTACAACGGAGGAATTGGTGACATATTGCACAATTAGGTGAACAAATTGTAAAACGAATTACATAAAATAATATTTGATGAAGAAGCAATGGTGAAGAACACCGGATAAATGGTGAAGAATACTGAAAGGAATTAAAAAAGAAAATATTTTTGTAGTTGGGATAAATGTTGGAAAGCACATATGAAGAAAAACGAGTTGTATGGAGAGCAAATCAGTAGGGAGTACAAATAGGGCAATGATGTCAGTTGCAGCATTAAATGCATTTGTAGCTTGTACATAATAAAATAATAGATATTGTGCAGTGCGTAATACATGGCAAAGACTCAAATTAGAAACTCAGGTAAAGTTTGGTGGATATGGGTCAATTTGACCCGTCTTAATGTGTAAGACGGATAATGATGATCTGAAATAAGAATTTTTGTAATTGGATTCTTTCTGGCTACTTATCCATCTTTTGTTTGTCCTAAGTCAATCTCAAGAATGCCGCTGATGTGACCATAATTAGCGCATATTTAGCCCCCGAATTAGCCTTGTTCCCATGCTTTTTAGTGCATATTTGGGTCATTTATTGTCTTTAGTTCTTTGTTTTGCATATTCTTTGAGATTTTGATCCCTTGGTAGAAAAGGAGTGCAAATCTTGCATTTTCATGGCAAAACGAGACTAAATTGATTGAATTCAATGACCAAACATCAAGGAGAGACAAGATTAGAAG
The DNA here is from genome assembly GCF_048544455.1 of Silene latifolia. Classification (NCBI taxonomy): domain Eukaryota; kingdom Viridiplantae; phylum Streptophyta; class Magnoliopsida; order Caryophyllales; family Caryophyllaceae; genus Silene; species Silene latifolia. The sequence goes on from NC_133536.1 coordinate 169,430,950, forward strand.
GCCTTTGTACATATGATAGTAGATGAGCAATGTTGAGAAAGGATCCTTGCATCCCCGAGGAAATCCCCAAGGATTTTATGAAGAAAAGGGAAGAAAAGAAGAAGAAACCGTGCTGAGCTACAATCCGAGCGGATTGTCCTGAATCCGCCCGTCCTCCACAAGCACAATCCGTGCGTCTTCCTTCAAAGACACCCGGACAACAACCACAGAATCCGCCCGGATTCCTCTGATGACGCCCGTCTTCCCCTGCCTCAATCCGCCTGTCCCGACTCCAATACGCACGGATTCCAGTACAGCGAAATTTCGTCTTCTCCAAGCTACAAAGAAAGAAGCCCTTCCTTCGAAAAATACCGGCTTCTCCCTGCTCAATCTAAAAAGTGTAATTACTAGTTTAGCCCTTAGTTAATCCTAATGCATCCACCTAATTTCCACTATAAATACCCCATTAGTCTAATTAGAAGAGCATGTTCTTCTTATCAATATTTAGAGTAGTTAATATCAATCAAATCTCTCTTTAGTATTGTAATCAACAATTAATCAAGTTGTAATACACGTTTTATTTCCTTAATCTCTCTTTTGTTCATCCTTTATTTTGGGTAATTGAAGATTATTTGGGTTATTATTGGGAGATTGACAACCTCTCAATCAAGCATCAAGTACTTCTCTTATTCTTTGCTTTATTATTGGAATCATTAGTAGGTATAATTCTCTTAATCCCTTTTTAATTATTGTTAATTACTTTCATTTATTCATCATGTTTCCTTTTGTTGGTATGATTGACAACCTTGCTGGCATGATCAACATGATAATGAGTGAGTAGTGACCTAGCTAGGGTTAATGGGTAATTAGGGGAAACCAACATGGGGAATGATTCATGCTTAAATTAATATGCTTTCATGGTTTATTTGCTTGCTTATTTTGATCTCAACTCATGCACATGTTATGTTTGATGAAATGTGAGCCTATGAATCCTTGCATTTTTTACCCATCACCTATCTTTTCAATGAGACTTGTAAGACATAAACCAACTCGAGTCTCATTAGACCATGCATGTTGTTGAGTAGGGAAGACTAAGTCGACTTGTAGGTGTTGTACAATCTAATCGATTCGGCTCCGGGACCCAAACTTTCCTAGGATTGTAAGATATAACCCAACTCAATCCATCACAACAATAATTGCTTGCTTATAATTTGAGAACATGTTTGTATGATCAATTCCCATGATTCCCCTATGACCCCATGGCACCCTATTGTTTTTTATCAATTGTTTACAACCCTTTTAATTCATCTTGCTTATTTACTTTCATTGCTATTTAGTTAGTGACCTTCTACATCAACCCAAATTGTGACACTCCTAAGACACCACTAGTTTCAATAGAAATCTCATCTCAATTCCTGTCCCTTGGGATCCGACCTTTACTTGCCTCTTTACTAATTGTAGAGTTATTTGTGAAGCTATAAATTGTGTTTTGATTCGGACGTGACCCAACGACAACATCTATTAAATTGTGAACACGAAACGGACCGATCAAAAACGGCGCCGTTGTTCGGGGACGGTGTTAACTTGATTTAGATTTTCTTATATTGTTATTAGTTGTGTCTTTCTTTGCCTTGGGGAAGTAAAACTCCTCAAGGTTTGTTCTAATTATTTTCAAGTTGTTCTATATTTTGCAAGATGGACCTTATAGATTGTTTTGTAGAGGACCACTTAAGTATACCTTTCTTCAAAGATCCCATGCAAGCATTGGAAGCCTTGGAAGTAAGTGAGGCTAAAAATATGTATTGGGAATTGGAGGTGGATCTTTTTGAGGCCGCTCTAGCTAACAAAGAACTTACTCATGCACAATGCGTATTGGTGCATAACATCCTTGTGGAAGCATGTCAACCCATAAAAGATGAGCAATCCATCCTAGAAGATATTTTACAAGCTCAAGAGCAAGAGGAACCCATCATGGAATTTGAATATGATGAGGTTGATGAGAATGAAGTTGAATATGCTATGAGAATGGAATGTCTAATGGAGATGGAGCAAATTCTCAATGAAACTCCAAAGGAGGAAAGTGAGGTATAAATTCCTACTTTAAAACCCCTTCCCCCAAATTTGAAATATGCTTACCTTGATGAATCAAAGACCAAACCCGTGATTGTTAATGATAGACTTGATGAGAACCAATTGGGAAAATTGCTTGATGTGTTGAAACAACATGAAAAGGCTATAGGTTATAGTCTAGATGACCTTAAGGGGATAAGTCCCAACTTTTGCATGCATAGAATTAATCTAGAGGAAGACCATAGACCTACCATTCAACCCCAAAGAAGATTGAACCCCCACATGCAAGAAGTTGTCAAAGGAGAAGTTATGAAATTGCTTGATGCGGGAATCATATATCCCATATCGGACTCTTTGTTGGTTAGCCCCGTCCAAGTGGTACCTAAGAAAGGAGGTACCACGGTAGTGACAAATGAAAAGAATGAACTAATACCCACAAGAATGATCACCGGTTGGCGTATGTGTATTGACTATCGAAAATTAAACTCCGCAACAAGAAAAGATCATTTCCCCTACCATTCATTGACCAAATGCTTGAGAGGTTAGCCTCCAACAAATTCTTTTGTTACCTTGACGGGTATTCGGGATTTTTCCAAATCCCTATACACCCGGATGACCAACATAAGACCACCTTCACATGCCCTTATGGTACTTTTGCATATAGGAGGATGCATTTTGGTTTATGTAATGCCCCCGCCACTTTCCAAAGATGCATGATGAGTGTCTTCTCCGATTACTTAGAGACCATAATGGAAGTTTTTATGGATGATTTTAGTGTTTATGGAAAGGACTTTGACTCATGTTTGCATAATCTTTCTCTTGTATTGCAAAAATGTGAAGATGTTAGTCTTGTTTTAAATTGGGAAAAGTGTCACTTCATGGTTAATGAAGGAATTGTTTTGGGTCATTTAATTTCGGAAAAGGGCATCGAGGTCAATAAGGCTAAAGTTGAGGTGATAGAGAAACTCCCACCTCCCGTGAATGTTACAGGGGTGAGAAGTTTTCTCGGTCATGCGGGTTTCTATCGCCGTTTCATAAAGGATTTTTCAAAAATAGCGAAACCCCTCACTCAACTTTTGCTTAAAGATGCCCAATTCGAATTCACTGATGAGTGTGTTGAAGCCTTTAATAGAATCAAGGAAGCACTAATCTCGGCACCGATCATCCAACCTCCAAATTGGGAATTACCATTCGAGATTATGTGTGATGCTAGCAACTACGCCGTTGGAGCGGTTCTTGGCCAACGGGTAGGGAGAGCTCTTCACGCCATCTATTATATAAGCAAGACTCTTGACTCCTCCCAAGTGAATTGTGATACCACCGAGAAGGAGCTTCTTGCCATTGTCTATGCTTTGGACAAATTCCGTTCCTACTTGCTTGGATCCAAAGTGATTGTATTCTCGGATCACCGTGATCTCCGACATCTCTTGATAAAGAAGGAGGCAAAATCAAGATTGTTGAGATGGATTTTGCTTCTTCAAGAATTTGACTTAGAAATAAGAGACAAGAAAGGAGCCGAGAATGTAGTGGCGGACCATTTGTCAAGGATCCGGTTTCATGATGAAAATGGAGAAACCCCGATCAATGACTCATTTCCCGATGATATTTTGATGGCCATTCAAACACAACTCGAAAGGCACATCACCCCATGGTTTACCGATTATGCTTTATATTGTTGGAAATGTCCTCCCTCCAAATTTGAATCACAACCAAAGGAAGAGATTCCTATTCGAAGTGAAGAGGTACTTTTGGGACGACCCAAACCTCTACAAAGAATGTAGTGATGGGCTCTACCGGAGATGCATCCCTCAATGTGAAGTCCAAGGAATCTTGGAAGGAAGTCACTCGTCACCTTACGGTGGGCACCATGGAGCAAGGAGGACCGTTGCAAAAATTCTTCAATCGGGCTTCTATTGGCCTACAATGTTTCAAGATACAAGAGAATTCATCATTCATTGCGATGCTTGTCAAAGAACGGGGAATATATCTTGGAGGAACGAAATGCCACAAAGGGGCATTCTAGAGGTGGTGATCTTCGATGTTTGGGGAATCGACTACCACGGTCCCTTTGTGACATCCAATGGGAATAAGTACATCCTTGTGGCCGTAGACTACGTCTCAAAGTGGGTGGAGGCCATTGCCACTCCAAATGATGATGCAAAAACGGTCACCAAGCTCTTCAAGAAGATAATCTTCCCAAGATTTGGAGTTCCTAGAGCAATCATTAGTGATGTAGGAACGCATTTCCATGAGAAGAAACTTGCATCTCTTTTGACCAAATATGGTGTTCAACATAGAACCGGCTTGGGATATCATCCTCAAACAAGCGGTCAAGTTGAAATTTTAAATAGAGAGATCAAACAAATCCTTGAGAAAGTTGTGAATAAGACCCGAAAAGATTGGAGCACAAAGCTTGATGATGCTCTTTGGGATTATAGGACGGCCTATAAGACCCCCATAGGAGCCTCCCCTTACAAACTTGTTTATGGAAAAGCATGTCATTTGCCAATCGAATTGGAGTACAAAGCTTTTTGGGCAATCCGAGCACTTAATCTTGATCTCAAATTGAGTGGTCAAAAGAGGATGATTCAAATTCAAGAGTTGGAGGAATTCCGACTACAATCCTATGAGAATGCAAAGATCTACAAGGAATGAACAAAATTACTCCATGACAAGAGAATTAGACAAAAGGCCTTGCACAAAGGAGACAAAGTCCTTCTATTCAATTCCCGCTACCGACTTTTTCCGGGAAAGTTGAACTCTAGATGGATGGGTCCCTATGTGATAACCGAAGTTGGAAAATATGGAGATTTTGAACTCAAGGCGGAAGATGGAAGCAAGTTCAAGGTCAATGGTCAAAGATTGAAGCCATATTATGAAGGAGCGTTCATTGGAGAGGTCGAGGTCACCTACCTCGGGCCTTCTCATCCTTAAAAGAACCATCAAAGGGAGAGTTTGGTGGAGTCCTCCCTAAACCACCACTTGTAAATATACTAACCCTCTAACTTGTATTTATAATTTTATTGCACTTCTTTTGATAATAAGCATGAACTCTTTTCATGAGAGTAAGTGAGGGAGGGTCACTAACGAATTTTTATGAAGGAAGGAACCAATTTTCAAGTGTGGGAAAGCATCAAGGAGAGGAAAGAAAGTCAAAGGAAGAATTCACAGCTTGAACACGTGCGTGTTCCCTGGAATCCGGCCGTCTTGCCAGAATCCGGGCGGCCTGAGGAGAATCCGTCCGTCCTGCTAAGCTGAGAATTCGAAGATTTTTTGGACTGAAGGAGAATCCGAGCGTCCAAGAAGGGAAGACGCCCGTCCTGAAGAATCCGGCCGGCTTTGTAGAAAGACGCCCGTTTTTCTACCTGTGCATTTCAAGAAAAATTCCTGGAAGAGAATCCGCCCGTCTTCAGTAGAATCCGCCCGTCCCGATAAAAAGGAATCCGAGCGTCTCATGCTCGGGACGCCCGTCTTGTGGCGTTATATTTTTGGAAATTTAGCTGTGAAAGAATCCGGGCATCTTACCCAAAATCCGCCCGTCCCAAGAAGCCTGAATCCGAGCGTTTTCTGCTCGAATCCGCCCGTCTTCCCACGTTGATTTAACCCGTCTTTTCTCAATTAAAATTACACCCCACCACACATTTAGTGACACATCACCCCTCCTTCCACTTGCATTATAAAACCCACCTCCTTATGACTCCCAAGCACATCCAAATCACTCTTAAACCCACAAAAATCAAAAAGCCCCAATTTTCTAGGGTTTCCAAAGGCAACACTCAATCAACAAGGAGCATCTCTATTCCTTCACAAATCAAAGAATCCAACTCTATAATCAAAGAATGACACCAAGGAGATCCTCTTTTAGGGAAAGGAGGAGACCAAGGATGAGGGGAAGTTATTCTACCTCCCATGTCAACACATTAAGAAGGGATCATGAAGAGATTGTAGATCTCACAAGGCTTGATGACTTCTCAAATGTGGAATTTGTCAATGATGTGCAAATATTAGTCTTCCACCGGTTTCTAAGTAAGAATATTCTTCCCACTAAGTTTTTATGTCATGCTACCTTGAGGAAACTTGGGATTTATCACCAAGTGGAAGCTCTCTTTGAAGTATTTGGTCTCTTAACCCTTTTTCGCATGTATGAACAAACTTATCGATCTCTTGTGCTTGAATTTTTGAGCTTTTTGAAGATTACAACCTTGAACAAAACAATTTGCATAGAGTTTAGGTTGGAGAATGTTTCTAGGATGATGACCCTTGTAGAATTCGCAAATGTACTCGGTCTCGATGTTTCGCCTACCCGAACATCGAAGCCAAAGAAGTATAGTGTTGAACCTTTGTGGAGGGCCATGACTGGCCGGGATTTCATACACACCAAGGAATGCCTCGCTTTTCATATCCAAAATCCAATCATAAGGCTTACTTATCGATTTCTTTCGGGCACTCTACTTGCCCGCCGAGATCCGGCCATAGTGAACCAATTAGACCTTGTGTTTATGGAATCCTACCTCAATATTCAAGGAAGAAATGTGTACCACTTCAATGCACCTCTAGTATTACTAGAGAAATGGGCAAAGTTTAGGAATGGTGACGATGATGGAACGAAACACATTGTGAATGGAGGACTCATTACTAGGCTTGCGAAGCATTTCAACCCGAGATTCAATGAGAATAATGAGTATGCTTCTCTTTTGGGAAACACGAGGATAAATGAAGATCTTATTCTCATTCATCACCATTGGATAACCCTTGAGGGGGTCGATAAGCGGATCAAGTGGTTAACAAAAGGAAGCGATCCGATATATCTACCAATGAACAACCTACCACGTATCTCCCCGAGAAGAGGACATTTGTCTCCAATTCCATCCTACCTCATCCCTCCAAATCCAACCCAACCAAGACAAGCACCACCACCTCAAAATCCACCACCACAACAACAAGGACAACAAACTCAAGATGAGAAGATCAAAGTGCCTCCTTACCCATTTCCTTACCAACCGTACAACCATCCAAATCCCTTCATCCTTCCACGTGACGACTTTGTCACGGGAATCTTACAAGATTTGCACTACCGCCAATACGAAACCAACGTGGATATTTACTATGCACTCTATCCTCAATACCACGATATGGTTCAAAAGGGAAAGATTAGTGAGGAAGGAGCATTTCCCTCATGGGCTCAAATGGACCTACTCTTCCCTAATTCGGAGAAAGCAAATGAAGGAGCAAACGGGAGACAAGAGGAGGGAAGCAACAATTCTTGTGGAGGAGACACGGTGGAGCTTGAAAGTGAAGAGGACGAGTTCATGGACCCAAGTTTGAGTGATGCATCAAAGGAGATATGGGATAGCGATCTAGAAGGAGATGATGCCGACCTCTAGAGGATTACTTCATAGCTAGGTGGAGCGGGCGAGAGGCACCCACCTAAGTTTAAGTGAAGTTCCCTCATCTCCTCTCTTTAATTTTAAAAGTTTCATGAAAAGAAGTTTGTGTTTTGTTAACTTTTATTTATTTTTCTTGATCATTGTTGGAGTAGTCCTAGCACCATAGAGGACTATCACCTCGGCCCCATTGAGGTGTTCTCATTTTATTGTTCCCACCTTTCAAAAACCAAATTGACAAAATTAGTTTCATGCATTGCATAGTGTGTGCATGAACTACACCCATCCTTGGACATTAGCAATAATGTCTAACTCGGTTTGGGGAAGTTAATGCATACACAACGGGAGGTAATATAAATTATCCTCTCCGTCATAAACAAAAACCATGCATCATGTTGTATAGATTAGTGTAGCTTGCATTTAGTGTAGAAATCATGCATCATGTTTGCATAATTTCCCATCATTTTGGCCATTGAGGACAATGCCCATATTATTGTGGGGATGGGGAATTCTAACTTAAATTTTATTCAAAAATCCAAAAAATTGAAAAATTTCAAAAAAATCCATAAAAATTTGAAAATTGAAAAACCCAAAAACATGTTTATTCCTTTTGTAGTGTAGTTATATATATTGTATATAATGTTGTATATATTGTGTCTGTTCTATCCTTGTTCACATTGATTGACTACGCCACATCCGAGACATGAGGATCATGAAGACCGCATGGTATGATCTTTCCAATCTCCTTTTCCCTCTTTATGTTAATGACTATGTGGCTTTATTTTGATTGATGCGGTATAACAACGTGAATTTAGGACTTGCATTTAGTTTATATGTCATATTAGTTGATAGAATCACTTGCATTAGGATGTATATATTAGTTGCATCATAGCATGTAGTTGCATTTAGATAAAACATTTTGAAAAGTGCCTAATTGAGAACTTTGACACGAGCAACTAAGCCATTACAAATACTTTTTCAAATTAAGACTTTGTCTACTAGAATGGTTGTAAAACACCCTAGATAGTGTCATACTAGTGTCTTTTGATCCATGACCCAAAGCCTAGTCAAGGGTTTGCATGTGAGTCACCTATCCAACCCCGTGATGCGATGTGGACTTGGTTAACTTGTCTAGGTGACCTTGATTGACCTTGTGGTAAGGCAACCCAAAAATACCTTCTATCAATAAGTTTGAAGTGCTCATTTCAAAGAATTTTGTCATGTGGAAGTAATTTAATGCCAAGGAAACCTCAAATGTTATGAAATGTTGAAATGTTGAGAAATTTAGTTGTTTTGATGGAGGCGTACCACTTCGATGTGCTTTGGAGAGGGATCCATTGAATTGGCCCCCCACACGGTTGTGAATTCGACCACCCAGAGACAGAGTGACTATCACCCCGAAAAGCTATTGTCTAGAGGTTAACCAGTTGCCTAATAAGCGATTGGTGAAAGCAAAGGACACTAGCCCGGAAGGGACAAACCCCATCTTAAATTTTTGAAATGTGAAAGTTAAAAGAGGACAATTTTGAATACTAGTCATATCCACCCTTGTTTATAAAGATTTGAGCATTTCATTCCCAAAAAGCCTTTTTGTCAAGCCACTTTGTCGAGCTTGGGACGATCCATCACCTTTACTTTTGTAGAGAATTAGAGACTTGTCATGTGATATTCTACTAGCATCATAGGGATCATCATTCCACCACCATCCGATCGCTCTTGACGAAAGCATTTGGAAATTGAGGACGAAAGTAGTCTAGTTTAACACCATTTGGAGGTGATTTAGTGCCATCCTCTTAGCCTTAGTAATTTGTTGAACTAGTATTTGTGAAGGATTATATGCTCTTAAATTTGTTCTCTTTTGGTTACCTCCGCCACTTGATGAGGAAGTAGCTATTCCTTTTGTAGATGCATCCATTATTTGATTTTGTGTGCTTAATGTTTGGATGTGTCGCCATTTTGGCAAGACCCACCTTGCCTTACAAGAAGGCATCCTACCTCATGGTCGTCTTGTTGTGAGTTGAAGGGGCGGAGTGAGACCCGCTAATTGTCTCATATCAGCTATGTTATTAGGTTAGTTTAAATAATGGTCCTAGTCTTTGTCACCTCTTTACTCGGGACGAGCAAATATTCGGTTTGGGGATATTGGATGTGACCATAATTAGCGCATATTTAGCCCCCGAATTAGCCTTGTTCCCATGCTTTTTAGTGCATATTTGGGTAATTTATTGTCTTTAGTTCTTTGTTTTGCATATTCTTTGAGATTTTGATCCCTTGGTAGGAAAGGAGTGCAAATCTTGCATTTTCATGGCAAAACGAGACTAAATTGATTGAATTCAATGACCAAGCATCACGGAGAGACAAGATTAGAAGGCCTTTGTACATATGATAGTAGATGAGCAATGTTGAGAAAGGATCCTTGCATCCCCGAGGAAATCCCCAAGGATTTTATGAAGAAAAGGGAAGAAAAGAAGAAGAAACCGTGCTGAGCTACAATCCGAGCGGATTGTCCTGAATCCGCCCGTCCTCCACAAGCACAATCCGTGCATCTTCCTTCAAAGACGCCCGGACAGCAGCCACAGAATCCGCCCGGATTCCCCTGAAGACGCCCGTCTTCCCCTGCCTGAATCCGCCCGTCCCGACTCCAATACGCACGGATTCCAGTACAACGAAATTTCGTCTTCTCCAAGCTACAAAGAAAGAAGCCCTTCCTTCGAAAAATACCGGCTTCTCCCTGCTCAATCTAAAAAGTGTAATTACTAGTTTAGCCCTTAGTTAACCCTAATGCATCCACCTAATTTCCACTATAAATACCCCATTAGTTGAATTAGAAGAGCATGTTCTTCTTATCAATATTTAGAGTAGTTAATATCAATCAAATCTCTCTTTAGTATTATAATCAACAATTAATCAAGTTCTAATACAAGTTTTATTTCCTTAATCTCTCTTTTGTTCATCCTTTATTTTGGGTAATTGAAGATTATTTGGGTTATTATTGGGAGATTGACAACCTCTCAATCAAGCATCAAGTACTTCTCTTATTCTTTGCTTTATTATTGGAATCATTAGTAGGTATAATTCTCTTAATCCCTTTTTAATTATTGTTAATTACTTTCATTTATTCATCATGTTTCCTTTTGTTGGTATGATTGACAACCTTGCTAGCATGATCAACATGATAATGAGTGAGTAGTGACCTAGCTAGGGTTAATGGGTAATTAGGGGAAACCAACATGGGGAATGATTCATGCTTAAATTAATATGCTTTCATGGTTTATTTGCTTGCTTGTTTTGATCTCAACTCATGCACATGTTATGTTTGATGAAATGTGAGCCTATGAATCCTTGCATTTTTTATCCATCACCTATCTTTTCAATGAGACTTGTAAGACACAAACCAACTCGAGTCTCATTAGACCATGCATGTTGTTGAGTAGGGAAGACTAAGTCGACTTGTAGGTGTTGTACAATCTAATCGATTCGGCTCCGGGACCCAAACTTTCCTAGGATTGTAAGATATAACCCAAATCAATCCATCACAACAATAATTGCTTGCTTATAATTTGAGAACATGTTTGTATGATCAATTCCCATGATTCCCCTATGACCCCATGACACCCTAGTGCTTTTTATCAATTGTTTACAACCCTTTTAATTCATCTTGCTTATTTACTTTCATTGCTATTTAGTTAGTGACCTTCTACATCAACCCAAATTGTGACACCCCTAAGACACCACTAGTTTCAATAGAAATCTCATCTCAATTCCCGTCCCTTAGGATCCGACCTTTACTTACCTCTTTACTAATTGTAGAGTTGTTTGTGAAGCTATAAATTGTGTTTTGATTCGGATGTGACCCAACGACAACATCTATTAAATTGTGAACACGAAATGGACCGATCAGCCGCCTGCAACAAGAAAAAGACGAAGAATTAGGCAGTAGAAAACTAACTCATGCATAGACAAATCTAACAATAATCTAACAATAAACTACAATAGGAGAAAAGAAGAATTTAGGTAGATTTGCTTTAAATAAGTACTTAGTTAAATAATTAAAATACTAAATTTTTGGTTCGTCGGTTTTGTTACCTGTCGTCAAAAGTTACCTTGACCAAAACAATATTTATAACTTCGCAAACTACTTTACTCTTAGTAAAGAGGTAAGTAAAGGTCGGATCCCAAGGGACGGGTATTGATGTAGGATTTTTGATTGCAAATGGTTGTGTCTAAGGGTGTCACAATTTGGGTTGAGATAGGAGATCAACTAAACTAATCAACAATGTAAATAAGGTAATGAAAACAAGCAAGATGATTAAAATAAGATGTAAACAATTGATTAAAAGCACTAGGGTGTCATGGGTTCATAGGGGATTCATGGGATTTGATCATACAAAGATATTTTCTACTAGATGCAAGCACTTATTGTTGTGATGGGATCGAGTTGGTTTATGTCTTACAATCCCTAAGAAGGTTTGGGTCCCGGAGCCGAATCGATTAGATTGTACAACACCTACAAGTCGACTTAATCCTTCCTATCCAACTATATGCATGGTCTAATGAGACTCGAGCTGGTTTATGTCTTACAAGTCTCATTGAAAAGGTAAGTGATGGGTAAAAAATGCAAGGATTCATATGCTCGCATTTCATCAAACATAACATGTGCATAAGTTGAAATCACAACAAGCAAGCAAATTAATTATGAAAACATATTAGATTAAACATGAATCAATCCCCATATTGGTTTCCCCTAATTCCCCATTAACCCTAAGGAAACTACTCACTCATTATCCAGTTTAACATGCTAACAAGGTTGTCAATCATACTAGCAAGGCAAAACATGATGAACAAATGAAGATGATTAACAATAATTAAAAAGGGATTAAGAGAGAATTATACCTATAAAGATGATTCCAAATAATAAAGCAAAGAATAATAGAAGTACTTGATGATTGATGGAAGGTTGTCAATCCTCCAAATAAACCCAAATAATCTTCTAATTACCCAAAATAAATGATGAACAATAGAGAAATTAAGGAAAGATTAAGAAATGAGATTTGTATTAATGCTAAATTAAGAGTTGATTACAAGATTAAGAGAGTATTAATATGAGATAAAAGAGTATTAAGACTTGATGATAATCTAAGTAGTGTAATGGGGTATTTATACTAAAGATTAGGTATAAGGATTGGGGTTACTAAGGGCTTAAATGTCTATTAAGACCCTTAAGAAAATTTGAGGAAGTTCTCCTCTCCAAGGAGATGCTCATCCCCGTTTTCCTAGTCCCCAGAGAATATGCTCGTCCCGAGCATCTAGGCAGTAGACACGGTGGACTCTGCAAGGGAATCCGAGCGGATTAGGGGAGAGATGTGACACCCTTAAATCTAGACTTGATTATATACGTAAAATCTACAGAAAAACTGGTAGGATATGTTTGTAAATGGTTCAACTAGTCCAAAAACCTGCAATTTCAAAAATTTTCTAACTAAACCATTCACAATCAATCCAACTCAAGGAGAGTGTCATAACCCTGCAACAGCTGATAAACTAAATTACATATATAACTAAAGACGCGGAAATATAAGGATACAAACCAAAATAGAAAGGGAGACATATGTCCCTTCAAATTATATACAAACCAAAAGTGTAAAAGGTTTACTAATAAAATAGCCATAGCTAGGTCCAAGGTTCCTTGCTCACTAGCCGTCTGTGACCCCCAACAAAGCATCAACAATAACCTGTCAATCGCATTTTATACAAACACGAAAGCCACAATTCAGTGGGGAGTAACTTCGAGTCCTCCCAGCCACGAATCGTCAAAATTAATGTAACATGTAATGTAACATGTAAACAATTTAATAAACCATTTACTTATCATGTATTCTAACCAATGACCCCTAAACTGACCAAACTAAACTATCATGTGAATCAGATAACAAATTGTAATCCAAACTTTATCAATCAAATCCGGCTTACATCTCACCTATTACGATTCATAAAATCACCATACAAGAAAGGGCAATATATCAAAGACAGGCATAAGTTCTTAGCACCGTCAATAGTCACTTTGTAACTCAAGTCTATACCACGAGGTAGGGAAGGTAATCGAACCGGTATCTTGGCTCAGCGGTTACTATTAAGAAAACATGGCCAAGAGACAACACAACCCTAGCCTAAAATCTGCGCAGACCTAGACATGCGGATACACACCACCGCACCCAAGACTCACAACTTTTTTTTAAAACAAAGTGAAGTGAGTACCCTAAGGACACCACCGAAGGGTCGGCTAGTACTTAAGCCGACCCCATACTTTCAAAATAAGTACCGAGGTCATGCCCCAACTTGGATAAACATCCACTAGTCAGGAACACAAAGGCTATCAAGCAGTGAACATATACTCGTCAAAGACTATAAAGACCTATCTATGATGAAGGCCGAAATACTCACCTAGGACCTAGTCACAGCTAGTCCCAGCTTGAATATTTTAGCCCACACCACCCAAGACTCACCACATAAGTCAAGTAAGACACCCACTTAACCTTAAGAGGGCAAAAAGTCCTACTTACCAACATAAATTCTAACATTCTATCATGTGAAAGTTATATAAATGTCTATTTACAAAGATATAATCCCAACAGTTCCTCAATAAGAATTCAATACTAATTTCCAATCCTAGCAATTATAACAATATAAAAGGCTTTAGGGGAAACTAGGGCCATTACTACAAAATAAGAAGCTATTTAAATTCAACTAACTAAATAAGAAACTATTTAAATTCAACTAATTACACATGTGAAATAGAGATATAATAAATGGCCTAAAACAAGAAAAAGGCCGATTATCTAATTCATTCAACCGAATTTTTACCCACAACCCCACCTGCGACAGTGCACGGTCAAATTGCGGTGACCAATCACTCAATTAATCGACATCGCATCGATCAAAGGGACTAAGGCTCGGTTTTTTAGACAATCAACAAAGCATTACAATTATAGCTATAAAATTCATTTTGTAAACTATCCTAACATGTGATAACTATTAATATAAGCACAATTTTTCCGTTAACATAATATTTGTTACTAGTATGCTTCAATTCAAATTACTACCCTTTTGTTACTTATACTATTCTAATATTAATTAACCCGGAAAGACCAAAATTGCACGAAAACCCGCGAAACAAGCACGGACCGACCCGGGCCAACCATGGGCTAGCCGTGGGCCTACCACGGGCCTGCCACGGCCTGCCGGCTGCTGCCGGGCCCGCTGCCGGACCATTTCTCCTCTTTTTTTTTCATTTTTATACATTATAAGACCGTCTGAAAATTAATTAATCGTCCCCAATTCAATTTTGATAATTTAAACTACCAAAAGGCACAAATTAAGCTTGCATGCAACTAAGTTTAACATGTGAAAAATTACTACCCAAACAAAAATTCACCAAACATACAAAAATCAAAAACATGTGACGATAATTCGTCGAGTAGCTCGAAATATGTTACCTTAAGCTAGAAAAAGAGCAATTAATCCTCAAAACCGAAACCCTAACCACAACTAACCGCTATCCTCTACAAAATACGAGTCACCAAACTCGTCTTCCAATCCTTCACTAAGTCGTAGATCGTGGCGAGGGGATTCCGGAAAGGTAAATTTCGCGAAAAACGGACAAGAAACGAAGATTTTATGGCGATTTATAGCTTGATTTTGGTAAAAATGGTGTTTGCTTTGGGTTTTGCATGTTGAAGACGATGAACAACAACAAAAATCAGAAAATAAAAGGGGAAGGGGGTTTGGTGCGCGTGAAAGGAAGAAAGGAAAGGAAAAAAAATACGTGCGGGATTTTTAGTCGGGATTTTTAACGAGTCGGTTTTGACTCGTTTCAATAATAATTAAATCCGTAAGTCAAACGCAAATTCCGTCAAGTCCAAAGTCTTTAAACACGAGATTACAATAAAATTGAGTATTGACATGACCCATTTCCAAATTCGTTTACCCAACGTTCAAACGAATTGTCATTTTTCCCCCCGATACGCCCTTAATTCAAAATAAAAGATTTTACACGGTTTAAACTATTTTTAAACATTTCAAAACTATCAAAATAAATACTTTTCTTCAAAATATAATAAAATTATATTTCTTTAAATTATTTTTACTTTAAATACTTAATTATCACTTTTATTTTGATTAATAAATTATTTCTGGAATATATTAACGGTCCGAAATTTACGGGGCGTTACAATCACCCCTCCTTTTAAAAAGTTTCGTCCTCGAAACTTAGAAGGAGAAATTATAGTTATAAGAAAATATAGATATCTTTTCAATGAAACGGTGATACTCTTGTTGATCAGACAAGAACATCCATATTCATATCAAGATATAAAAATATTTCTACACCAATAAATGAGAAAATCCATTATTGGGACGTCACCAACAACGAGATTTAACATTCACTAATGTTAAAACCATTGAAAATCATAAAAGCATTTTCAAACTTTTAGTTAAAATTCTATAGTAAGAATACTATCTTTACTAAATATGATTTAAACACGGCTTAGTAACTCGGAACAAAAGTAAGAAAAAGGAATACCTTACGGAAATAAATCAAAATTTCATTTTCAAATTCTTAAAAATAGGTTAGGTTTGAAGAAGTGACATAAACTTTCAAGAATGAATCGAAACTGGTAGCTTGAAATATTTAGAAATTCCCCGAAGTGAAAAGTAACTTAGACATCATAGGAGCAGGTATGCTAAAAGGATTCAAGCTTAACTGATCAAAAAGAGCTATGATGAATTTTATGGGGTAAGAATTGAAGTCATAATTACAAGGATGTCAAAGATAGAGTTTCATAAGTTACTAACATCAAACTTACGAGAAGAGTATGATGATGTAAGGAAGAGAGATATGAGCGGTAACGCTCATGATCAAGGAAGAAGGGGGATTAGACACCAAGGAAACGCCAGACACTCATATCTCCAATAACAACATCACTCCCAAGAGTCTCCTCAATCGCTTATGTTACTTCTTCCTAACATATTCCCTGGAACAAGATATTTCACTATAAGTGTGATCTCAACGCTCCAAATTTTCAAACATCACGAAACGACTTTCACAAGCCTAAGGTCAAGACTTCCAACAAAGCTGTATTTGTATCCCACTAGTGTCAACTATGGGTTTCTCAAAAAGTAAACCTTCAATCAAGAATCCCAATACCAAGCTATAAACTCCAAGGGAAGGTTCCTCAAACATTCCACAAGGTCCTCATTTCAAAACAAGGTAGTAACATACCAACCCCAAATTATGAAAAATCATAGGATCTCAAGTTTCACTATCCTTTTACTTATTAAGGATTCTCAAAAGTAGAACTACACCCAGCTCCAACATTGTCTCATCATCTCAAGCACTCAATGCGACCTCAAGGTCTATAAAACTATAGGATTAACAAATTCTTCTCAACACTAAGTCTCTCTAAACTCAAGAACTCTCAAGAGTCAACTAGAATGCCAAATCACATCACCAAACCATTCTGGTCATCAACATCCCCAAGGAGTATTCTTTCAAATTTGATATCCTAAACTTACTTACCATCAAATTCTCAAGGTACAAGGTCATAATTGTAACAACACTTTATCACCTCAGAGTTTCTAAAACCATAAATTGAAATTAGGTTCCTTAGCCTAACAATTGGTGTCATCCATACCATTACCCTTTCTAGTTACCAAAACAAGTGCTAAAACCTCCCAATAATGTAGCTTACTCTCACTCTCATACCATACCTCAAGTAGTAATCGATATCACATACTAAAACCAACAAATAATCCTACAGTTAACATTTCTCACACGGTAACATATACATTATCAAACTCTCATAGCCCAAGTGATTATGGAAGCCAAACCCAAACTCGGCTACTTAATCAATCCTATATCCTCAAGTCACATCTCACTAACTCTGTAAACATGGTCAACAAGGTACCAACTATACTAAGGAGATAAGGAGTGATGGAGAAACGGTAAAACATTTCCGAAGGGTGCATGAATCTGATAAATTAGGAAACTAAGGAGTCAGACCGTAAAGATAACGGTTGACAAAAATAAGTGGTATTCGAGTTAAGAAGATATCTCGGGAAAGAAGATGATACGTAAAATTTAGCATAAAGACAAGGTTCAACGATCGTTAAAGAGAAGGAAAGGAGAATAGAAGCGGCACAATGAAAGGGTTACCGCTTACTAAACACTCATCAAAGCTTATGATCGATATGATAAGGTTACTTGACTAAGGTGCTCAACAAAGCCCTAAATGTCTACTACATCGTAGGACTAACAAGGATTCCACAATGGTAAGTATTCCTCAACTCAATTGATTCTAAGAGCCAAAATCAATTCACCACACAAATTCATTCGTTACCATCCATGTCCCAAAGTATCTCCTTTACAATTCTCGTCATTGAACTTCACTTACTATGTCATCTCCAAGTACCCTGGCTTGTTTACTCCATCATCTCACCACTTAATACTTCTAGTTTCCGATACCATAAATTGGAATCACATCCTTGAACTCACGAACTATATCGAACAACATTCCACCAAAATTCCCAAATTCAGATATGTTTCATAAGGTCAACAAGGGCTACTCTATACTAGATTTGGTCAACTTAAAAGGTTTAACAAACTAACTAATTCCAAAGTACAATACCAATCCATTAATCAACATCAATGTCCTATTGTATTCCTTTCAAGGCCTACAAGGATTAGGGCTAACTATCATTCCTTTAATTCTCCATAAGAAACATCGAGACTCTCAAATGGAGTAGCTTAGGTTCATTCCATCCTATGTGCTAAGGTAGTACCCATGCTTAATCATCTATAACAAACAAGCTCTCTATAGACATAAATCCCAAGGTATTTATCAATTCACTAAATTCTCATATCAAGCACAACTAACAAGACTAACCAAAGGATCCCAAATTATATTCTCCTATACAACTCAAACCTTAAACAATCAATTTCTCCACTCGTTCACGCCCTCCAATGATACATTCTCTCAAAACTGGGTTCTCTTGAACAAGGGAACTATCCTGCGGTATAAAAGGAAGGTGTCCACATGGACTTTATTATAAGAAGAAAACGAACCTAAGATGAAACGCAAGAAAGAATTGAAAGATAGTTACCTAAGCGAGATAAGAGGAATTTGAAAGACGAATGACCAACGAAAAAGGAAGATTAAGGTAAGATACACTGAATACGAAAAGAAATATCAAGAAAGTGGAAGCATTCTACATTTGGCATAACCAACCTTTAGTGGCACCAAAACTAATAACTAACAATCAACAAACCTAACAATTAACAATCACAAACAGACTACCACATAAAATCCTAATTCTACCCATCCTACCCTTCTCTCAAGTTTATTATTTTAAGGTCAAGTGATTTCTAAGTGGGGTGCACAAACGTGCGTCGAGAGCAATAGGCTCTGATACCAACTGTGACACCCTTAAATCTAGACTTGATTATATACGTAAAATCTACAGAAAAACTGGTAGGATATGTTTGTAAATGGTTCAACTAGTCCAAAAACCTGCAATTTCAAAAATTTTCTAACTAAACCATTCACAATCAATCCAACTCAAGGAGAGTGTCATAACCCTGCAACAGCTGATAAACTAAATTACATATATAACTAAAGACGCGGAAATATAAGGATACAAACCAAAATAGAAAGGGAGACATATGTCCCTTCAAATTATATACAAACCAAAAGTGTAAAAGGTTTACTAATAAAATAGCCATAGCTAGGTCCAAGGTTCCTTGCTCACTAGCCGTCTGTGACCCCCAACAAAGCATCAACAATAACCTGTCAATCGCATTTTATACAAACACGAAAGCCACAATTCAGTGGGGAGTAACTTCGAGTCCTCCCAGCCACGAATCGTCAAAATTAATGTAACATGTAATGTAACATGTAAACAATTTAATAAACCATTTACTTATCATGTATTCTAACCAATGACCCCTAAACTGACCAAACTAAACTATCATGTGAATCAGATAACAAATTGTAATCCAAACTTTATCAACTGTAACCGGCTTACATCTCACCTATTACAGTTCATAAAATCACCATACAAGAAAGGGCAATATATCAAAGACAGGCATAAGTTCTTAGCACCGTCAATAGTCACTTTGTAACTCAAGTCTATACCACGAGGTAGGGAAGGTAATCGAACCGGTATCTTGGCTCAGCGGTTACTATTAAGAAAACATGGCCAAGAGACAACACAACCCTAGCCTAAAATCACAAGCAGACCTAGACATGCGGATACACACCACCGCACCCAAGACTCACAACTTTTTTTAAAACAAAGTGAAGTGAGTACCCTAAGGACACCACCGAAGGGTCGGCTAGTACTTAAGCTGACCCCATACTTTCAAAATAAGTACCTGAGGTCATGCCCCAACTTGGATAAACATCCACTAGTCAGGAACACAAAGGCTATCAAGCAGTGAACATATACTCGTCAAAGACTATAAAGACCTATCTATGATGAAGGCCGAAATACTCACCTAGGACCTAGTCACAGCTAGTCCCAGCTTGAATATTTTAGCCCACACCACCCAAGACTCACCACATAAGTCAAGTAAGACACCCACTTAACCTTAAGAGGGCAAAAAGTCCTACTTACCAACATAAATTCTAACATTCTATCATGTGAAAGCTATATAAATGTCTATTTACAGCATATAATCCCAACAGTTCCTCAATAAGAATTCAATACTAATTTCCAATCCTAGCAATTATAACAATATAAAAGGCTTTAGGGGAAACTAGGGCCATTACTACAAAATAAGAAGCTATTTAAATTCAACTAACTAAATAAGAAACTATTTAAATTCAACTAATTACACATGTGAAATAGAGATATAATAAATGGCCTAAAACAAGAAAAAGGCCGATTATCTAATTCATTCAACCGAATTTTTACCCGCAACCCCAGCCTGCGATGCAGTGCGGGTCAAATTGCGGTGACCAATCACTCAATTAATCGACATCGCATCGATCAAAGGGACTAAGGCTCGGTTTTCGGACAATCAACAAAGCATTACAATTATAGCTATAAAATTCATTTTGTAAACTATCCTAACATGTGATAACTATTAATATAAGCACAATTTTTCCGTTAACATAATATTTGTTACTAGTATGCTTCAATTCAAATTACTACCCTTTTGTTACTTATACTATTCTAATATTAATTAACCCTAAAGACCAAAATTGCACGAAAACCCGCGAAACAAGCACGACCGACCGGGCCAACCATGGGCTAGCCGTGGGCCTACCACGGGCCTGCCACGGCCTGCCGGCTGCTGCCGGGCCCGCTGCCGGACCATTTCTCCTCTTTTTTTTTCATTTTTATACATTATAAGACCGTCTGAAAATTAATTAATCGTCCCCAATTCAATTTTGATAATTTAAACTACCAAAAGGCACAAATTAAGCTTGCATGCAACTAAGTTTAACATGTGAAAAATTACTACCCAAACAAAAATTCACCAAACATACAAAAATCAAAAACATGTGACGATAATTCGTCGAGTAGCTCGAAATATGTTACCTTAAGCTAGAAAAAGAGCAATTAATCCTCAAAACCGAAACCCTAACCACAACTAACCGCTATCCTCTACAAAATACGAGTCACCAAACTCGTCTTCCAATCCTTCACTAAGTCGTAGATCGTGGCGAGGGGGATTCCTGAAAGGTAAATTTCGCGAAAAACGGACAAGAAACGAAGATTTTATGGCGATTTATAGCTTGATTTTGGTAAAAATGGTGTTTGCTTTGGGTTTTGCATGTTGAAGACGATGAACAACAACAAAAATCAGAAAATAAAAGGGGAAGGGGGTTTGGTGCGCGTGAAAGGAAGAAAGGAAAGGAAAAAAAATACGTGCGGGATTTTTAGTCGGGATTTTTAACGAGTCGGTTTTGACTCGTTTCAATAATAATTAAATCCGTAAGTCAAACGCAAATTCCGTCAAGTCCAAAGTCTTTAAACACGAGATTACAATAAAATTGAGTATTGACATGACCCATTTCCAAATTCGTTTACCCAACGTTCAAACGAATTGTCATTTTCCCCCCGATACGCCCTTAATTCAAAATAAAAGATTTTACACGGTTTAAACTATTTTTAAACATTTCAAAACTATCAAAATAAATACTTTTCTTCAAAATATAATAAAATTATATTTCTTTAAATTATTTTTACTTTAAATACTTAATTATCACTTTTATTTTGATTAATAAATTATTTCTGGAATATATTAACGGTCCGAAATTTACGGGGCGTTACAATCACCCCTCCTTTTAAAAAGTTTCGTCCTCGAAACTTAGAAGGAGAAATTATAGTTATAAGAAAATATAGATATCTTTTCAATGAAACGGTGATACTCTTGTTGATCAGACAAGAACATCCATATTCATATCAAGATATAAAAATATTTCTACACCAATAAATGAGAAAATCCATTATTGGGACGTCACCAACAACGAGATTTAACATTCACTAATGTTAAAACCATTGAAAATCATAAAAGCATTTTCAAACTTTTAGTTAAAATTCTATAGTAAGAATACTATCTTTACTAAATATGATTTAAACACGGCTTAGTAACTCGGAACAAAAGTAAGAAAAAGGAATACCTTACGGAAATAAATCAAAATTTCATTTTCAAATTCTTAAAAATAGGTTAGGTTTGAAGAAGTGACATAAACTTTCAAGAATGAATCGAAACTGGTAGCTTGAAATATTTAGAAATTCCCAAAGTGAAAAGTAACTTAGACATCATAGGAGCATGTATGCTAAAAGGATTCAAGCTTAACTGATCAAAAAGAGCTATGATGAATTTTATGGGGTAAGAATTGAAGTCATAATTACAAGGATGTCAAAGATAGAGTTTCATAAGTTACTAACATCAAACTTACGAGAAGAGTATGATGATGTAAGGAAGAGAGATATGAGCGGTAACGCTCATGATCAAGGAAGAAGGGGGATTAGACACCAAGGAAACGCCAGACACTCATATCTCCAATAACAACATCACTCCCAAGAGTCTCCTCAATCGCTTATGTTACTTCTTCCTAACATATTCCCTGGAACAAGATATTTCACTATAAGTGTGATCTCAACGCTCCAAATTTTCAAACATCACGAAACGACTTTCACAAGCCTAAGGTCAAGACTTCCAACAAAGCTGTATTTGTATCCCACTAGTGTCAACTATGGGTTTCTCAAAAAGTAAACCTTCAATCAAGAATCCCAATACCAAGCTATAAACTCCAAGGGAAGGTTCCTCAAACATTCCACAAGGTCCTCATTTCAAAACAAGGTAGTAACATACCAACCCCAAATTATGAAAAATCATAGGATCTCAAGTTTCACTATCCTTTTACTTATTAAGGATTCTCAAAAGTAGAACTACACCCAGCTCCAACATTGTCTCATCATCTCAAGCACTCAATGCGACCTCAAGGTCTATAAAACTATAGGATTAACAAATTCTTCTCAACACTAAGTCTCTCTAAACTCAAGAACTCTCAAGAGTCAACTAGAATGCCAAATCACATCACCAAACCATTCTGGTCATCAACATCCCCAAGGAGTATTCTTTCAAATTTGATATCCTAAACTTACTTACCATCAAATTCTCAAGGTACAAGGTCATAATTGTAACAACACTTTATCACCTCAGAGTTTCTAAAACCATAAATTGAAATTAGGTTCCTTAGCCTAACAATTGGTGTCATCCATACCATTACCCTTTCTAGTTACCAAAACAAGTGCTAAAACCTCCCAATAATGTAGCTTACTCTCACTCTCATACCATACCTCAAGTAGTAATCGATATCACATACTAAAACCAACAAATAATCCTACGATTAACATTTCTCACACGGTAACATATACATTATCAAACTCTCATAGCCCAAGTGATTATGGAAGCCAAACCCAAACTCGGCTACTTAATCAATCCTATATCCTCAAGTCACATCTCACTAACTCTGTAAACATGGTCAACAAGGTACCAACTATACTAAGGAGATAAGGAGTGATGGAGAAACGGTAAAACATTTCCGAAGGGTGCATGAATCTGATAAATTAGGAAACTAAGGAGTCAGACCGTAAAGATAACGGTTGACAAAAATAAGTGGTATTCGAGTTAAGAAGATATCTCGGGAAAGAAGATGATACGTAAAATTTAGCATAAAGACAAGGTTCAACGATCGTTAAAGAGAAGGAAAGGAGAATAGAAGCGGCACAATGAAAGGGTTACCGCTTACTAAACACTCATCAAAGCTTATGATCGATATGATAAGGTTACTTGACTAAGGTGCTCAACAAAGCCCTAAATGTCTACTACATCGTAGGACTAACAAGGATTCCACAATGGTAAGTATTCCTCAACTCAATTGATTCTAAGAGCCAAAATCAATTCACCACACAAATTCATTCGTTACCATCCATGTCCCAAAGTATCTCCTTTACAATTCTCGTCATTGAACTTCACTTACTATGTCATCTCCAAGTACCCTGGCTTGTTTACTCCATCATCTCACCACTTAATACTTCTAGTTTCCGATACCATAAATTGGAATCACATCCTTGAACTCACGAACTATATCGAACAACATTCCACCAAAATTCCCAAATTCAGATATGTTTCATAAGGTCAACAAGGGCTACTCTATACTAGATTTGGTCAACTTAAAAGGTTTAACAAACTAACTAATTCCAAAGTACAATACCAATCCATTAATCAACATCAATGTCCTATTGTATTCCTTTCAAGGCCTACAAGGATTAGGGCTAACTATCATTCCTTTAATTCTCCATAAGAAACATCGAGACTCTCAAATGGAGTAGCTTAGGTTCATTCCATCCTATGTGCTAAGGTAGTACCCATGCTTAATCATCTATAACAAACAAGCTCTCTATAGACATAAATCCCAAGGTATTTATCAATTCACTAAATTCTCATATCAAGCACAACTAACAAGACTAACCAAAGGATCCCAAATTATATTCTCCTATACAACTCAAACCTTAAACAATCAATTTCTCCACTCGTTCACGCCCTCCAATGATACATTCTCTCAAAACTGGGTTCTCTTGAACAAGGGAACTATCCTGCGGTATAAAAGGAAGGTGTCCACATGGACTTTATTATAAGAAGAAAACGAACCTAAGATGAAACGCAAGAAAGAATTGAAAGATAGTTACCTAAGCGAGATAAGAGGAATTTGAAAGACGAATGACCAACGAAAAAGGAAGATTAAGGTAAGATACACTGAATACGAAAAGAAATATCAAGAAAGTGGAAGCATTCTACATTTGGCATAACCAACCTTTAGTGGCACCAAAACTAATAACTAACAATCAACAAACCTAACAATTAACAATCACAAACAGACTACCACATAAAATCCTAATTCTACCCATCCTACCCTTCTCTCAAGTTTATTATTTTAAGGTCAAGTGATTTCTAAGTGGGGTGCACAAACGTGCGTCGAGAGCAATAGGCTCTGATACCAACTGTGACACCCTTAAATCTAGACTTGATTATATACGTAAAATCTACTGAGAAAAAGCTGGTAGGATATGTTTGTAAATGGTTCAACTAGTCCAAAAACCTGCAATTTCAAAAATTTTCTAACTAAACCATTCACAATCAATCCAACTCAAGGAGAGTGTCATAACCCCGCAACAGCTGATAAACTAAATTACATATATAACTAAAGACGCGGAAATATAAGGATACAAACCAAAATAGAAAGGGAGACATATGTCCCTTCAAATTATATACAAACCAAAAGTGTAAAAGGTTTACTAATAAAATAGCCATAGCTAGGTCCAAGGTTCCTTGCTCACTAGCCGTCTGTGACCCCCAACAAAGCATCAACAATAACCTGTCAATCGCATTTTATACAAACACGAAAGCCACAATTCAGTGGGGAGTAACTTCGAGTCCTCCCAGCCACGAATCGTCAAAATTAATGTAACATGTAATGTAACATGTAAACAATTTAATAAACCATTTACTTATCATGTATTCTAACCAATGACCCCTAAACTGACCAAACTAAACTATCATGTGAATCAGATAACAAATTGTAATCCAAACTTTATCAATCAGAACCGGCTTACATCTCACCTATTACAGTTCATAAAATCACCATACAAGAAAGGGCAATATATCAAAGACAGGCATAAGTTCTTAGCACCGTCAATAGTCACTTTGTAACTCAAGTCTATACCACGAGGTAGGGAAGGTAATCGAACCGGTATCTTGGCTCAGCGGTTACTATTAAGAAAACATGGCCAAGAGACAACACAACCCTAGCCTAAAATCTGCGCAGACCTAGACATGCGGATACACACCACCGCACCCAAGACTCACAACTTTTTTTAAAACAAAGTGAAGTGAGTACCCTAAGGACACCACCGAAGGGTCGGCTAGTACTTAAGCGACCCCATACTTTCAAAATAAGTACCGAGGTCATGCCCCAACTTGGATAAACATCCACTAGTCAGGAACACAAAGGCTATCAAGCGGTGAACATATACTCGTCAAAGACTATAAAGACCTATCTATGATGAAGGCCGAAATACTCACCTAGGACCTAGTCACGCTAGTCCCACTTGAATATTTTAGCCCACACCACCCAAGACTCACCACATAAGTCAAGTAAGACACCCACTTAACCTTAAGAGGGCAAAAAGTCCTACTTACCAACATAAATTCTAACATTCTATCATGTGAAAGCTATATAAATGTCTATTTACAAAGATACAATCCCAACAGTTCCTCAATAAGAATTCAATACTAATTTCCAATCCTAGCAATTATAACAATATAAAAGGCTTTAGGGGAAACTAGGGCCATTACTACAAAATAAGAAGCTATTTAAATTCAACTAACTAAATAAGAAACTATTTAAATTCAACTAATTACACATGTGAAATAGAGATATAATAAATGGCCTAAAACAAGAAAAAGGCCGATTATCTAATTCATTCAACCGAATTTTTACCCGCAACCCTGCCTGCGACAGTGCGGGTCAAATTGCGGTGACCAATCACTCAATTAATCGACATCGCATCGATCAAATGGACTAAGGCTCGATTTTCGACAATCAACAAAGCATTACAATTATAGCTATAAAATTCATTTTGTAAACTATCCTAACATGTGATAACTATTAATATAAGCACAATTTTTCCGTTAACATAATATTTGTTACTAGTATGCTTCAATTCAAATTACTACCCTTTTGTTACTTATACTATTCTAATATTAATTAACCCGGAAAGACCAAAATTGCACGAAAACCCGCGAAACAAGCACGGACCGACCCGGGCCAACCATGGGCTAGCCGTGGGCCTACCACGGGCCTGCCACGGCCTGCCGGCTGCTGCTGCCCCATTTCTGCGGACCATTTCTCCTCTTTTTTTTTCATTTTTATACATTATAAGACCGTCTGAAAATTAATTAATCGTCCCCAATTCAATTTTGATAATTTAAACTACCAAAAGGCACAAATTAAGCTTGCATGCAACTAAGTTTAACATGTGAAAAATTACTACCCAAACAAAAATTCACCAAACATACAAAAATCAAAAACATGTGACGATAATTCGTCGAGTAGCTCGAAATATGTTACCTTAAGCTAGAAAAAGAGCAATTAATCCTCAAAACCGAAACCCTAACCACAACTAACCGCTATCCTCTACAAAATACGAGTCACTAAACTCGTCTTCCAATCCTTCACTAAGTCGTAGATCGTGGCGAGGGGATTCCGGAAAGGTAAATTTCGCGAAAAACGGACAAGAAACGAAGATTTTATGGCGATTTATAGCTTGATTTTGGTAAAAATGGTGTTTGCTTTGGGTTTTGCATGTTGAAGACGATGAACAACAACAAAAATCAGAAAATAAAAGGGGAAGGGGGTTTGGTGCGCGTGAAAGGAAGAAAGGAAAGGAAAAAAAATACGTGCGGGATTTTTAGTCGGGATTTTTAACGAGTCGGTTTTGACTCGTTTCAATAATAATTAAATCCGTAAGTCAAACGCAAATTCCGTCAAGTCCAAAGTCTTTAAACACGAGATTACAATAAAATTGAGTATTGACATGACCCATTTCCAAATTCGTTTACCCAACGTTCAAACGAATTGTCATTTTCCCCCCGATACGCCCTTAATTCAAAATAAAAGATTTTACACGGTTTAAACTATTTTTAAACATTTCAAAACTATCAAAATAAATACTTTTCTTCAAAATATAATAAAATTATATTTCTTTAAATTATTTTTACTTTAAATACTTAATTATCACTTTTATTTTGATTAATAAATTATTTCTGGAATATATTAACGGTCCGAAATTTACGGGGCGTTACAAGAGACGCTCGGATTGGTTGGCTTCAAGATGAGCGTCTTGGCATCGGGACGCTCGGATTGGTGGGCAGGGAGACGCTCGGATCCTGGGTCAGGCACTTCTCTTTTCTTCTTTCCTCATCAATCCTCGGGGATCTTGTTGAGGATGCAAGGATTCTTTTATCATTGCCCAATCTACTTTATTATCTACATAAGCCTTCTAGTATCGTCTTCCCTTTGATGCTTGGTCATTGAATTCGATCAATTTAGCTCCATTTTGCCATGAAAATGCAAGGTTTGCACTCCTCTACTACAAAGGAAACAAAACCTCAAAGAATATGCAAAATGGGAAGCTAATAATAGTAAATGACCCAATTATGCACTAAAAAGCATAGGAACGAGGCTAATTCGGGGACTAAATATGCTCAAATATGAGTCACATCAAATATCCCCAAATCGAACCTTTGCTCGTCCCGAGTGAAGAGGTGACAAAAACTAGGTCCCTTATTCAAACTAACCTACTAATATAGCCGATGTGAGACAATTAGCGGGTCTCACTTCGCCCCTTCAATTCACAACAAGACAACCATGAGGTTGCATGCCTTCTTGTTAGGCAAGGTGGGGCTTGCCAAAATGGCGACATATCCAAGCATTAAAGCACATAAAACAAGTAATGGATAAATCTACAAAAATGAATAGCCACTTTCCTCATCTAAGTGGCGGAAATTATCTATAAGGGAAGAAATCTAAGGGTACACATTCCATTATAGATACGGTTTCTTCAAACTACTAAGCCTAGAAGGATACCAATAAATTACCTTCAAGTTGTGTCAAGCTAGGGTACCCTTGTCCTCAATTGTTAAATGCTTTCGTCAAGAGTAGACTCCCTATGGTGTTAGAAACACTAGAGGATTGCGGAATTCCTCTTCTTGCCTAGACAAGAAGAAAGGTCGTCCCCTCTCTACCATGCACAAAAGTGGATACGATGGAAAATCGATCAATAGTATTTGAGTTTCATGTGGGAGTTTGCTTTGTTGTTGTTTTTCCCCCCAATTTGTGGCATTTGACATTTTGAGAACATTTCTTTGCCATTTCTTTTGATGTTTGGCAATTTCAACACTTGACAATTTCAACTTTTTCTTGCATTTCTTTTGAACATTTTCAAAGTCACCCCATTTGTAGTGAGGGTGCTTATTTTTGAAGCATAGGAGTTTTCATTTTTGTTACTCCTCTTTTCTTTTGATGCAATTGCAAACTTTTTGACTTTCATTTCAATTCTTGAACTCAAATTTTGAACAATTTTTGTGCCCATTCCCTTTGATGACAAAAATGTGGTAGAATATGGATGATGGATGGTTGCATGGTTTCAAGGATCACCTTGGAATAAACGGTAGCCAAGGAGTTATCACACCACAAGGTACTCTTGACTAGGCCTTAATCCATGGGTCAAAGGATACTAGCATGACACATCCTAGGGTGTTTTACAAGTATTCTAACAAGCAAAGTCTTAAGAAGAAAAAGTATCTACAAGGGCCTTATATACATTTATCAAGCTTCCCAAATAGATGGTTTCACAACATTTTTTCCTAAATGCAACTATATGCCATGATGCAACTAACATTTATACAACCTAATGTATATGATTCTACCAACTAGTATGCCAGATAATCTAAATGCAATCCTAAATTCACATTGTTTATACCGCATCAATCAAAATAAAGCCACATAGTCATTAACATAAAGAGGAAAAAGGAGATTGGAAAGATCATACCATGCGGTCTTCTATATCCTCATGTATCGGATGTGGCGTAGTCGATCAATGTGAAAAAGGATGAACAAACACAATATACACAAGACTACACTATAAAGGAAAAGAACATGTTTTTGGGTTTTTGAATTTTTCAAAATTTTATGGTTTTTATGATTTATGAAATAAAAAGACATGTTTTTGGATTTTTTCAATTTTTATCATTTTTGTTTTAAAAAGTCATGTTAGAATTCCCCATCCCCACACTAGTATGGGCATTGTCCTCAATGGCCAGTACGATAGGAGATTATGCAATTTATATGAAAATGCATGATTTCTAAACTAAATGCAAACTATATGACATATAAACAAGTGATGCAACTAAACTATACTATATGATGCATGCGTTTTTGTTTTGGTTGGAGAGCATAATTTAGACTAGCTCCCAATGCATATGCATAAACTTCCTCAAACCAAAATAGACATTATTTCTCATGTCAAAAATTGGGGGAGTTCATGCATAAGGATTCTATGAATGAAACTACAATTGTCATTTTGGATTTTGAATGTGGGAACAATAAAAGAAACACCTCAATGGGACCGAGATGTGAGTCCTCTAAATGATTCTAGGACTCAAAATCATGATCAAGATAAAGATTATATGAAAAACAAGAGAAATAAACAAACCTTAAAGGAGGTGCATGAAACTCACAAAGTATTGTGGCATCCTCCCAAGAGCTTGCTAGTCCTCAATCTTCGCCCATGGCGTCATCACTATCATCTCCATCATCATCACCAACTTCTCCACTAGAATCTTCATCAACCTCCATAGATCCGGAGTTATCATAACTTGCACTTGAACTTCCTTCTTCTTCCTCACTACCATCTTCTTTTTCACCTTCTTCATTTTCTTCATTTCCTTCACCTTCTTTTCCACCACTCTCAACAACCACCTCCTCTTCATCCAAGCTAACACCCCTAGAAGCACTAGAAAATAAGACTTCCCTATCCACCCAATTAGGCAAAGAACAAGATGGGTCAAGAAGTCCTTGCCTAGCTAGATGTAAGAGAGGCGGATATTATGCTCTATAAGCATCGACTCTATCCTCACAGGCTTGCTTGTGCATTTGTTGCATCAAAAGAGTCAAGTAATCATTCCCCGTCTTAACATTTTTGGGTTGAAACTCATGGTAGGTGAATGGGTAGGGTGGAGTGATAATAGAGGAGGAGGGCTCGGCAATAACCTCCCTTTGGTGTTGTATAATGTACTCGGCTTCCTCGGAGAGTAGGAGAAGGTAGTTTGGCCTATGGACATTTAATCGGCAAATTCTGTTCGGTAAAGTGAAGGATTTGGCATCTTTTGTTAACCACCCAAATTTGTTGTCAAGAATGTATGGACAGCAGGGGGCCCACGGGGGCGCTTGGGAGAGAAGAGAAACAAGCGTTTGCATTTTTGTTGGAGTCGCCACCAATTTTTATGGGAAATTGGAACCATTCGAATACCTCGCGTCATGTCAAGACACAAAGTAGTGACATGAACACTAAGCAATCATTACCCTTAGCATTCTATGTCTAGAATGACTCTCGTGGATGCCAATGAACACGGGTGTTCACGGAGATCTGGAGTAAGGGGTGAGGGTACGTATTAGGAAGCTCTTTTGATCGAACACCTAATCCCGCCCGCCTCGATAGCGGCCTCTACTAATGATTAGGGAAGTTATTCGTACTCGATATATCGTCGATTGTATGCATGCAATGCAACATCTAAGTTTTAATCCTAGCATGTGAGAACTAATACTAAGTCGGTAGACAATTAATTTAGCATACAATTTAGGTCGAAGTAGGATTTAATGCTCAATTACATGTGAGAACATTCAAATGATACAAGAAACAATGATAAATACAATAAAAGAAAATTACAATAAAAGAATTACAATAATTACATTGGATTAGGCGATTTATGTCGAAAATACCTTTAAAATGGATGTTTAGAGAAAAAAAATAAAAGAAAGAAATTACGAACAGATCAGAAGGTGATAATACGATTAATAGTTAATTATACGTAAGCTAATTAAACTAAGTCAAGGCAACCGCGGAGTTCAGGGACAAAATTCAACCCGGAACAGGCGCAGCAGAGCTGCGTCCTTTGGAATAGGCGCAGCAGACGCTGCGTCTGTTCCTGACCTGAATTCTGGCTGTGAAGCCGGAATTGCGTGTTGTTAATACTCATTGGTGAATTTAACGATGGGTTAAATTATTTACTCGGATGAAAGTGATTAGTAGGTTATTTACATGTGATTAATGAGTCATGAAAACGATAAACATGGATGAGACGGAGATAAGATGGATTATTTACATGAACGAATGATTGATTAGTGACATAGGTGAACTAAATAGGTTAAATATGACAAATTAATAACGAATTAATGATGAACATGCGATGAATGTGACAAAAGACAGATTAAAATATATCAAAGACGAATTCCAGAAACTCAATATGAACAAATCGAACTTCTATAACCCGGATTGAGTTTAATGACGAAAATCCGCAAATATTGGATTATAAGGGATTTAAGTCGAATTTAATGACGAATTAAACGTGTTAATGATGATGAATAATATACATGTGAAATATATGCTATTATGACGAAGAATTAACAATCAAACGAATAAACAAATAAGAATATGACGAATTACAGAGGACGAAGGAAGAAGAAAGGAAGCAGGAACTGTGGCAGCCTCACGAAGAGGCGCAGCAGGTACTGCGCTCCTTCGAAGAGGCGCAGCAGTTGCTGCGTCCTTTCTCGACGATTAGTCTTCTGGAAATCCATAAAAAAGAGGTTTTAAAGCACGGTTTAGAAATCGGTTTTAAGAGGTATATTCGACATAAACCTTACAATTGTGATACATTAATTAAAATACAATAAATAAAAGAGAGATTTACACCCTCAGACTTACATGTTGACGAAACGAGAAGGACTAAGATATCGATTAGTGATGCTCGACGCGAATGCAAAGAAAGTGCCCTCGTAAGAGGAAAACGATTAGATTAATTAAGTTGATTGATGTGTAGTTGGTCAAATTGGTCGGTCATGCAAACGAGGCTGGTACTCAGAAGGATCCGAGCTTACGTGGTTGAAAGATCAAGCACGTAGACGCCAAAAAGTAAGAACAAAAGTCTAGAATGCAAAGGGAGAAGAGAAAGGTGGACACTCGCGTGAGAAATATGAGGAGCGAAGGCTCCTATTTATACTAATCACGTGGAGGAAATAGGGTTTCAGAGACTCTTTGGAAGTGAATCTCGGAAAGATATGAAAAAGATACGAGAAACTACGCAGAATAGGACCTGGGAAGAGGCGCAGCAAGCACTGCGTCTCTTGGAAGAGGCGCAGCACCTGCTGCGTCTGTTCCCAAGTGGTTTCCTCCTGCGGAAGAAAGATTTCCGTGTTTTAGTTATGGAAGGATGGAATAATTTGGTTTTCCTTAATACTTTATATGAATATTACGGGAAATTGTTTGCCAAAAAATTAAGATTGTGAAAGATTTATAAAATATGGAATAGAAATATCCGGAACATTCCAGAACATTCCGACTTGGGATTGAACGATTATCAGAAAATGGAGACGGTTTTAGACTCGGACTCCAAATATACTCTAATTACTGTCAAAATGACCGTATCGGCACGTAGATGAAAACTAAGAGGTAGATATTAATATTTGAGCAATCACTTGACGATAAACTTATGAATTGTCATAAATCGTGCCGCGTACCAAACATGCGGCCCAATCATCACCGGGTGGTTTGCGAGAGGTGCAGAAATGAGGTATCTACAGAGCCCCCACTTTGACTGAGGCTTGGACAAGGCGAAAGTCAAAGTATAGCCATCAGGTCAATCGAAGATTACAACCTGACGACTATGGCGACGCGAGGCGGCTCAAGGGGTCTGAGCCAAGGACCTGTCATCAGGAACATTTTAGAGTCTGTCGACTATCAGGGAGGGTCGTTTAAAGTCCATTAGACTACGTAAGGAGGCTCGCCAGCCATAAGAAGAGACCATACCTGAGACTTCTTTTCGAAATGCTTCCGGAGGTGCATGGGAGCTAAGGAGCGAAGATCAAGCGTGAGGGCTAAAATAAAGTGAGTAGCAGGACACAGACGGGAACTGCTGAGAGAAAACTGC
This sequence comes from Silene latifolia, assembly GCF_048544455.1. Taxonomy (NCBI): domain Eukaryota; kingdom Viridiplantae; phylum Streptophyta; class Magnoliopsida; order Caryophyllales; family Caryophyllaceae; genus Silene; species Silene latifolia. The sequence goes on from NC_133536.1 coordinate 169,464,724, forward strand.
TTGGGTAGTCTTTGAGAAAAAGGGCAAAGAGCAGGACACAGGCGGGAACTGCTGAGGAGAAATCTGCTTGGGTAGACGTTAATCTCCATATCGTGAGAGGGAAAGTATATCCGCTTACTCTCGTGAAGGTGTGTCGAAACACCTGTGAAGGAATAAATGCTCTTTGCGACGAGCAAAGGTCTTGGAAGCAATAAATGATGTGTAACTGTCTGCTGCTGGCTTGGTAAGTGCGGACCGGAACGAAAGATAATCGTCAAAAGGACCAAAAGGATAAAATAGCATCGGCGAAGAGGCGCACCAAAGATGTGCCCACAAATAACGAACTCATAACGAATTTTTGAAAATTCGTATGGAGGGAACACAAGGAAGAGGCGCAGCAAGAGCTGCATCTCTTGGAAGAGGCGCAGCGCCTGCTGCGTCTGTTCCCCAAAGTGCATTTTCTGCGTAAAAACGCGATAATCAGAAGGTTCATTTCATTATTTCGAAACACAATTCCTTCAATTTCTCTCTCAAAAATCAATCATTTCTGCCAAGGTTTGATCCAAAAGCTTGCATCAATCATGACTAATCGAGGTACGTGTCTCATTTTTGCATTAATCTTCTGTTTTTGTCGAATTTTGGATGAAAAAATTAGGGTTCATGACCCAATTGATCGAAAATTTGGGGCTTTCCCCCCAAATGCATTTGCTTTGTCAAATTGACATTAGAAATGGATAATTGGTAGCATAAGGAACATAACCATGTATTTATCTTGAATCTTCGTTGAGTTTTTGAGCCTTTGAGTGAAATTTGAGACGGTTTCACAGCTGAACCGTAAATTGCTTCGAAAATAATCTTAGGACTGCCCATTTGCGATGAAACCTGATATTTGGGACCCTTGGATGATGGGTAAACTTTCTATCATCTCGGAATTTTGGTTTGTGACAGCTTTTTCAGGACACTTTCTAAGGCATAATCGCCATTATAACGAAATGCTGCCGAAATTTCGACTCGAACCCGGAACTAGGCTTCAAATTAGGCTTGACTTGACCCAAATTACCATATGAGTGATCGGGTTTGTGAGAGTTTGGCCAAAGACGGCTAGAAAAGAGCGGTTTCAGAGCTTCTAAAGGCTCGAAAATCCCTTAACCAAGGCTTGTCGTCATGCGACGCGGCCTAAATTTGCTTTAATGTCACAGGTGATGTGGCTTCTACTTCTGGGAGAGCTCCCATGGAGATAGACACTGCTGCTGTCGAGGAGGCTCTAGAGCAGGCCTTCACCGCCGCGGTGATGGGCTGCCAAGACGAGGTCCACGAGGAGGAGGTCTGGCGAGGAGGAGGAGGCCCCGAGACGGGCCAACGTTGGACGAGGAGGTCGTCGGTGAGAGGAGCTCTGCGTGGCCGAGACTTGGGAGAGTAGGCACCTGCTGTGGGCTGCCGAGGGTCACCTGTCCTACAGGACGGTGAAGAGTTTGGTAAATAGGAATTCACTACTCATCACTCATCTTCTCTCGTTTCATTTGCTCATATCTTTTCCAATTTTCATTCAAAACTAAAGAAAGCTTTTGTTTCAAATCACAATAGGAGGCCGGGAACATCAGGTCATTCTCGGGCTATACGACAGCGATGGAGTGCTACGAGCGGCTGTCGGCAGAGGAGCGCGCCATGATCGAGCGCGGAGCGTTCGGTTCTTTGGTGCAGGCCTGGAGGGATATCGCGAAGAAGAAGCTGCGGGCTAACCTTAGCCTGGTCCGCGCTTTCTTGAACCGATACTGGGATACGACTTCCACGTTTCACATGTCTTTTGGTGAGGTGCGAGTCACTCTGGAGGACTACGACATGATTTATGGTCTGCCGTGTGGGACCGAGGAGGTGGAGTGGCCAGAGACTGCCATGAGGGCGGACTCGGCTGAGGCGAGGAGACTGATTGGCTGGAACTTGTCGCCAAAGGTCGTCACAGTGCCGGGCTTGGTGCCCAGCTCCTACGTTCGAGACTACTTTGTGGGAAAGATCCCGGCGCTGGTGATGATTGACGGGAGGGAGACGGCTCCTCCTCCCCGTACAGCTGAGCAGAGGGCTCGTTTGTGGCTTTGGTGGTTTCTGTCTTCGATTTACCTCGGAGACAAGGGAGAGAGGCTGTCGATGAAGCTTCTTCCCTTCCTTTCTGACCTGAGCTCCCTAGAGCGTTGGGACCGGGTCACTGCTGGCTTTGCGGTCCTCATTTGCTTCATGAGGGCCATGGTTCGTCCGGAGTTGATGGAGAAGGGGACTTCTCCTGGTGCTGTCGGACCTGGACTACTGCTGGAGGTATGAACCTTCATTGAGGCTTGAAATGAATTCCTTTCTTTGTCAAATCGCGAATGATCGTTATTGACTATCTTGTTTCACAGGCGTGGGTGTACTCCTACTTCCCGGGCCTCGCGCCCAAGAGGACAGAGCCGCTGGAGAAGGCCTATCCCGTTGTGAGGGATTGGGTGATGTGTAGGACGAGGAACAAGCGTTCCTCTCACGACGTTTACCGGCGGGTCGTGAACGCTCTTCAGCTGGACAGCGTAAGCATCTCACTTATATTCATTCGCTTCTTCATTGTTTTTAATCGATCATAGGAATGATCCTTGTTTGTCTTATCACAGTGGGTGCCCAGACCTTGGGCGGAGTATGCCGGAGCGCCTCCTTTTGTGGCTGAGGTCCTTCGACCCAGGAGCTCGAGCCGGCTGCTGCTGAGGACGTCGATGGGTCCTGTGTGGTACTTGGGCGAGCGCTTGGCTCGTCAGTGCTCTCGGGACGTGTTGACGGTTCCCATCGATCGTCCTAGGATGATGTTCAGGGAGCCTTCGAGGCGAGAGAGGAGGCGACTTGGCCGCGTCGGCGGTGACGCCCTCCTTCTTCCTGGCGAGGACTACTCGGCGTTCCTCTACGGGAGGTTGGCGTACTGGCCGGTAGTGGTGAGCATCTTTACTCTTCTTCTTTACTTGATTTTTTGAGAACTTATGATGAAAGATCATCGATTAATGAGAAATATTTGGCTTCACAGGAGGTTAAGGCGGCGGGCATCGAGCCCCCAGAGTACCCCGAGACCCTCAAGTATACTGACGCGACCGAGAGGACGACGATCTCCGAGCTGCGTGACTTTGACGTGGCTGTGACGGATGCTGGCCTGGACGACTGGCAGCATCTGATTCGGAGGGTGAGCCTCTGACTTGTATAAGTTTTGTGTAAGAACACGTTTGATTGAACTTTATTAAATTTATTGTGAACTTCCTTTTGAAAATGCAGGTTGCGCCGTCTCGGTTCGTGGCGCTATGGAGGGTGGCCAACCGGCTGGGAGCTACTGCCGTCGAGGGACTTATCGGCAGTCGAGGTCGTCAGGTATGAACCTTATGCTTATTTCATTTTTGATTTTTAATTTCTTAGTAATTGCTTGGACTGATTTGACACGATTGACATGAGCCAATTTTTTTGTTGTTTACAGGGGGACCGCGAGCTGGAGCGAGAGTTGACCCAGTCTCAGGAGGAGACAACTCACTTGTTGAGGGAGCTCGAGGTTCGGGACGCCCAGATTGCCGCTCTTGCGACAAGAGTTGCGAAGCTCGAGGGCGACCAGCAGTAGCTTTGCTTTGTTTTTGTTGTAGACTTGCACATTTGTACATTTTGGACCTTGATTTTGGACATTTTTGGACTTTTGTTTGGGGCGAGAGCCCCTAGTTTGCTGTACATTTCCTTGTATGGTGTATATAAGATGGCCTGAGAGCCTTTGCTGCTGGGTTGTGTTGCTTGTGTCTGCAGGTTAGCTTTGAACAGGTTTGGTAGATGACGGTTTACGCCGTCATGCTGCCGAAATTTACATAGAAATCACGCACGGCATTCATTTGTATATACATATGGCCTTAATTAGCGCGAAATGAAAGACTCGAAAGAAATGCAAAAAATGCAAAAAATTTGCTGGAAATGATCGGACGGTAGGGAGGGTTACCCCTAAAAAAAAGAAAAATAGATATCTATAAGTTAGAAATGTAGAAATGGAATTAAGAAATTGAAATTAATATATAAATATTGAAATTCGGTAAATTGAAAATTATTTTCTAAAGTAAATGAGAAATGTAAATGAATTAAAACAAAAATTATTTCCTAAAATGAAAATGAAAATTATTTCCTAAAATGAAAATGTGCACGTGTGGTAAAATGGCGAAAATGTCGATGTCGCTTCGAAATTCGTGCCTTGCGGAATTAGGAATCCTGAAACATGGTAATTTTCGCGTATTTACCAAAATAATAACCCGTAGGAATAGGAAATTATTCGTCATGGAATTAGGAAAGATCCAACGCGGAAAATCACAGAAGTGAAGCTGAGGAAGAGGCGCAGCGGGTGCTGCGCCTGTTCCCATGGTGTTCTGCTCTGGCTGATTTTTGGAAACAGAAATTAGTATAAATAAAAACGCGGATGGAGCTTTTATTCACATAATTCTTCCGTCTCTTCTTCGTCTTATTACATAAAATTCTCAAAAGAAACTTTTCATCATGAATACTTTGGAGATTCGCTTGAAGGAATAGGTCAACGAATTTTCGAACATGGAAAAGTATGATATGGGTGCCTATAACCTTGGATCATTATTGAGTTTGAGGCTAATCAAGGTTGTTAAACCATTCTTGGATGCTTGTCTTGATTATTGGGACCCGAATTATCACGTTTTTGCGTTCCCTGGAGGCGACATTTGCCCATTTCCTGAAGAAATTGCTGCGGTTGGTGGGTGGGATCCCGAACATTTGCCTGCCATTCCTTCTACTTCGCAAGGGTACAAGAGCAAATTTAGAGATTTGCTTGGGTTGACTAGACTTGAGGTAGACCGACTAGTTACCTCGAAAGGAGCGAGTGATGCGTGTCTTTTATATAAGGTTTTCACCTCATTTTTACACGCATTTCTGTGCTTTTTATGTAGCATCTGGCTACAAATACCCCCGAATATTCTACTTTGGTCCGTTCATTGTAATTTGCAGGAATTGACCGAGGAGGAGTTAAATCGAGCCTTAATTGTCCCAATTGCACGCATTCATGGGAGATATGGAGCCGGAGCTTAGAAATCTTACACTTGGAGGACGCATGAGCTGAGTAAAGGAAGAAATTCAAGTCCTGACGTGCCTATGTAGCTCGATCGAGTGGTTTACTGCTCGATCGAATGCTTTATACACTCAAGACTGGTCGATCGACCAGTTTAAGGAGTCGATCGAGGAGGTTCAACAAGCAGTGCTCGATCGAGAGGTAGTTCTAGCTCGATCGAGTGACTTGGCGTTCGATCGAGTAATCTTTCTACTCGATCGAAGGGTTTTCGTGTGCTTTTGGTTTTTTTCCGCCTAATCTTTTATGGGCTTTTGTAATCAGCCCATAGACTAGGTTTAAGACAATTTTTGCAGTATAAGACTGAGGGGAACATCACGTTACTCCCATCTCTTCACGACGTACATTTATTTGTTATTCCCATGTTCTTTTTGGATTTCTATTCTCTACATTTGTCACTCGGATTCGGTATTATCAATCTAATTTATTTCTTACTCATTTTTACTGCTTTAATTCCTTTTTCCCTTTGCTTATTAATTGTTTAATCAATCTCTTAATAGTTGTTCATCATGCTTAGTTTTAATTATTTGGTTATGGTAATTGTTAATCCGCCGATTATGAGTAGCTAATTTCCTATGCTAAGACTATAGGGGATCCATGATTTGAAGGGAGAGTAATCGATTCACTAGGTTAATACCAGTACCGTCCTTGTTGTTTAAGTGCTACATATAATTGTAATTGCCTAATTGAGTCGACGCAATTAGACCCTTATTCTTAGTGGACCTTGACCTGGACCGAAAGGTTGGAAGAGGGAGACTAGTAGCGAACAATAGAGTATTGCAAAAGAGGCGAAAGTTAAACTGTTTACACTTTAGGGTGAATCAAGGACCGAAAGGTGACGTTCGCTACCCCTTAGACCGTACTGTATTGACCCGAGACCTAGATTACTCGACCAGATGATTATGGTGAACCGTTGTCTTAGCTATTCTCTTTTATCTGTTAAACTTCTTCTTTTTATTTCTCTTTCCCTTATTCTGTAATACCCCGTATTTTATATAATATAATTAATTAAACGGATATTATTATATATAATTATTATACATATTATTTTATTAATTATGTCGGGATAATAGTTGAGTCGAGTTAATTGTTTAGTCGTGTTGACATCGTAAAGGCGAGTTGTTGCATAAGTTATTTGAGACGGGTTTATATGGTATTCGAGACGTGAGCTAAACCATTTACCCTCGACCCATTTGGGTTTACCCAATATCATGTTAACCCAATTGACCCAACACCATTTTCTAACCTAAGTTTTAACCTAATGTTTTTACCCTAGCTATACACGACACACACCTCACCCGCCTCCCTCACTTCACCAGCCGAGATCTCAACCTTCACACAAAACGAGAGAGAGAGAGAGAGCCTGGGTTGTTGACGGCGCAGCAAGGAAGGGCAGGGGCTATTGACGACGACCTAGGGTGGCCCTGGTGGCTGTTTTGGTGGCGGTAAAGGTAAGAACTCAACCCCTTTTTCCTCTGTTTTGTATTTATGCCGCGGGTTGTTGGTTGTTTAGTGTCTAAGGGAGGTGTTCACGGTGGTTGCGGATGGGGTATAGGTAATGGGTGGTTGGAGTCGCTCCTGTTGGTGGTGGTTGGGTGGTTTATAGGTGGTGGAAATGGCGGCAGGAGGTGTTGTCGACAGGGGTTGACACACAGGTTAACTGGCGGGTTTTCAGACGGGTTTAGAGTGGCTAGGTTTGGGGTGGCACCACCGTGGACTCGGGGGAGGTCGAAGTGGTGGTGCCACGGTGTCTGGGATCGTGGGCTGACGGCGAGCACACGGTGGTAGTTGGGCAGGGATATGGTGTTGGTTGCGGTGGAGGAAAGGAGAGAAACAGGGGGGTTTGGTGATGATGCACGGTGAACCACGCCAGTTGCCAGCCCTGGTTCGACTCGCCGGCGACGATCGACCAGCCGGTGGTGGTTGTTGGTGGCGGGGTTGAAGTGGGTGTTGGGGCTGGTGGTTGACACGGCCTCACGGTGGCCTGTGGTGGTGCGTGGATGAGTGCGAAGGGGTACGGGCTGTTTTGGTGGTTCGAAACGGTTTTTATTGATTTAATTGTTATATTTCGTATCGGGTCGTATTTTAAATTAATTAGTTAATTCCCGAGTCTTCTAAATAATTAATTAATGTAATTTCCGAATTAGTTAATATAATTAGAAATGGATTTTGAGTCGGGTTTGTTAAAAGGGAAAAGTTTCTATATCGGGAAAGTTTCTATTTTTAGTAATTTCTATTTTGGGAACGGGAGTAGTTAAGTAATTGGTTATCATTTCATTATATTTCAGAGGGCGAATTATTGTGGATTATCACCGAGCTTCCGACTATTTGACTGCAGTTCTGAGGTAGGGAAATACACTTGACTTACCGGTGTTGTTAAATTGTGTTGAGTTGTTGTGTTACATGTGACCGAGCTGTGATCGATGACTTGTGCGTGGTTGTAATTTATGTTATGATTCATATACTGGAGTGTGGTTGACAGAACTGTTCGTGTTGATTATGTTATTTCATTATTTTGATAGCTGGCATGATTTCATTCATTGATATACACATCATGTTGCATTGATTACTGTTGAGCATGTCATATGCATTGGAGTTGGAGGATGGTGTAGGAGTGACGATGTTGAGATACGATGTGGATGGTGATAAGGCCCAGGCGGGTTCTGCAGGACTTGCCCTGGTGTCCTCAGCTGCGAGCTGGCAGATCGGCTACGGTCGATATATATAGTCTACCGGGGATCGGTATGGCTGGGTTGTCCGGGTTATGAGATATGAGAAAGGAGATATGAGATGTGTGTGATGAGTTGAGATGGAGATGGAGGTGACGGAGTATCATGCATATCATATTTTATTGTTTTATTGTTTTCCCTACTCAACCTCGTGGTTGACCCTGTGTATTCGTGAACACCTGTGATGAACCGTTTTATGGGGAGCAGACTTGACAGGTTTAAGAGATAGGACGGGAGCTGGATGGGCGTGAGACATTGGATCAGACGACTTAGTGCTAGATCATCATCTAGAAGACTTCACTTTTATTTATGTCAGTTCTTGTAATTTAATTTGAGAAGAGAATTTGTAATAATTGAGTTAAAATATTATATAAATTGCCTTGGAGTTTTATTTGTTACTCACTACCTCGGGAAACCGAGATGGTAACACCGTCATTTATCTGAGGAGTCCTAGTTCAGGCCCTTAAATAAACGGGGGTGTTACAAAGTGGTATCAGAGCGAACGATCCTCAGGCCTAAACCAATGAACCCAATGAACGTAGGATGTGTCAAAATAAAATGAACCCCTGGGAATAAACTGTTAGGAGCTCACAGTGCGGTTAAGAAGGCGCCCTTAATGCGCGCTCTTTTGCCCTCTCAGTTTTGAACCAGGCAACCCAAGAGAAAACGAGTGAATGGGGTAGTTAGAAGGAAAACCTTGGATATAAGCGAGTTGATGTATACCTTGAGACCTAGTGCTGAAATTATGATATTTATCTGGATGGATAATCAATGAAGCGTTGGATTGCGGTAATCGTGAGCATGAGAATAATTGCGAATTTATGATATTTATCTGGATGGATGTGAATGACGTGTTGATAGTGCTATTATGTCTGGTAATGTGTGGTTATGTGATCCCAAAGCCATGCTAGTATAGTATCGTGATAGTAATGAGAGACACCATTGAATTGCTTGTTTTTAGTCGTAGCAATCGTGATTAGATGTAAGGGGTAGGTCGGGAGGCGAAGGGACTTCTATGGGTTAGATGTTTACGTAAATACAAAACTGTGAGATTTAAGTTAGGATGAGTTAGTACCGATAGTATGGTTGTAAGAGTTTGGAACATGGAAAATGAATGATTTAGTGTTGAAATCCGTTTTGTTTGATTTTACTCTGTAATTGATCTTGCTGTCATTTCCTTCCTGTTAATTTTCTACGGATGAAAATTTTATGAGAAATAGCCTCGTGAGTTAGTGTTCTTTTGGCGTTGGTTTCATGCTCATAGGGTATACGGATTAAGAGTAATAAATGTTTTAGTGGGCTGTGGTAGGGAAGTTCCTGTGCAGTGATGTGTTGACCGACGATTTTGTAAAAATCCTCATTCAATTTGTGTAAATGGTTTTTGCACAATTCCAACTCCATCGACTAGAGGTTTCGCATACGTTTTCAAATTGATCAGCCACTAAAATTCTTGATGTCTCTATATTAAAAGGTAAGCCTTGCGAATTGACCCAAGTTTCGGACCAATTGCTGTCACATACTTGTTTGGACCAACTGAGTTGTAAAATTCTTTAAAAAAAAAATGGAATTCTTGAACTTTCGACCTCATTCCTTTTATCACAAATTATTAACTCTCTGTAGGTTATGAAAAGTAATCTAACTCAAGTTTTCGTTGAACGGTTATTTATTCGTGATTTTTTTTGGAAGTTACCACGTGAATCATAACTTTTAAAATGTAAATTCTATGTTGAGTTTTCATACAGTTGTTCGATTATTTCATAGCCTTATTAATGTGATCTTATAATGTTTTGTATGACGATAGTAGCACGCATGTTCAGTAGTTATATATCTTAACAAGTGATAATTTAAAACTTAGTTGATAACATTGTTGGCATGATAGCATGAGTAAAATTGGATAGCTTAATTTGATTCTTAATCGAGGGTGAAATGTGTATACGAGTCCAGTTGTTTGCATACTTTGTATACATTTGGCATGATGTAATGTCTCTGGGTGTACATCTTATTTGCATAGTGGTCAGGTATATATATATAAATACAAAACTATATGGTCATATCTTGGTAAGTTGATAGCGTTAAAAGTTAATTGACTGTTCTAACATACACGCATGAATAATTATAATAATTAGGTCTAAATGTCTACACATGAATGGTAGTAATGGTTATGCCTAAATATTACCACATGTAGGATGTCATCTGAGTCCTAAGGTCCTTTATGTGAGTCTGTGTGCCTATAGTTATACTTATTGCCTTCATTGTATTAAATTATTTCAGTCGAACCTAAAACCTATAACATGATAATAAACAGTGTTGTTATTTTTGTTATTGAATATGTTCGTTATAACAATGTCGTAAAGCACTAAAGTGATTCTTGCAAATGCATGGGTATGATATAAAGGAAACTGTTTGGTATAACACAACAATTGGCATATTTATATTCTCGTGTCGTTACTATCAATTATATTAACATGAAGATTGTTATGATAACTATGTTGACAATTATAATAGGATAACCCTTTGATGATTCACATGATATGCATTGGTTTAAATGATAGTCGTTATAGTTACATTTAATTGAGTCTACGGGTTGCCTAAGTATTTAAGTCGCACAAATCAGTGAAGTTTCCAAGTTGCTAATCTTTTACTATAGCTAGAATTCTACAAAGTACACGATGGTGAATGTATGTTAAACTATTTATGCGATATCGGTTGTTTTGCTGAAAATGAGTGGTACTAAGTTGCTGGACACAATTGAACGATATGGTTGCTATGATGTCAAACACATGTGTGATATGGAAGTAGTGTTGTGTTGGCATGGATCATATGTTGTTACTTTTATTAGCGAATATGTTTCAGAATTTATATCAAACAAGTTGGCCAATTCGTGTTGTATGTCTGATGAGTAAAAAGGTTTTGATTACGTGTTATGTTTTCTATGGTTTCGAGGTGTTTAAGTAATGCTCATGTACCACATATTTTAATACTCCTGGTGATTTAATAGTAGCAGATCGTTCAATTATTCGGAATTGGTAACGGTTTTGACTTGGGAGTGGAATTTGGTGGGGTCAATGTAGATTGTATGCTGGTTTACGTGTATTCTTGCAGTTGATATTTCTAAAATGATTGTTCTCTGGTAGATAATGCGAATTGTGATGATCTTGAATTGACCAAAACCCTGGTATTACAACAGTTACCCTGAAAACTTGTCATAGATCTTTCGCGCACTTAAACCTTGAGGATGAATCCCTTGTCCTAACACCCTTGTGTCTAAATTTGTTAACCTTCCATTTTGTAGGATGGATCCCTACAGTGTACACCCGCAAGACTGTTACATGTCACTTGATGCTGACTTTAATGAGCATTGTGAGAGACTTTGCGCTGCCATGGACATGTATGGCCATAATGGGCACCCTGAGTATTTAACTAATACTCAGTTAAGAGCGTATACCCTTATCGATTCTATTCCTGACTCTGGCATACTAAAGGACAGCAAACGATTTTATATGAGAGAGTTGACCACCCATTGCCTGAGGCTTTTCCGTGACCCCAATTACTGCGGCGGGGCCAAATACCCGCCCGAGCATACCTTTGACTTCATAGCAGGCGACCTGAGACGCGAATTTTACGCTAACGTACCTGATGCCGAAAGTACGACTGAACCACCCATGCCAGACTTCGGGGAAGAGGTGAACCAGAAAGGGAATGACATAGAAGTCACCAGAAACAGAGGAAGCGCGACCTAAGGACCGTTAGGTTAGGGCTAGTAACACCATGATCGGTCTGTTGTGAAACCGTGTAAACCTTTGGTTCCTTCTTGTTGTTATTTTAGTTCGATGTTGTGTTCTAAGTCAAGCATGAACTAAGTAATAAGTGATACTTGTTGACACTCAGTTAATTTCATAATAAAACCTTGTTTTCAACTTTAATGTTGCTGCGCAATCTTTTGGTCATGTGTTCTTTTCTGATTACATGTTGTTGACAGTGTTTTGTTACATTGGAATATGAAAGTTGAGAAGAGGTTACGAGGACGTAACCATGTTTTTAGTTGGGTAGGATTGTAAAATCTTAAGGTTTATGTTCCACTTGTGTATAGATTGTGGTGTTGATCAAGTTGTAGATCGTAGTTTGTTCAAGCTGATGTTTCGCTGATGTTTCGTTGCGTGGTACCCATACAAATGAGTTCTCTATGTTGTGTAATTAAACTGCTGCTGTTATGGCGCTCTGATAGTTGCACGAGTTCATGAGTGGTGATAGATTTGCATGAAGTAAGTTCTGGGACGTAACTTTCTTTTTAGGAGGGTAGAATGTAACATACCGTTTCACCCGCTTAAGTTCATGAGATCTGGTACTAGGAAATCTGTTTTGGTAACCACGGTGGTACTTGGAGGTTCGGTGGATGAGCGAACTTCGGGACGAAGTTCATTTTAAGGGGAGAAGACTGTAATACCCCGTATTTTATATAATATAATTAATTAAACGGATATTATTATATATAATTATTATACATATTATTTTATTAATTATGTCGGGATAATAGTTGAGTCGAGTTAATTGTTTAGTCGTGTTGACATCGTAAAGGCGAGTTGTTGCATAAGTTATTTGAGACGGGTTTATATGGTATTCGAGACGTGAGCTAAACCATTTACCCTCGACCCATTTGGGTTTACCCAATATCATGTTAACCCAATTAACCCAACACCATTTTCTAACCTAAGTTTTAACCTAATGTTTTTACCCTAGCTATACACGACACACACCTCACCCGCCTCCCTCACTTCACCAGCCGAGATCTCAACCTTCACACAAAACGAGAGAGAGAGAGAGAGCCTGGGTTGTTGACGGCGCAGCAAGGAAGGGCAGGGGCTATTGACGACGACCTAGGGTGGCCCTGGTGGCTGTTTTGGTGGCGGTAAAGGTAAGAACTCAACCCCTTTTTCCTCTGTTTTGTATTTATGCCGCGGGTTGTTGGTTGTTTAGTGTCTAAGGGAGGTGTTCACGGTGGTTGCGGATGGGGTATAGGTAATGGGTGGTTGGAGTCGCTCCTGTTGGTGGTGGTTGGGTGGTTTATAGGTGGTGGAAATGGCGGCAGGAGGTGTTGTCGACAGGGGTTGACACACAGGTTAACTGGCGGGTTTTCAGACGGGTTTAGAGTGGCTAGGTTTGGGGTGGCACCACCGTGGACTCGGGGGAGGTCGAAGTGGTGGTGCCACGGTGTCTGGGATCGTGGGCTGACGGCGAGCAAAGACGGTGGTAGTTGGGCAGGGATATGGTGTTGGTTGCGGTGGAGGAAAGGAGAGAAACAGGGGGGTTTGGTGATGATGCACGGTGAACCACGCCAGTTGCCAGCCCTGGTTCGACTCGCCGGCGGCAGTCGACCAGGCTGGTGGTGGTTGTTGGTGGCGGGGTTGAAGTGGGTGTTGGGGCTGGTGGTTGACACGGCCTCACGGTGGCCTGTGGTGGTGCGTGGATGAGTGCGAAGGGGTACGGGCTGTTTTGGTGGTTCGAAACGGTTTTTATTGATTTAATTGTTATATTTCGTATCGGGTCGTATTTTAAATTAATTAGTTAATTCCCGAGTCTTCTAAATAATTAATTAATGTAATTTCCGAATTAGTTAATATAATTAGAAATGGATTTTGAGTCGGGTTTGTTAAAAGGGAAAAGTTTCTATATCGGGAAAGTTTCTATTTTTAGTAATTTCTATTTTGGGAACGGGAGTAGTTAAGTAATTGGTTATCATTTCATTATATTTCAGAGGGCGAATTATTGTGGATTATCACCGAGCTTCCGACTATTTGACTGCAGTTCTGAGGTAGGGAAATACACTTGACTTACCTAAGTGTTGTTAAATTGTGTTGAGTTGTTGTGTTACATATGACCGAGCTGTGATCGATGACTTGTGCGTGGTTGTAATTTATGTTATGATTCATATACTTTGGAGTGTGGTTGATGAAACTGTTCGTGTTGATTATGTTATTTCATTATTTTGATAGCTGGCATGATTTCATTCATTGATATACACATCATGTTGCATTGATTACTGTTGAGCATGTCATATGCATTGGAGTTGGAGGATGGTGTAGGAGTGACGATGTTGAGATACGATGTGGATGGTGATAAGGCCCAGGCGGGTTCTGCAGGACTTGCCCTGGTGTCCTCAGCTGCGAGCTGGCAGATCGGCTACGGTCGATATATATAGTCTACCGGGGATCGGTATGGCTGGGTTGTCCGAGTTATGAGATATGAGAAAGGAGATATGAGATGTGTGTGATGAGTTGAGATGGAGATGGAGGTGACGGAGTATCATGCATATCATATTTTATTGTTTTATTGTTTTCCCTACTCAACCTCGTGGTTGACCCTGTGTATTCGTGAACACCTGTGATGAACCGTTTTATGGGGAGCAGACTTGACAGGTTTAAGAGATAGGACGGGAGCTGGATGGGCGTGAGACATTGGATCAGACGACTTAGTGCTAGATCATCATCTAGAAGACTTCACTTTTATTTATGTCAGTTCTTGTAATTTAATTTGAGAAGAGAATTTGTAATAATTGAGTTAAAATATTATATAAATTGCCTTGGAGTTTTATTTGTTACTCACTACCTCGGGAAACCGAGATGGTAACACCGTCATTTATCTGAGGAGTCCTAGTTCAGGCCCTTAAATAAACGGGGGTGTTACATATTCTCTTAGTTTAGAAATCACCTTTTATAAACCCCCAAATTGGTTACTTAGACGAACTTAAATTCAGTTGACAAATTCCTACCTCTCTGTGGATTCGACCCGACTTCCCTAGCTATATTAGTTAGTTAGAACCAGTTGGTTATTTTTGACAGGTACGCGATAGACGTGTCAAATTTTCCAGTAATCTAGGTCTAAGGTCAATACAGTACGGTCTAAGGGGTAGCGAACGTCACCTTTCGGTCCTTGATTCACCCTAAAGTGTAAACAGTTTAACTTTCGCCCTCGCTGCAATACTCTATTGTTCGCTACTAGTCTCCCTCTTCCAACCTTTCGGTCCAGGTCAAGGTCCACTAAGAATAAGGGTCTAATTGCGTCGACTCAATTAGGCAATTACAATTATATGTAGCACTTAAACAACAAGGACGGTACTGGTATTAACCTAGTGAATCGATTACTCTCCCTTCAAATCATGGATCCCCTATAGTCTTAGCATAGGAAATTAGCTACTCATAATCGGCGGATTAACAATTACCATAACCAAATAATTAAAACTAAGCATGATGAACAACTATTAAGAGATTGATTAAACAATTAATAAGCAAAGGGAAAAAGGAATTAAAGCAGTAAATATGAGTAAGAAATAAATTAGATTGATAATACCGAATCCGAGTGACAAATGTAGAGAATAGAAATCCAAAGAACAGTAACAGGAATAACAGTCGAAATGTACGTCGTGAAGAGATGGGAGTAACGTGATGTTCCCCTCAGTCTTATACTGCAAAAATTGTCTTAAACCTAATCTATGGGCTGATTACAAAAGCCCATAAAAGATTAGGCGGAAAAAAACCAAAAGCACACGAAAACCCTTCGATCGAGTAGAAAGATTACTCGATCGAACGCCAAGTCACTCGATCGAGCTAGAACTACCTCTCGATCGAGCACTGCTTGCTGAACCTCCTCGATCGACTCCTTAAACTGGTTGATCGACCAGTCTTGAGTGTGTAAAGCATTCGATCGAGCAGTAAACCACTCGATCGAGCTACATAGGCACGTCAGGACTTGAATTTCTTCCTTTACTCAGCTCATGCGTCCTCCAAGTGTAAGATTTCTAAGCTCCGGCTCCTTATCTCCCATGAATGCGTGCAATTGGGACAATTAAGGCTCGATTTAACTCCTCCTCGGTCAATTCCTGCAAACTACAATAAACGGACCAAAGTAGAATATTCGGGGGTATTTGTAGTCAGATGCTACATAAAAAGCACAGAAATGCGTGTAAAAATGAGGTGAAAACCTTATATAAAAGACACGCATCAAATCTCCCCAAACCAAACCTTTGCTTGTCCCCAAGCAAATAGGAATGCAACTAAGGGTGAACAATGGAACGGGACCAACGCATCAGCTACAAATCATCCACTAGAACCAATTTAATGCAACAAAATGACAAAGTGGCAACTGAAAAGTGCAAACGAGTTAAATTAATATTTCAAGCTTACTGAACCGTCGACCTTGCAAGACTCAAAGATGTCGGACTCTCACGGGTCGCTCGTCACTCAAAATCAGGCACAAGGTGAGTATATATGTGAAAGATAGGAAAAAAACAAGACACTCACCTAACTCGACCTATAAGAACATGCATGCAATTAACATGAAAAAAAGTTTCTGCAACCGTACATATGCATTCCAACCATACTAATGACCATGACATGTGCCGAGGACTTACATTTGGGTTAGTGAGGTAATGGGTAAGAAGGGGCTAAAATGAATTTGGATATGTGAGGTTAATAGCCAGGCTAGCAACAACGGATCCAAATATAGACTGCATCCTAACTTCGTACTCATAACAGCAAGATGAAACGGTGCAAAATTATGCACTAAACTCACAAAACACCAAAAGTCGTCAACTCCCCATAAAATATAGATAAGGTATGGGAGTGTGAAACATTGTGCAATTCTCATTCTTTTTTTTTCATTTTGAATTTTTCTGTCTCTTTTTTTTCGCTTTCTTTCTTTTCTTTTTTTTTCTCGTTCCATTTTTTTTCAACAATTCAACACATTTTTTTTCTTTCTTTCCCTTCAATTCTTCCACCATCTTCCTCGAAATCGATGAAATAACCATATTGCAATAAAACATTCCAAGAACCACTCGTTACTAGCTCAGCTAGGGTAGGAAGTATTATAGAAAGTAGTTGATAGGACAAAAAGGCAATTTGGCTATGTGAGGCTCATGGGTAGAATGAAATAAGGGGGACTGCCTCTCCTAACACGTGTCACCATCCACAGACCGAATGCATACAGGTATTAAGAAGACTAGACTCATGCTTATGCAAATTGATGTTACATGTCTTAAAGAGAGTACTACTCACATCCTAAATGAAACCGGTCATGAATGTCACCAGTTTAATAAGCTCTAACCTCAGAATGTATTGTAGCTTGCCGACATAGAGAATCAAGTCTATTCGTTCAGATAAGAGAGAAACAAAAACTCGTAGATTATGCACATAATCATGCCAGCTAAATGTCAAGAATATGCCAGGCTCAAGTAAAGATTCAAAGTAGCGTCAATGTTCAAACGTTCCGACTCAATTTAAACATGAAAATTTTGAAATTTTTTTGAATTTTATGATTTTTATATGATTTTTTGGAATTAATTAAAACAACAATGCATGCGGAAATAAATAAACGTGCAAGCAAAAATGCAAGAAACATGCAGACACAGATATGGATGCATACCTCCCCAAACCAAACCGTACAATGCCCTCATTGTACCAAAAATAGGGAAAGAAATGCAAACTGAAAAGAAAAGGAGAAGTAGAGTCGGAAAACTTACAAACGTCATATAGCGGGACCTCCCCAAACCGACCATGAACATGGGAGGTCAAAGAAAGTCAAACAGTGGCATTGTAGAGGTAAAACAGCGGCTGGAGGTCATAACTACTCGATCGAGCGCCTGGAACAGCTCGATCGAGTGAACCAGTGTATTGGAAGGGCTCGATCGAGTGACAACCCACTCGTTCGAGTAAGCACGGGTAGGGATCTGGTCGATCGAGGACATCATCCCTCGATCGAGTAGCAGCCACATCAGAAAGTGCTCAATCGAACACAAAAGCACTCGATCGAGAACTTTAACCTGCAAAAAAAAAAACGCATAAAAGCAAGGAAAGTACAAAAATTGTTCATAAAGCAGCGTCTAAAGTTAACGTAAAGCTAAAGAAAAACAAATAGTTCAACAAAAGTACAAATAAAACTGTCCGGGCTGCCTCCCGGAGAGCGCTGGTTTAAGAGGTCCCGCACGACCCTTCTGGTATCAAGTAACTGGCGCGTCGAGCTCGTCGAAGCGCAAGACTTCAACGCGGTTGTCCGCTTCACTCGCCTCATGGTAATGCTTCACATATTGGCCATTCACCTTGAATCTATGACCCTCGGAATCTTCAAGCTCCACGGAGCCAAATTTGGTAACAGCCGTCACCGTGTATGGACCACTCCATCTGGACTTCAGCTTGCCAGGAAATAGTCTCAAACGGGCATTGAACAGCAACACCTTCTGCCCCACATGAAACTCCCGAGGTAAGATTCTCTTGTCATGCCATCTCTTCGTCTTTTCCTTGTAAATGCGCGAGCTGTCATAGGCATTAAGCCTAAACTCCTCTAATTCATCTAGCTGCAAAAGACGATTCTGACCACATAATTTAGGATCATAATTAAACTCACGAATTGCCCACCAGGCCTTACATTCCAGCTCAACAGGTAAGTGACACGATTTCCCATAAACTAACCTATAAGGTGATGCACCAATTGGTGTCTTAAAGGCAGTTCTATAAGCCCATAACGTGTCATCTAGCTTAAGACTCCAGTCTTTCCGTGATTTAGAAACTACCTTGGACAAGATCTCTTTCAGTTCACGATTAGAGACCTCTACCTGACCACTAGTTTGGGGATGATACCCCAAACCACGCCGGTGTTGGACACCAACTCTAGACAGTATGGAAGTGAGTTTCTTTTCCTTAAAATGCATCCCCCCATCACTAATGACGACCCTAGGGACACCAAAACGGGGGAATATGATCTTTTTGAACATCTTTATCACGGTCTTACCGTCACAATGAGGTGAACCAATTGCCTCAACCCATTTTGACACATAGTCTACAGCTACTAAAATGTACACATGTTACCTTTCTTGGATGGGAACGGTCCTTGGAAATCAATGCCCCGGACATCGAAAACCTCAACCTCTAGGATGCCGTTTTGTGGCATCTCATGTCTCTTCGAAATATTCCCCGATCGTTGGCATGCATCACAAGTCTGAAACAAAAGACTTGGCGTCGGCAAAAACAAAGAAGGCCAAGAAAAACCAGGATCGAAGTACCTTAGCCACGGTGCGCGATGGACCGTGGTGACCACCATATGAAGAGGAGTGACAGCCTTCCAGGACTATTTTGGTCTCCCACTGCGGAATACACCGTCTGTAGAGACCGTCTGCACATTCCTTAAACAAGTAAGGATCATCCCAGAAATACTGCTTAGCGTTATACAGAAAACGCTTCTTTTGCTGATGAGAAAGGTCAGGTGGCAGCTTGCCACTGACAACGAAGTTAGCTATATCTGCATACCAAGGTTCTTGGTGAACAATAGACGATATAACAGCAATTAAAGTATCGTCAGGAAAAGAATCATCAATAGGTAGAGAATCTTCCCCTTCTTGTCGAATCAGTCGCGACAAGTGATCGGCCTACAACGTTCTCGGCTCCTTTCTTGTCCTTAATCTGCAAATCAAACTCCTGAAGGAGGAGTATCCATCTCAGTAGTCGTGGTTTTGCCTCCTTCTTAGCAAGGAGATGCCTCAAAGCTGCATGGTCAGTAAAAATAGTGACTTCTGACCCAACTAAATAAGTACGAAACTTCTCTAAGGCATAAACTACAGCTAACAGCTCCTTCTCAGTGGTAGTGTACTTCACTTGAGCCTCATCCAGAGTTCGGCTCGCATAGTAAATAGCATTTAAGGCTTTGTCTTTCCTCTGGCCTAGCACCGCTCCTAGTGCATAGTCACTCGCGTCACACATGATCTCAAACGGCAAGTCCCAGTTGGGAGGCTGTATGATCGGCGCAGAGACTAAGGCCTGCTTTAACCTGTTAAAAGCAGAAAGACAAGCGTCAGTAAACACAAAAGGGGCATCTTTAAGCAACAACTGTGTAAGTGGTTTAGCAATTTTGGAGAAATCCTTGATAAACCGGCGATAAAAGCCAGCGTGACCAAGGAAGCTCCTCACCCCCTTAACATTAACAGGAGGTGATAATTGCTGGATCACTTCCACCTTTGCTTTGTCAACTTCTATTCCCCTATCAGAAACCAAGTGCCCTAAGACAACTCCCTCGTTGACCATAAAGTGGCACTTCTCCCAGTTCAGCACAAGATTAACCTCAATACAGCGCTGCAACACTTTTTCGAGGTTAGACAGACAGTCAGAAAAATCACTTCCATATACACTAAAGTCATCCATAAAAACTTCCATGATAGACTCAATGTACTCTGAAAATATCCCCATCATACACCTTTGGAAGGTGGCAGGGGCATTGCACAAACCAAAAGGCATTCTGCGATACGCAAAAATGCCCTTAGGACAGGTAAATGTAGTCTTAGCCTGATCGTCTGGGTGGATAGGGATCTGAAAGAACCCTGAATACCCATATAAATAGCAGAAAAATTTATGAGAAGCTAACCTTTCTACCATTTGATCAATAAAAGGAAGGGGAAAGTGATCTTTCTTAGTGGCGGCATTCAGCTGTCTGTAGTCTATGCACATCCGCCAACCAGTTACTACTCGGGTAGGTATTAATTCATTCTTCTCATTCTTAACTACAGTTGTCCCTCCTTTCTTCGGGACTACCTGTACTGGGCTTACCAATCTAGAATTACCTACAGAATAAATAATACCTGCATCCAGCAGCTTCATTACCTCAGCCATCACAACATCCTGCATCTTCTGGTTCAGCCGACGCTGACCCTGTCTGCAAGGTTTGTGATCCTCCTCCAGCTCTATCCTGTGCATACAAATATCGGGACTAATCCCCGTGATATCATCCAGTGAATAGCCCATTGCTTTCCTGTTTTTCTTAAGTACAGCTAACAAAGAAGTCAGCTGATCATCACTAAGCTTAGCACTAACAATGACTGGATACTGCTCTGTATCGTCTAGAAAGGCATATTTAAGATGAGATGGGAGAGGCTTACGTTCCGGTACCTTTACCTCAATGGAGCAAAGAGTGCTGATCATTTGTTCCACCTGCTCTCCCTCATGCTCATCTAAATCATCAAAAAGCAAATCCAACGCAGCGTCATCGTCCTCCTCGGGCTATCTCGCACACTCATCAAAAAGCATGAGAGCTTCCGGTGGGTCCTTCATAAAAGAACCCGACCAGAAGTCATAAATAGACTCATCAATGATATCGACCGAATAACAAGTGTCCTCTATCATTGGGTGGGCTAAAAATCTTGGGCAAACCGAATGTGATAGCGTCATCCCCTCGCAAGAGTCGACGCCCTTGTCGACATCAATAACGGCCCCACCATTTGTACAAAGGAACGGTCTTCCTAAAATAATTTGGGTCCGGGTGTCCTCGGCTATATCCAAAACAATGAAATCTCTTTGGGATGTAAAGCTTGCCTATTTTCACAGTGCACATCCTCCAAGACACCTAAAGGTTTCCTAACGAGATCTATCACCATCTCAGTAGGGTAATGTTAGTCACCTTGAAGTGACTCATCTTCAATTTCTTGCAGACAGGAAGGGGCATGACACTGACACTGGCACCTAAATCGCAAAGGGCCTTATCAATAACCATATTACCTATGACACAAGTAATAGAAAAGCTGCCCGGGTCTTTCATTTTTGGAGGGGCCTTATTTAACAACAGGTTACTAGACTCTTCCATAAATGAAATCGTCTCAAATTCACTCAAATTTCTCTTACGCGTCACGATATCTTTCATAAACTTAGGTAAGTGGGTACCTGAGTAACAAGTTCAGAAAAAGGGACAGTTACCTGAAGGTTCTTCACGATGTCCACAAACTTACCGTATTGTTGCTCGATCCTTGCGTCCTTCAGACGACTT
This sequence comes from Silene latifolia, assembly GCF_048544455.1. Classification (NCBI taxonomy): domain Eukaryota; kingdom Viridiplantae; phylum Streptophyta; class Magnoliopsida; order Caryophyllales; family Caryophyllaceae; genus Silene; species Silene latifolia. The sequence goes on from NC_133536.1 coordinate 169,486,336, forward strand.
GGGAAGGGTACCCTGGTAGCAATGAGTGGTCCCGCAACCTTTTCTTTACCCTTATCAATGCGTGACGTCTCCACAGCAGGGGAAGAGGACACGGTGGTGGTATTAGATACTGAATTAGGAATTCCGCCACTTAATGCACTGGATCGAGTACTTTTACTGGTCGATCGACCAGTTTCTTCTTCAATTTCACTCGATCGACCTGTCTTGACACTCGATCGAGTGTTTTCTTCAGCATAGTTACTCGATCGACCAACTTGGAGTTCTGTACTTCTCGATTGACCGCCATTGTCACTCGATCGAGTGACTAGGTGATTAGAACCGCTCGATCGAGTGGATGAGTTGCTCGATCGAGTGGTTACTGCACACGCAGCAAGTATTTCCTGCAAAAACTCGTCTAGATCATCATCTGAGTCATCATTAGCTGCCAAAACCTCGTCTTCTTCTTGAATAAGGTCATTCTGAAGATTCATCGCACTGGCTGGATCGCAAATTGGAAGAAACTTGGCTTGATCCGTCGCGTGTGTCAACTGCGCGACTTGCTCTTTCAATTCTGATATAACTGTATCAGATTTCTGTGACATACTCATCATAATGGATTTCAACTCGACAATTTCTTCTCTTGCAGAGGGAGAGGCCGGTTGTGGTACTGGCGTAGAAGGGGTAGCGACGCTCTTTATCTCTTCATATAGCTGGGAGAAAGGAACTCCCTGCTTGTACTTCTTATATGCAAGGGCGCGCTCTACACCTGCCGTGCATTCATAAAGATCGTGCCCTTCCTCGCCACATCTACCACATGGCTCTGTATGCTCTGTAATCGTAGGCATATTGTCAAGCAACTTTCGAAGCAACAACCAATCTGCAAAACCGATCAAAACTTTGCAGAAAATGAGATCAGCCTCAAGGAATAAATTCCTTGAGACAAAAGACAAACTTAATTAAAGCAACAAAATTGCGCCACCTCCCCGGCAACGGCGCCAAAATTTGACACGTCTGTCGCGTACCTGTCAAAAATAACCAACTGGTTCTAACTAACTAATATAGCTAGGGAAGTCGGGTCGAATCCACAGAGAGGTAGGAATTTGTCAACTGAATTTAAGTTCGTCTAAGTAACCAATTTGGGGGTTTATAAAAGGTGATTTCTAAACTAAGAGAATAAGGGAAAGAGAAATAAAAAGAAGGAGTTTAACAGATAAAAGAGAATAGCTAAGACAACGGTTCACCATAATCATCTGGTCGAGTAATCTAGGTCTCAGGTCAATACAGTACGGTCTAAGGGGTAGCGAACGTCACCTTTCGGTCCTTGATTCACCCTAAAGTGTAAACAGTTTAACTTTCGCCCTCGCTGCAATACTCTATTGTTCGCTACTAGTCTCCCTCTTCCAACCTTTCGGTCCAGGTCAAGGTCCACTAAGAATAAGGGTCTAATTGCGTCGACTCAATTAGGCAATTACAATTATATGTAGCACTTAAACAACAAGGACGGTACTGGTATTAACCTAGTGAATCGATTACTCTCCCTTCAAATCATGGATCCTCTATAGTCTTAGCATAGGAAATTAGCTACTCATAATCGGCGAATTAACATTTACCATAACCAAATAATTAAAACTAAGCATGATGAACAACTATTAAGAGATTGATTAAATAATTAATAAGCAAAGGGAAAAAGGAATTAAAGCAGTAAAAATGAGTAAGAAATAAATTAGATTGATAATACCGAATCCGAGTGACAAATGTAGAGAATAGAAATCCAAAGAACAGTAACAAGAATAACAGTCGAAATGTACGTCGTGAAGAGATGGGAGTAACGTGATGTTCCCCTCAGTCTTATACTGCAAAAATTGTCTTAAACATAATCTATGGGCTGATTACAAAAGCCCATAAAAAATTAGGCGGAAAAAAACCAAAAGCACACGAAAACCCTTCGATCGAGTAGAAAGATTACTCGATCGAACGCCAAGTCACTCGATCGAGCTAGAACTACCTCTCGATCGAGCACGCGCATCAACCTCCTCGATCGACTCCTTAAACTGGTCGATCGACCAGTCTTGAGTGTATAAAGCATTCGATCGAGCAGTAAACCACTCGATCGAGCTACATAGGCACGTCAGGACTTGAATTTCTTCCTTTACTCAGCTCATGCGTCCTCCAAGTGTAAGATTTCTAAGCTCCGGCTCCTTATCTCCCATGAATGCGTGCAATTGGGACAATTAAGGCTCGATTTAACTCCTCCTCGGTCAATTCCTGCAAATTACAATAAACGGACCAAAGTAGAATATTCGGGGGTATTTGTAGCCAGATGCTACATAAAAAGCACAGAAATGCGTGTAAAAATGAGGTGAAAACCTTATATAAAAGACACGCATCAGTGAGAATGCTGGACTTCATAGACCGATTCATAAATAGGGCCGACCCCACCGTTTCTTATGTTGCTAGGCGGAGGGCATTTGGGTTTTGCCTTTTGCATGCGTATGTCTTCCAAGGGCATGTTGATGAAGACTTGAGAGGTGATCCCCGTCTTCTGGTCCTTGTTGAGCAAATGGAGCTGCACAGGAGCCCAACTTGTTTATGCTTAGGAGAGATCTTGTTGGGCTTGGATAATAGGAAATCCAACCGCGACCTACCGTATTTGGAAAGTCCCGTCATTTTGCAGGTAAAACAACACCTTCTTTCTTTTTTTTTTCTTTTCGTTTTTTGTTTTCTTTTCGTTTTTTTTTCGTTTTTCTTTTTTTTTTTTTCGTTTTTTTTTCGTGTTATGTCTAATACCTGCTTTTGGTAGGTTTGGTTTATGGAACAGCTTCGATTGATCGAGCCCCCAGTCCATGTTCCTTCTTACCATGCCCGCTTGATTGCGATGAGGACGAGGTTGTACATGGTGGACTTCACTCGGGTATGTGATTACTAGAAGAATAAACTGAAGAGTGAGGATGGTCCTTTGATTAGGTGGGTCGTACCGTGGTGGCACCTCAAATCCGTCACTGGAGTGTCTTCTTTGGATCCTATTAGGTCCGTGCGCATTCCTGGTCTAGAATTCATGGTGTGTATCTTCCCGGAAAGATTGATGAGACAAATCGGAATGAAGCAGATGATCCCGAAGCTGGATACCGTAGCGCAGACCGCTGTGGCACTTACTACTGATAGCCGGAGGGAATGGGCCATTAAATGGGCCCAAAGAAACATGTGGTTCTTGAATTTCTCCGCTAATGCCTTATGGGTGTCGGATTCTTATCTGCGATGGAGGAGGGCTACGACTCCTGATGAACGCGAGAGATTGAGGAAGCGCGAGCCTGTGGATTACAAGGTGCGCGAGGTAGAGAAAGAGAAAGAGAAGCATCTGACAGAAGGAGAAGAAGAAGCCGGGCTTCGAGTTATTCATCCTTCGAAGAAACCGAAGATCTCTCCTGTCGCGGAAATGGTGGTTGGCAAGAATGGGAAGTCGAGGCCTCGAGAAAGACCATTGGTGATTAGGTCTGAAGTGGCGCAAGAGCGTCCGGCTCGAGGTCGTGACAAGAAGTGTGACAAGAATGACAAGGGCAAGGAGAAGATGGAAGAATACCCCAAGTCCTTTTATTATTATTTATTATTATTATTATTGTTGTAATAAAAAAGGTGGGGTTTTTAGAATCCTAGCCTCTTCTATTTTTATTATGTAGCGTACTATTATTATTAGAAAATGAATTAAATAAAAAGGTTAAATGGTTATGAAACCGTTGTGATTTTCTATTTATTATTCTTGTCGAATTCCCAAATGCAATGCAAATGTTCTTCTATTTACATTTTTGAAAATGATGGGTTGTATCCTATGAAGGATTGCCTACGTATTCACTTAGAAAATGAAATCAAACCCTTGCGCATAGTTCGAGTAAATGTAAAAGAATAATTGTTCTAAGCAAGAGCTTGTAATGAACTTAGAAAATTAGCATGAGCTTTTGCTTACTCTGAAGGTGCGAATTTAGTTTATTTGATGACATGAGGATGACAAATTTGTCAAAATGCAAGAGCACAGTGACATTAGCTTATTTCAGCTTGGCCAGGGGCCGGTTTATTTAGTGCCACAAGAGCGACACGTGGGGTTACGCGAGGCGCGTTTTTGTTCCTATTCTAGGCATAGTACCGTTTCAATTGGTCAAGGTTTGTCGGGTTGGAGAACTCATTCCCATCTAGGTCTGTGATTCTAACTGCACCCCCCTAAAGTATGGATTTGACTAGAAAAGGTCCGGCCCAATTAGGTTTGAATTTTCCCCGTGGATCGACAGGTAAAAGAGCTCTAACCGATTTGAGCACTAAGTCTCCTTCCTTGATGTTTCTGGGCTTAACCCTTTTGTTGAAAGCTCGTTTGATACGGGCTTGGTATGTTTGGACATTATGCAAGGCGCGTAGCCTGCGTTCATCCAGGAGGATGAGTTCTTCATATCTATCCCTTTTCCAATCAGCTTCTGGGATTTGGACTCTCAAGTAAGATACACAAGGATGGTATCTCTAGCTCAACTGGTTGTACAGCCTCCATGCCGTAGGTCAAATAGAAAGGAGTAGCCCCAGTGGGCGTCCTAACAGATGTACGATATCCCCACAGAGCAAAGGGTATCACGCTTGGCCAATCTCGATAGTTGTCAATCATTTTCTTGAGAAATGTGACAACGTTCTTATTTGCTGCCTCTACCGCACCATTAGTCTGTGGTCTATAGGGCGAAGAGTGGTGATGCCTAATTTTTTACTTGGCTAGCAATTGCTCAGTCTCAGCTTGGAAATGGGATCCATTATCACTAATGATCTCATGCGGGAAACCGCATCGACAGATGATGTTGTATTGTATGAACTTTGCCACATTTTTGGCCGTGAGACTGGTGTAGGAAGCCGCTTCCACCCACTTGGTAAAATAGTCAATTGCCACTAAGATGAAACAGTGACCTCCCCGTTCGGTGGGGTTATCTTCCCGATTATGTCAATTTCCCAGGCAGAAAATGGCCAAGGAGATGTCATCGTATAGAGCAATGAAGGAGGGACATGTTGTACATTCCCGAAGATTTGACAATTGTGGCGATGTCTTACATATTTGATGCAATCGGATTCCATTGTGGTCCAATAATATCCCAAACGTGTGATTTTCTTTGCCATCATGGGCCCACTCATGTTAGGATCGCATTCTCCGTCGTGGACTTCTTGCATCACCTTTCGCGCCTGCGAATGATCAAGGCAACGTAAGATTACACCAAGAGGTGTCCTTTTGTATAACTCTCCTTGCATGAGAACGTATTGGGAAGCGAGTAGTCGTATAGCACGTTGTCCTCTCTTGTCCATATCCGGTGGATAGGTACCATTGAGCTTGAAATTCAAGATTGCTTGGAACCAGGGTTCCTGCGCGATCTCCTCTTCATCGGTGATTTGATGCACATAAGCCGGCTACGACCGTCGTGAGATGCATAAAGGCATATCCATCATATTATCTGGCATATTAATCAAAGATGCGAGTTTTGCAAGAGCATCTGCAAATTGATTTTCCTCTCGAGGTAGGTGTAGATAGGTTACGTGATCGAAGAATTGAGCAACTTGGTCTATTCTAGCTTGATAAGGTGCGAGGCTTTCGCTCCGGATTTTCCAAGATCCTGTAATTTGGTTGATGATTAGGGATGAATCCCCATGCACGCGAAGATTTTTAATGCCTAAGCTTACTGCCGCTTGCAGTCCAATGAGACAAGCTTCGATTCTCATGCGGGCGTTATTTGTCACCTCGAAGTCGAGTTTGACAGAGATTGGTGTATGGTCGCCTTCAGGAGAAATGAGCAACACTCCTATTCCAAATCCTCTTAAGTTTGACGCTCCATCAAAGTAAAGGTCCCAGGAGTCTACATTAGTTTGGAGTATGTCCTCGTCTGGAAATGACCAAGTATCTATTGTTTGTGCATCGTCGATGGGATTCTCTGCAAAGAATTCGGCAACGGCGCGACCTTTTATTACTTTCAGGGGCACGTATTTGAGATCGAATTCTGAGAGCATCAAAGTCCATCTTGCTAGGCGTCCGTTGAGGACGGGTTTTTCGAAGAGATATTTGACTGGATCCATTTTGGAGTATATTTTGACGGAGTAGCTAAGCATGTAATGGCGTAGCTTCTACGTTGCCCACACAAGAGCGAGGCATGTCTTTTCGAGTTGTGAATATTTACACTCGTACTCCAAGAACTTCTTACTAAGGTAGTAGAAAGCCCTTTCTTCATTTCCTACAGTTTGAGCTAGCATGGCACCCATGGTGGTTTCGGTTACCGTGAGATATAAACCAAGAGGTTGATCTTGTTGAGGTGGCATGAGTACTGGCGGTTTGGCCAATATCTCCTTTATTTTGTCAAATGCCTTTTGACAATCATCATCCCACATGGTGTGGTCTGTCTTCTTGAGCTTCTTGAAGATAGACTCACAAATCATTGTAAGTTTCGATATGAATCGACTTATATATTGCACTTTTCCCAGGAATCCTCTGACTTCTTTTTCTGTTTGTGGTTGCGGCATTTCGATCGGAGCCTTGATCTTGGAAGGGTCTATTTCTATACCTCTTTGACTAACGACGTATCCCAGGAGTTTGCCAGACGTTACCCCGAATGTGCACTTCTGAGGATTGAGCCTCATGTTGTACTTTCGTAGTCTTGCGAAAAATTTGCGAAGGTTCGCAATATGCCCCTCTCTATCCTCGGACTTACAATCATGTCGTCTACGTATACCTCAACTTCTTTGTGCATCATATCATGTAAGAGTGTAGTTGCGGTACGTTGATATGTAGCTCCGGCGTTGATCAATCCAAACGACATCACTGTATAGTAGTAGGTTCCCCATTGAGTGACAAAGGCGGTCTTATGCATATCTTCCATGGGCATTTTGATTTGATTATAACCCGCATACCCATCCATGAAGGATAGTAATGCGTGTTCTGCAGTATTGTCCACCAATATGTCGATGTGTGGTAGAGGGAAATCATCTTTAGGACTTGCTTTCTTTAGGTCCCTAAAATCAACACAAACATGGATTCTCCCATCCTTTTTGGGTACAGGTACTATGTTGGCTACCCAGTCAGAATACTCGGAAACTTTGATGATTCCGGCCTTGAATTACTTATCAACTTCTTACTTAATCTTGAGAGCCCATTCCGTTTTCATTCGTCGAAGCTTCTGCTTTACAGGTTTGAAACCTGGCTTAATCGGGATTCTATGTTCGGCGATATCCCTGTCGATTCCTGACATGTCTTTGTAGGATCAAGCGAAAACATCTTTGAACTCGTTTAGAAGGTCTATGAAGTCGGCCCTTTCGGTAGAGCTCAAGGTAGTCCCTATCCTAAGTTCTTGGGGTTCTAGTTCGGTTCCTACATTGATGGGTTCGGTGTCCTCAATTACTGGTCCCCCTTCCCCTTCCTATAGTATTTATTTGGCTACGTAGGGAGGTATTTCGATCGAGTCTGGGTCATGGTCATCCTCAGTATCATCGTAAACAGAATTGCACTCAAGATAACACAAAGAGTAAGCAGAACCTGATTTATTCATATTAAAGTTTGAGTAAAGTTGAAACAAAGAAGCCAACTGATCCATGGTCAGTGGCGGCAAAGGGACAGTGGTTGGGGCATTTCCCGAACTACTGTGACTACTCGAGGCTAAGCTAGGAGAAACGAAGGGGACGGGGATGACGACAGGAGGAGATTTCCTAGTGACTTCTCTAGACTCCGACTCTGACTCCGACTCTGACTCGAACTCATCGTCTTCTGGTTCTCCTTTGAACATCTCTCCTTTTCCAGTGGTGAGCTTGAATAGTCTTCCTTGATTGTTGGTCCACTTGATCGATTTTCTCCATCCTTTCTGCTGATTTGCGTTTGTTTATGTGATTAACGCGGTAGGGTTGAAGTGGTTGTCTTGAAGTATCATGGTAATGATCTCATCCTGCGTGGCTCTAACAAATCGATCTTCTCCGAACAACAAGCTAACAGCTTGTTCGTCTAAACAAGGTGCTTGACGGGTGTTGACGGTAGGAACCGTTTCTGGAGGAATGAAGTAGCAATCGTGAAAGATCTCGATTCCGGCTAGCTTCCTCTCGAGATAATGCCAAGGCTTGGGAAATCCGTGAAATAATTCCAGGCTTCCTTCCTTAACAAAGTACCCATTTAAGGTGGGGAGATAGGGTCGCATTTGGACTCCTGTGTACTTACGGTTCTGAACTTGAGCAAGCATCTTGAGAACCTCCTCTTTAGTGGGTTTGTACCCTAGTCCAAGTGGTATCCTTTTTGAGTTGCTTTCCTTATATGGTGCGAAGGTATTTCTTCGGATAGGGTTCAAAGGCATTCCAGGGAAGTATCCCTGGGTTTTGAGTATGTGGTTGACCACCAAGTTCGAGTAGGGATCGTAGTACAAGGGTGCCAGTTCACTTTCTATGACGCTTATGCTTTAGAAGCCCCCAAGCTCATATAGTGGATCTGCGAGGACTTGATTATTTGATTTCTTTTCGATTATTGCTTTGATGAGTGACGAAGTGATCGTCACTACTTTGCCATTTAGTGGAATCTTGATCTTTTGATTAAGGGGGGATGTCACTGCTTTGGAAGCGTGAATCCAAGGTCTTCCTAGAAGTATGTTGAAGGAAGCTTCGATGTCCACTATCTGGAAGTTAACCTTTCGCTCAATTGGTCCTGTCGCTATGGTTAGATTAATGAGTCCTGCAACCTTTCGTCGTGTACCATTATATGCGCGAACACCTTGATTGGTAGGGGTCCAATCTGACTTTCATGCCTAGTTTGTATGCCGTTTTGAGGGGTATGACGTTGACCGCAGAGCCATCATCTACCAAGGTCATTGGCACATTTTTCTTTAGACAAATGACAGTGATGTAGAGAGCCAAGTTATGACTAGCGCCGAAAGGCGGTAAATCTTCGTCTAAGAAAGTAATAGGATTACTTAGCTTTGGTGATTCATGGAAGACCAAGTTGACTACATCTTCGGGTGTCGAGTTATGTGCTACATTTAGCTTGGCCAAGGCTTGCAGTAAAGCTTGGCGATGTGGGAACGAGCTTGCTACTAATTGCCAGACTGAAAGATCAGCCTTTGTCTTCTGTAATTGCTTGAGCAAATGATCAGTAGAGTCATCTTCGCTATCATTTGGTGTGACAACGTTGGTTGGACCATTTTGAGTAGTGCTTTGATATGAACGACCCGAACGAGTTAGGTGGTCCACATCTTGATCTTCGCCATTTTGGACTATTTCTTTGACTAGGGAGTTTTCAATGAGATACTCGTCCTCATCATCGTCGGCCCAAATTCCATTGATCGAAGCTAGTTTTCTTATTCTCATGATTTCATCTACTAGTCGTATGATTTGGTCGACTAATTTATCTACCACAGCGACTATTTCTGGCATAGTAGCATTTTGAGAGAAGACTAGTGGCACATGCTCTTTAGGTGTCGTGTTGGGATCACGAGCAGTTGTCACCACATTTTCTAATTCCCAAACTTGCTTATCCACACTCCTTGCCCATGTGATGAAGTCGGAAATAGTAGGGGAGATGGTAGAGTAGAAACCTTCATTTTCGATTGCATAGATTTCATTTTCTATTGGAGAAATGAGGTGTGAACAATCTAAGGTAGATTCATCACTTGTGATCACCAGAACTCCAAGAAGATTCTGAGTGTTGTTGGGTTTACCTCCCAGCGGTATTGGCAATCGACCATCTTCAATCATGTCTTGAAGCACATTTTTCAACTTGTAACACTTTTCTGTGTCATGTCCCTTGCCCCTATGGTATTCACAGTACGAGTTCTCATCCCAGAACTTGGATTTCCTTTCGGGTTCAGGAGTAGGTCCAATGGGTTGGAGTTTGCCTTGCTTCATTATCCTTTTTAGAGCGTTGGCGTAAGTGTCCCCAAGATTTGTGAATTTCCTTGGTGGGGTAGTTTTCTTGGATGGCTCGAGAAGGTTAACTTCATCTGTCTTGCTAGTAGAGCCGTATGAACGGCTAGTTGAGCCTTGTTATCCTCAACCTATTGTTTTGGACAAGAGTCCTTTACGGATGTCATCTTCGATCCTTGTCCCTAGTACGGTTAAGTCCTTGAAACTTTTGATGTTTTGGTATCTCAAATGGTTGGCATAAATGGGTTTGAGATTATCCACGAACTTCTACACAAGGGTAGCCTCATCCGGGCGTTTAACTAGTTGGGTACTAGTCTTCCTCCACCTACTTAGGAAGTCGGTGAATCCTTCTTTGTCATTTTGGGTAAGAACCTCTAGAGTGCGCATGTTAACTTGGATCTCGGCATTATCTGCATATTTTTTAGAAAACTCGATTGCAGCATCTTCCCAAGTAGCGACCCTCTTATGATCTAGAGAGTAGAACCATTGCTTTGGGATAGTGTCAAGAGATGAAGGAAAGATCCTTTAGAACATCTCGGGTTTGATGCCTTTGATAGACATGTAATCCTTGAAAGCACGGATGTGGTTTAAAGGGTTCTCATGACCCTTGAATTTAGGGATATCCATCATATTGAAGTTGGTTGGTAATTTGGCATCGACGGCCTCGTACTTGCGGTTATTCTCTCTATAAATGTCATCCCCCTTAAGGTACATCAATTGCTCCTCTAAGTATTGGAGTCTTTTCTCAGCTACCGTCATCCCCATGAGAGGATTTTCATCCCTGGATTCATTCTCGGAGTCACCTATTACTTCACTTTCTTGGGGAGGCAACCTTCCCTATACGGCATAGATCCGGCCCTCGATGATCTCAAGGCGATCATGGACTTGGTCTTGGGTATCTTGGATACGGGCTAGCGCGGCTAGGATTCGATCATTACCATCTTGAAGTTGGTTGAGGTTTGTTTCGCTGGATCCAGGCATCTTGAAAACTGGATAAGAGATCGATGACGAATCAAAACACGATCGACCACTCTAACACACTTGCTAAAAGAAGAAATGCTTTGACTCGTGAAGTGGGTGTGTGCCACCTGTGTTGAGTGAGTTTTGAAGAAAGACAAAGATTTTGAAAATGTGTATCCTAGTCAACTATAGTGTAGTTGTAGGAGTGGACTCGAAGTGAGGTTTTGAAATGGGCTTGTGGCCCGAATTTTGACTTGACAAGAGTTTCGACTGGATTTTGCGCTAATCAAATGGCCTATTTCCAAATTTTTGATTAAGAAAAGGGGTTTTGATTTTTGAAAAATTGTCATGGTTTTGTTTAGAAAAATGGTGATCATGTAATGTACAAGCATTTATACAAGCTATTATAACGGGATGCTGAGTGCATTTAAGAGGGTTTTGGTTTAAAGGGTGGATTGCCATACCGAACCATCAAACCCGAAGTCTGTGGAGAGGCTCGTACCAAACAAGAGTAAGGCCGATTCCTAGTCCATTTCCTCAAGTAGTGAAGGCCCTTGACACAAACAAGAGTAAGCATCATGGTATGGATGACGTCAATCGCTATCCATCCTTAGCCCCAAATAAGAATTAGGACCGTTTAGACGGGACGATTGGTTGAATAGGTTGGGTTGGGCCTAGGAAGGCCGAATAAAACGGTCTAGGAAGACGTAGTTATGAAAACCGACAATTGTCTTGTACAAACTATTCCCTAACCTTGTTCGAGTTTCACCCTTAGCTACACGTAAGTGTATTATCCCCAGCGGAGTCGTCAAGAATGTATGGACAGCGGGGGCCCACGGGGGCGCTTGGGAGAGAAGAGAAACAAGCGTTTGCATTTTTGTTGGAGTCGCCAGCAATTTTTATGGGAAATTGGAACCGTTCGAATACCTCGCGTCATGTCAAGACACAAAGTAGTGACATGAACACTAAGCAATCGTTACCCTTAGCATTCTATGTCTAGAATGACTCTCGTGGATGCCAATGAACACGGGTGTTCACGGAGATCTGGAGTAAGGGGTGAGGGTACGTATTAGGAAGCTCTTTTGATCGAACACCTAATCTCGCCCGCCTCGATAGCGGCCTCTACTAATGATTAGGGAAGTTATTCGTACTCGATATTGAAGGAAATGTAGATCTTTATACATGTTAACATACTCATATATGTCTAAAACTAATTTGTCATAAAATTAAAACGGATCTTATGCATGCAAACAATAATATAAATAGAGGAGAAATCATGTCCTTACATAATGAATTTCGGTTATTAGGGCACAAAAGAGATCACCTTTCTCTTTTGTTCTTGAGCTATTCCAATGGAAGAATGAAGATCTAAGTGTAAGATCTCTCCCTATGTATTATACCCAAGGCTCCTCTTAATTAAAATTAATATTACAAGTACTAGTTATAATATTAAATTTAGTAGAAAATTGAACCAAAAACTTTATAAAACCCTTATGTGTTTTCGGTTTTTAGAGAGAAGAAGAGAGGATTTTATTTCTCTAGAAAATCTCTATATTTGATGATGGAATTAGAATGAATAATAATCTACAACATTTTGTATATTATTGGGTAAAATTATAAGAAAAACAATGATGAATTGTGCTTCTCCAAAACCGTGTAAGAGAGGACATAAAGGGAGCCAATGCATGAAGAAATTGTTCTTCACAAGGAACAATAGGTATGCAAGGCTAGGGTTTCCTTTAATCATTGTGTTTTCCCACTAATTATAAACAACATATAATTAGCTTAAGTCCCTCCATTTTTCGGCCCATTTGGTAATATGGAATCCTTATTATTTTGTCAATTGTCTATATGTTACATGTCATATGTCACATATATTTGTTATGTATTTTTAACATGTTAAAAATCAACGTATTAATAAAAATACGTCACATACAAAAATTGACTTAGTAATTTCATAATTACTTGTGCCAAAAATATTTTACCATTTATAAATCACAACAGATTGTATTTATAACAATTCATTCAAATTTAATTGTTACATTAAACAATTTATTTCATCCGAGTAATGATACAATTCAATTACTCAGACCGTATCTTATTTAATCACATTTCAATATGATACGTAAATTTTACTTCCAAAATCGTCCGTCAATTTTTCAAGTAATTTAATTAACTCGTAACATTATACGATTAATTAAATAATCAATTAAGAGTATTGCCCTTTAGGTATGACCTAGGGGTCAATCGATCACCACCGTCACACGACAAGAATGTCAAACTCTAGTCAGCCAATCATTACCGATATATGTTGACCAGTTGACAGTAACAATATTACTTCCCAATTGTATTCATTTTATTGAGACTTAAATATGTGATCATCATGATCAACAGTCGTGATCGCATTATTGTCGGAGGACACATATTCCAACAATCTCCCACTTGTCCTCGACAAGTGTGCGTCACCAATTCTCTTGTCCTATTACTATCTCCCACTCAATGCAAGGTGTCTTTCAGGTCGTACTTGCAAGTGATCATATCGAGAGTGGTTTCCTCGATCTGGAGAATAACTGATTGACCGGATTTATCCACACTGGATACCTTCCGAGCGTGGCCACGCATTTCCAGTTCATTACTCCTCGAGTGGCCCTGAGATATTGTTATAACCCTGACTAGGGGTGGACAATTCCTATTGCACTCATTCCCTTCGACTAGCCACAGCCATCATAACCCAAAATATGCCCATTTGACCCCATTTACGAAGGTCGTAGTAACACAAATCAAAGTTAATCTGAAACTGTGCCATCTTAGGAGAATAGTCTTTAGTCAAAAGAATCGACTCATTTTGAATACTATAGTAGCTCTCGCCACGACCAGGCTATATAAATTTGCCAGAACTCTATAAGCGGTCATTAGGCCCGACAAAATGTTCCTAACAGTCTGCCTATGTGATCGACTAGTCATCTCACATGACTGTATGGCACTTGAACTTGCCATCAATCGCCTCACACTCTAGTCACTTCGAGACGTCACCTCATATAAGTAACTATGGGCAAAAACAATGTCAATCCATGTTCACTTTAACGGGGTTCAATTGTCTCTATAACCCGTTTGGATATAACAATGTTCAAAGTGAGTTAATAATAACTCAAACGACAAATGTCGACATCACACTCGGGTAGTCAATATCATATTACAACCTTTTGATGTTTATCATAAGTGTAAACACTTATTGATTGCAATAGAAGTTTAACATCTCATGTGTCCATGTGTTCAAACTTCTTACACTTGCAATTTCCTTCACATTCATGTTCTTTCTCATAGCATGAATCTTACCAAGTACACATCAAGGTTCTCGACCTTGGTTTTGGTTCTTTAACTTGAAAGAACTTTCTTATCGATCATCTCATAACGAACGAATTTGCGACGAATAATACAACTTGTACCGATCAAGTATTCCATCCACACACAATGCACTAGGTATATGTTTTGTAGAATCTTGTAACAATTGACAAGATTATTAGCTTAGCACTTCTCACAAGTCCTAGCTTAACTAGGAAAGATTATCTTTGAATAACTTCTTATTCAACCAACCATCTTTCCAAAACTTCTCATTTCTCTTTCTAGGCTTGAAATATTTGGGATTCTCATAAATCCTCATATGTGTTCGAATTTTCTACAACATGTGCAACCTCTTGACACACAATAGAACATTCCGTCAAACACTAAAATCGCTCATCGGATTCTACTTGAGAATACATGACTTTTCTATTATAGCTTACCAATCAATCATCATGCTCCTATGCATATGATTCATAATTGGACATGTACATGATTATTCTAATGGCGGAAACATTAGTTACTAATAATCATGAAATCAACCGTTCAAAGGTTCAATGAACGACCATGACTGCTAATGGCAATTCCATTTTCATCTACATGAATAACCTATGTGTATGTTGATGTGATGTGTATCTCTTAATACTAATCCAACATCCCATGATGTAATTGGATTCATCATTGTCCATTTTCATCCAGTATTGAAAACTCAAAAGCTTCTTTATGAAAGAAGGTATTAGCTCGTCATTCTTTAATGAGTGATGAGTTGTAAACATTTAAGGATGACAGCTCCCACTAAATTACATGTCTTCACATGAGAATTTCTTAACTCCCACTCAATTCTACACATTTCGAATTTGACTTCTCAATCGAAATTTATCGAGAATTGAAATATAAATTGCATCGCCAAGTTATTAGGATAAAACCATATATGATCCCATCATGTCCCTTCAAAATGCCTATTTTGAAGTGGTCTCATCTTAACCTTACAGAAAGAGATTTTAAATCTTCAACACACTCATGTCATAATGATGTGTAGTAATGTCATTTTCAAATATAAACAATATTTAGAATATATCCTTCGGAATACTCTTTCGGAAGGAGAATTAACCATTTCCTAGCGAGGTTAAGCAATGACATTTGCGTGGTTAAAACGTTGGCTATTGAAGATATCGGAATATCAATCTTTGCAACTTAATCTTGATCATAACTAATATGTTACTTTGATTCATTTAGGCTCTTAAGTAAAACTCATGATTGAAACTATTGGTCAAAATGCTTCATAAATTTAGTCAAAAACTCGTTAAGACTTTTCATTAGTCATTAATTTTCCAAAACTTTCTTTTGGTCTCCTCGTGTAGTTATCTTTCGAAAATTCTCTTATGATTACTACACTTGGTCTCTTTAGTCACATACAACTAACTTGAGACTATAGATCTCATCTATTTGGCATACTATGTAATTAGATATACCTTTATTTAAATCATTCTCTCTTGCGTAGATCTCCATTTACACAAGTACACAATTTCATTTTGCCTTGTGTCCTCATTTTCTCCCACTCTATCTTTAGAATGAATACACTAAACTTTCAAAGATAGCTTATGAGACACAAATTAATGATGTTGAAGTATAAGGAGAACTATCTCATAGATAGACTAATAGATATTGATATCATATGAGTTCTTGGTGATTGACATACCTTAAGAGAGTTCATAGACTCAAAATCGCTTCATAAATGATCATACACAAGCCTTAAGCATGTGGACATATAATGAAACCCATCATTATAATTGTCTATTGGATCACTTTTAAGTGAATAATCTTATGTTTCAAAACGCAAGCATTTAAAGATGAAATTTTAGAACATAAAGGATAAATGATAAAACGGGTGACTTGGGTTGCAAACCAAGTCACTATCATCCAAAATACAAACCATTATCCAAAATACCTTTCCATGTCGAACACGGAAACTTAAAGTTCTAAAAATTCAAAACATAACTTAAAATAAGACAATGAAAAACAAAGCTCCATAAAAGCTATCCTTAGCTTCTTCATGGTTTCTTATGCTTGCTTTTCTTTTCCTTTGTCTTTGCTTGGTGGCGGCCCTATTTACAATAAAAAGGGAGACACATTATCACAACTTTGCATCATAATACCATAGTTGAATTTAGAAACATAAAAGAAGGTTAGTCATTTACCTACTGGAGTGATCTTTCCAGATTTGATATCACCAAGGTATTTGGAACAATTCCTTTTCCAATGTCCCATGCCATTACAATAATGGCACTTATCAAGAGGACCCTTCTTGACTTTGGAGGTGCTAGCTTCACAAGACTTAGCTTTGGTGAATGTGGGAGCTTGTTTCTTGCCCTTTCTCCCATTCTTCTTGAACTTCCCCTTACTCTTTGTGCTTATGTTAAGCACATCCTTGGGAGGGTTCACATTTAACCCCATGTCCCTTTCGGCTTGCACAAGTAGCTTGTGCAACTCCTCAAGAGACACATCCTTGTCTTGCATGTTGAAATTCACCCGGAATTGCACATATGCCTTAACCTTAGACAAGGAGTGTAGAATCCTATCTACGATGAGTTCTTTGGGGATTTCAACCTTTTGAATTTTCAAGGTCTCGACAAGCTCCATGAGTTTGAGCACATGAGGGCTAACCTTTTGGCCCTCTTTGAAGTCGAGATCAAAGAATGCCGCGGCCGCCTCATATTGGACGATCCGCGGAGTTTGTGAAAACATGGTCACAAGTTTGGAGTAAATCTCATTAGCATTGCCCATTTTGAAGGCTCTCCTTTGGAGTTCCGCCTCCATCGCAAATATTAAGACATTTTTCATTGCGGCGGACTCCTTTTGGTAAGCCTCATAGGCTTCCCTAGTGGCCGCGGTGGACCTAGTGGAGGGTTCGGGTGGAGAGGCCTCGGTAAGGTAACGAAGCTTGTCGTCACCCTCGGCGGCTAATTTGAGTTGGGCATCCCACTCGGAGAAATTTGACCCATTCTTTTCAAGTTTACATCGATCCATGAAGGATCGGAGCCAAGATGAAGTAGCGAGTGGTGTAGCATTAGGAGTTGGTGTTGCCATTTGTTATGAATAAGAAGTGGTCTACAAAACAATAATATAAGGAGTAAAACATTTGTCGTTTTAATAATACTCGTAAAAGTATGACTTAAACAAGTTATATGCATTTTTCTAGTGACCTCTACCCAACTAGAATAAATGATTCCAAGACCCAAATTCATATCGACTTAGGCACGGGGTAGCCGATGAAACCCTCATCAATATAACTCGGTAGATTAACCTTTTAATCGATTCTACTTTTAGAACTCTTGGTCGATAAAATTACTCTAATATTTATCTATAGCCCAAAACACATCAACAAGGGCACGGGGTAGCCGATGAAACCCTTATCAATTACTTTTGTTGAGTTCAATCCAAATTTCGAATAAATGTGTCCATTATCCAAACCCATATTAATTTAGGCACGGGGTAGCCGATGAAACCCTCATCAACATGAATTCGGTGGATTAGACATTTATCACCCACTTCCCCTACGTAACAAGGTTTGTACCCCGGGGTAGCCGAGTGCACTCCCTCGCGAAATAGGTTTTCATGGTTTCTACTATTTGGTAAGGCTATGTCTCAATTAATTGTTTTAGCGAGAGGTCATGTCAATTTATTATCTATCACGTTTTAAGTGAACTAAAGCGGTGAACTACGATAATTCGAATTGACACGGTCGATAAACTCGATAAAATAACAATGCATGTTTAGTTATGGCGATTTAGCGATGCATGTGACATAAAATAAAATGCAAGCATAAAAATAAATAAATCCTAGTATGGCCTTTCCTAAAATAGAAAAACTATTAATCTATTACATATTCGGAAACCAACTCCATTGGTCCCTTGAACTTCGGTTGTGGCACGCATCTCGAGGTAACACCGTCTTTATGTATCGCCATTCTTGAAGTAATCCGTCTTTTGGAACTCCGGAATGAATAAAATTACATAATAAATTACATAATTTCCTATTATACATTTGTAACTAAAATAAAATAAATCTATTAAATTACAAAACGGTGATACGAGATCACAATAAAAATTACAACCGAATCGATATTCCCATACATTTCGGGAAATACCAATTAAAATCTAAGGCCATACTAAGTAAAATTACATAATTTCAAAAAATTACATAAATTAAAATTATGACAATCATAAAGAAAAATGCAGCATTATATTATGTATGAACATGCTCAATTTTATGCTAAATCGCCTTTTAATTAGCCAATATCGTATATTACTCGGTTTTTACGGATTTGCGTGATTTCAACATTTTATAATCACAAAAATACATAAACTCATATTTATGCATAAGTTAATTATCCTAACCTCTTAGGACTCAAAATATAGTCTTCACTAATAATTTGACCATAATTAACTTTTATTTACTTAAATTGTTCATAAATGGACAAAATTACAAAAATAAGCTATTAAATTTCAATTAAATCACAAAAATTTCAAATAAATTCAAAATTTGAAATTTAAATTCATGAACATTCTGGAAAAATTCCATGACACTCATAATGTTCAAAATCTTAGGTTAAAAATTTCGAAAATTTTCCGGAAAAACAATGTTGCGGTTTATCGATATATAATAAAATAATCATAAAAACATGGAAAAATTATTTTCATTAACTTTTCAATTTTAGATCTGAAAAAAATATAATAAAATGCAACATTAGACGTTTTTCCTAAGTCATAGATTATGTTTTATTAATTTTCAACTAATAATGTCACTATTTATGCCATTTTTCTTCAAAAATTCATAAATCATGCTAAAAGACTTCTTTATAGCCAATTATTTTACACACATCTTGTAAAATTGCATGTGACAACATATTAATTTTCTATGACCAGATTCGAAATTTAACTCATATTAACCTATTTTTCTCTTAAATCCGAATTTAATGATGAAAAATTCATTTTTCGAGCATAACAAGTCCAAAAATTATGAAACTTTACAGGTTATCTCAAAATAATATATGTAACAACATATCCAAAAACCAAGTGAAAATTCGAAGTATAGCTAATTTTCGACCAAAAATGACATTTTTACTCATAAAATCACATTTAAATGTCATTATTATTAAATATGAACAATAAAAATCCGAAAAATTAACCAAAATATCCTAAAACACTTTAGGACCAGAAATATTAACATGCATGTAATTATTTCGTGATATATCATAATAACACAAATTTTACAAGTTTTATTTTGTTATTCATATAACTCGGAAAAACTTTTAACCAATTTGCATGCAAACAACCGTGGCTCTTGATACCGATTGAAGGAAATGTAGATCTTTATACATGTTAACATACTCATATATGTCTAAAACTAATTTGTCATAAAATTAAAACGGATCTTATGCATGCAAACAATAATATAAATAGAGGAGAAATCATGTTCTTACATAATGAATTTCGGTTATTAGGGCACAAAAGAGATCACCTTTCTCTTTTGTTCTTGAGCTATTCCAATGGAAGAATGAAGATCTAAGTGTAACATCTCTCTCTATGTATTATACCCAAGGCTCCTCTTAATTAAAATTAATATTACAAGTACTAGTTATAATATTAAATTTAGTAGAAAATTGAACCAAAAACTTTATAAAACCCTTATGTGTTTTCGGTTTTTAGAGAGAAGAAGAGAGGATTTTATTTCTCTAGAAAATCTCTATATTTGATGATGGAATTAGAATGAATAATAATCTACAACATTTTGTATATTATTGGGTAAAATTATAAGAAAAACAATGATGAATTGTGCTTCTCCAAAACCGTGTAAGAGAGGACATAAAGGGAGCCAATGCATGAAGAAATTGTTCTTCACAAGGAACAATAGGTATGCAAGGCTAGGGTTTCCTTTAATCATTGTGTTTTCCCACTAATTATAAACAACATAAAATTAGCTTAAGTCCCTCTATTTTTCGGCCCATTTGGTAATATGGAATCCTTATTATTTTGTCAATTGTCTATATGTTACATGTCATATGTCACATATATTTGTTATGTATTTTTAACATGTTAAAAATCAACGTATTAATAAAAATACGTCACATACAAAAATTGACTTAGTAATTTCATAATTACTTGTGCCAAAAATATTTTACCATTTATAAATCACAACAGATTGTATTTATAACAATTCATTCAAATTTAATTGTTACATTAAACAATTTATTTCATCCGAGTAATTATACAATTTAATTACTCAGACCGTATCTTATTTAATCACATTTCAATATGATACGTAAATTTTACTTCCAAAATCGTCCGTCAATTTTCAAGTAATTTAATTAACTCGTAACATTATACGATTAATTAAATAATCAATTAAGAGTATTGCCCTTTAGGTATGACCTAGGGGTCAATCGATCACCACCGTCACACGACAAGAATGTCAAACTCTAGTCACCAATCATTACCGATATATGTTGACCATTGACAAGAATAACAATATTACTTCCCAATTGTATTCATTTTAATGAGACTTAAACATGTGATCATCATGATCAACAGTCGTGATCGCATTATTGTCGGAGGACACATATTCCAACAGATATATCGTCGATTGTATGCATGCAATGCAACATCCAAGTTTTAATCCTAGCATGTGAGAACTAATACTAAGTCGGTAGACAATTAATTTAGCATACAATTAAGGTCGAAGTAGGATTTAATGCTCAATTACATGTGAGAACATTCAAATGATACAAGAAACAATGATAAATACAATAAAGGAAAATTACAATAAAAGAATTACAATAATTACATTGGATTAGGCGATTTATGTCGAAAATACCTTTAAAACGGATGTTTGGAGAAAAAGAATAAAAGAAAGAAATTACGAACAGATCAGAAGGTGATAATACGATTAATAGTTAATTATACGTAAGCTAATTAAACTAAGTCAAGGCAACCGCGGAGTTCAGGGACAAAATTCAACCCGGAACAGGCGCAGCAGAGCTGCGTCCTTTGGAATAGGCGCAGCAGACGCTGCGTCTGTTCCTGACCTGAATTCTAGCTGTGAAGCCGGAATTGCGTGTTGTTAATACTCATTGGTGAATTTAACGATGGATTAAATTATTTACTCGGATGAAAGTGATTAGTAGGTTATTTACATGTGATTAATGAGTCATGAAACGATAAACATGGATGAGACGGAGATAAGATGGATTATTTACATGAACGAATGCTTGATTAGTGACATAGGTGAACTAAATAGGTTAAATATGACAATTAATAACGAATTAATGATGAACATGCGATGAATGTGACAAAAGACAGATTAAAATATATCAAAGACGTATTCAAGAAACTCAATATGAACAAATCGAACTTCTACAACCCGGATTGAGTTTAATGACGAAAACCCGCAAATATTGGATTATAAGGGAGTTAAGTCGAATTTAATGACGAATTAAACGTGTTAATGATGATGAATAATATACATGTGAAATATATGCTATTATGACGAAGAATTAACAATCAAACGAATAAACAAATTAGAATTTGACGAATTACAGAGGACGAAGGAAGAAAAAAGGAAGCAGGAACTGCGGCAGCCTCACGAAGAGGCGCAGCAGGTACTGCGCTCCTTCGAAGAGGCGCAGCAGTTGCTGCGTCCTTTCTCGACGATTAGTCTTCTGGAAATCCGTAAAAAAGAGGTTTTAAAGCACGGTTTAGAAATCGGTTTTAAGAGGTATATTCGACATAAACCTTACAATTGTGGTACAATAATTAAAATACAATAAATAAAAGAGAGATTTACACCCTCAGACTTACATGTTGACGAAACGAGAAGGACTAAGATATCGATTAGTGATGCTCGACGCGAATGCATAGAAAGTGCCCTCGTAAGAGGAAAACGATTAGATTAATTAAGTTGATTGATGTGTAGTTGGTCAAATTGGTCGGTCATGCAAACGAGGCTGGTACTCAGAAGGATCCGAGCTTACGTGGTTGAAAGATCAAGCACGTAGACGCCAAAAAGTAAGAACAAAAGTCTAGAATGCAAAGGGAGAAGAGAAGGGCGGACACTCGCGTGAGAAATATGAGGAGCGAAGGCTCCTATTTATACTAATCACGTGGAGGAAATAGGGTTTCGGAGACTCTTTGGAAGTGAATCTCGGAAAGATATGAAAAAGATACGAGAAACTACGCAGAATAGGACCTGGGAAGAGGCGCAGCAAGCACTGCGTCTCTTGGAAGAGGCGCAGCACCTGCTGCGTCTGTTCCCAAGTGGTTTCCTCCTGCGGAAGAACGATTTCCGTGTTTTAGTTATGGAAGGATGGAATAATTTGGTTTTCCTTAATACTTTATATGAATATTACGGGAAATTGTTTGCCAAAAGATTAAGATTGTGAAAGATTTATAAAATATGGAATAGAAATATCCGGAACATTCTAGAACATTCCGACTTAGGATTGAACGATTATCAGAAAATGGAGACGGTTTTAGACTCGGACTCCAAATGTACTCTAATTACTGTCAAAACGACCGTATCGGCACGTAGATGACAACTAAGAGGTAGACATTAATATTTGAGCAATCACTTGACGATAAACTTATGAATTGTCACAAATCGTTCCGCGTACCAAACATGCGGCCCAATCATCACTGGGTGGTTTGCGAGAGGTGCAGAAATGAGGTATCTACAGAATGTCATTCTTGAGCCGTTTGAATTTTTGAACCATGGTGGCTAGATCAATGATATGGCCTCCCTTAACCGGTTTATAGGTGTCATTTTTTTTGAAGTTCCGGTTGAAGTGTTTTGCCAAATACGTTACCAATCCTCCATTAACAATAAAGGCCGTACCTTCCTTGCCATGATCGATATTGAGCCACCTCTCAATTAAAAGTTGAAGAATGTTGTATCTTGTGGTGAACTCTCTACAAATATTCAAGGTTGACTCGAGATAATAAAACCAAATTCGGTGAAGTGGTTTGTTCTCTTTCTAGCAATCAAAGTATGCCCAAAAACCTTGTGCCATACCCTTATGCCCGGATGATGGACATAAAGGGCACGAAAATCATGGTAAGGTGTAAACTTTCTCCCGGTAATAGCCTTCCATAAGGGAGCGGGATCATATTTGGTTAAGGGTTTCTTCACATAGTCCGAGTCATTTCTAACGCCAAAAACTTTACCAAACTCGCCAAAAGACATTTTCCTATCAACATTCTCAAGGCGGAATTCAATGTTTGTTCGAGTCTCCACCTTCGTAACTTTCAATGAGCTTAAAAACTCCATGGCGAGGGATGAGTAGGTCGACTCTTGCATATTAAACAAAGTAAGCAATCCCATGGACTCGAAGAAATTCTCGGTTTGTTTAAAGACACCCAATTTGGTCAAGGTCTCTTGGCCTATAAACTTGGTGGGTAAAATAGATTTCTTATCAAGGGATACAAATTTCTTCCTATGAGCATCGGATGTGAAAATTACCTCCGGACAATCATCTAGTTGCTCAACAACCGGAGTAGAAGTAGTAGTTTCCACCATAGGAGGAGTAGTCTTTTCAATTTCCATCCTTTCACTTTGAACCACCAGAGCCTTTGAAGCTTGTAGAGCTTGTTGCCTTTTTGAGAGATTCTTCTTTGGAAGTGCCTTGTTTCCACCTTTTGTCCAAGCCATCTTCTCCTTTTATGTAGTAACACCCAAAAATTTGCTTGAATTCCTTAAGTTTCAATAAGACCCAAATTGATTTAGGATTTTTTTTTTTAAATTTTGCCTTGTATCCTAGAAAATCGATTCAAACCTTGAGGATTTTGGTGTTTTAATTGCTTGTTGTTGACAAAGGAGTGATTTGTTTGAGTTTTGAGGGAGTTTGGAATTAATTTGGGTAAATTTGGTTGAGAAAATTGATTTTGGTGGATGGAGGGATTGAGGGTTTTAGAGGTTTTGGAGATGTGTTTGTGTTTTGAATGAGTAAAATGAATTGGGAAAGGTGGGGTTTTAATCCCGTTATATTTGAATTGCACAGGGGAGACGAGCGGATCTGGGTCGGGACGCTCGGATTCTGTTTCAGCTTGTTTCAGAAAATAAGACTGTGCTGAGACGAGCGTCTTCTAATGAAGACGAGCGTCTTTCTAAAGGGAGACAAGCGGATTTCCTTGAGGATGCTCGGATTCCTTGTCAGGGAGAAATCCCAAATTTTACCAGCAGTAGGACGAGCGGATCCTCCGTGAGACAAGCGTCTTGACTGAGACGAGCAGATTCTATATGGAGGTGCTCGGATCTTCAGTCAGACCAAAAATTTTCTTCTCCAGCTCTCCCAGGATGAGCGTCATCTTCCCAGGACGCTCGGATTTTCTTCAGGATGAGCGGATTCTTGTCGGGCTGCTCGGATTTTCCCTGTACCTCACGGATTCAGTTTCACCCGTGGGTATTTCATAACCCGTGTCATTTACTCTTCATTCCCTTGGTCTTAATTGTGGGGGCACTACGAAGGCTTGGATAGCCTAGGCAATTGCTATCCCCACACTATGTCAAAACAATACACATCAATAAACATTTAAGTCCCTCCCTCACTCTCTCTCGAAATGAAAATCTTGATCAAGGCATAAAAATACAAATCCAAAATTGACAAAAATGCAATACAATAAGTAAAATGCAAGTTAAGGGGTTAGAATATTTACAAATGGTGGTTTAGGGAGGACTCCACCAAACTCTCATCCATGTAT
Organism: Silene latifolia; assembly: GCF_048544455.1. NCBI lineage: Eukaryota > Viridiplantae > Streptophyta > Magnoliopsida > Caryophyllales > Caryophyllaceae > Silene > Silene latifolia. Next base: position 169,511,256 of record NC_133536.1, read on the forward strand.
GAGATGTCAAGGGGGCATAGCCAAGGTGTTGTTGGTGTTGCTCAACACCTTATAGAAGTAGTCGAAAGCTTGTTCATTGTTATGATAAAGATCTTCAATAGACCTTTGCACATGTTGTTCTTCATTGTGGTCTTGGGTCATAGCATTACCAATATAAGGATTGAATATCCCTTCAAACTCATCATCCTAAAGACCGCATACTTCGTCTACTTGTTCCTCAATAGTATCATGAGTTGATGAGAACAACTCCTCTTTCTTCTTGTCATTATGACCAATGAGGCCTTCTTTTTCTCTTGTCATGAGTGGTGGTGAGCTATTCAAGCTCTCATTCTTGTTGAAACATTCTTGCTCTTTGGATGGAGCATCTTGGAGATTACCCATTTTCTTCTCCTATATGGGTGGTGATTCTTCACCCATAGTTTGTTCTTTGCATTGAGATGTCAACTTCTTCCTATCACTTTCTCGGCTATAATGATCAACCATGAAACATGGCTCATGTAGTCGGGGAGCTCTCATTGTCTTGTCAAGATTAAAAGTGATCATTTCATCTTCCACTTCGAGTGTGAGCTCTCCATGTTTCATGTCAATCACCGCTCCCGCGGTGTGTAAGAAAGATCTTCCTAGAATGATAGGAATGTTGGAATCCTCCTCCATATCAACAATAACAAAGTCCACCAGAATGAAGAACTTTCCAATTCTTACCGGCACATCTTCCCATACTCCTAAAAGTGTCTTCGTTGATCTATCCGCCATTTGAAGTGTGATATTAGTGCACTTAAGCTCTCCCATTCTTAGCCTCTTGCACACCGAATATGGCATGACTCTCACACTTGACCCAAGGTCAAATAGAGCTTTGTTGATTGTGGTGTCGCCAATGGTGCATGGAATAGAGAAGCTTCCCGGATCCTTTAGTTTTGGAGGTGAACTTCCTTGTAGGATGGCACTACTCACCTTAGTGAAAGCAATAGTCTCAAGCTTCCGGATGGATTTCTTCTTCGTAAGAATATCTTTCATGTATTTTGCATAGGCCGGAACATGATTGATTAATTCCGTAAATGGAATTGAGACTTCCAAGTTTTTCACAATCTCCATAAACTTCCCAAGTTATTCATCAAACTTAGGCTTGGCTTGACGACTTGGAAATGGAAGTCGAATCACAATAGGCTTCTTCTCTTTAGCCTTTTCTTCATCCTTCTTTGAAACTTCTTGAATGGTGGGTTCTTCTTCCCTAGAGTTTTCCACAACTCTTTCCTTGTCACTAGCATTCACAACATCTTCATCTGAAAGATCATAGATCCATATTAGACTCTCTAATAAAATTAATTTATCTCATAAATTGTTATTTAGGTGATCTATGTAACATGCATGCTAATATGAAAGCATAAAAAGAGAGTATAAGGAAAAATAATTTTCTTACATTGAATTTGTGGTAAAAGGGCACAAACTAGTTCACCTTACTAGCTTGTTCTTAAGCTTAAACCAATGGAAGATCCTCCTTGCAAATCTTCAATAAGAAGATCTCCTTCTTGTTGCACCCAAGAACTAACCCAATAATAATAACAAGTTTTGAACTAGAACTTGTTAATATTGTTCCCTTGATAAATATTAGTAATATCACTAACTAATCTTAGTAATATTATTAATGTATACTAGTGATGAATTATTATTGTAGAGAGATAGAGAAATAATGTTCACATGCAAAATATGTAGAGTGTGTAAGTGAGGTAGAGTGAAATGTGAACAATATATGGAGTGTATGGGAAGGGAAGTGGCGGGTGGAAGAGTGTGGAAGTGGACAATTTTTGTCTTATAAATTTATCTTACATCACATGCAAAATCTTATATAAGATAAACTATGGTAGTATACAAAATAAGGTGAAATGATTATGTGAGTAATCATCCACAACTCTTATTTTACACGGTCCACTTGACCATTTACGGGTCCATGTTGGTTCTTATATTTGTCGCACAAATCCGTGTAATTTTTATTTTAAACATCGTATCATGTTTAAATACTTCCATAATTAATTCGTTCAATTCACTCCGTAAATATACGTGTACCACTACACATATTATTTACGTACTAATATTAATCACATTAATCAATTAGTACAATTTTAGTAAATTAACAGTTACTTAACTAAAACCCGTTTCCCAAAACTTATTATTTAATTATCGCATAATTAAATAATAACTGCCGCTCCTCAAGTTCGCAACTCGAAATCTCTCTAAAAAAAAATCAACTAACCTCTTTGTCTATAAATCAAGGGACTAAACAAATTGTATCTCATACAATTAATTAGTTATCAATTGGGGTTCGTTCCTTTAGGTGTGACCGAAAGGGGTCAGTTGATCACCGCCGTCTCACGACAATAACGTCAAACTCTAGTCAGCCAACCGTTATCGATTTACGTTAATCAACTGACGAGGATCAAATAATTAAATATCTGATGATATTCTATTAATGAGATTTATTATGTTAACGCACTATTGTGGAGGACACTAACTCCAACAATCTCCCACTTGTCCGACACAAGGTGTGCGCTACCAATTCTCTTGTCCGTTTTAATCTCCCACTCAATGCAAGGTGTCTTTCAGGTCGCACTTGCACATGAACACATCACGAGTGGTTTTTTCGATCGGGAGTGTGAATACCTGACCGGAAAAATCTCTCACAGATAACTTCCGAGCGTGGCCACGCATTTGTAGTCATTAACTCCTCGAGTGGCCTTGAGATATAGTTACCCAACGTGGGTGGACAATTCCTGTATGCCCTATCTATCCTATTGCACAATACTGCTCACCATGACCTAGTAAATGCCCTTTTGGCCTCCTTTCACGGCACGACCTAGGACAAAAACCAAAGTCACTCAGAAACTGCACCTGCTCATATAATAGTCTCCAGTCAAAAGAATCAACTCATTAGAACATCTTAGAGATCCCCACCACGACCAGACGTCTATAATAGAACTTAGGGATTCTCCAAATGGTCACTGTCCGGCAAAGTGTCACACACTCTGCCTATGTAATCGACCAGTTATCACATATGTGATGTGACCATAGTTAGAGCACATTTAGTCCCCCAATTAGCCTTTTTCCCATGATTTTTAGTGCATATTTGGGTCATTTATTGTCTTTAGTTCTTTATTTTGCATATTCTTTGAGGCTTTGATCCCTTGGTAGGAAAGGAGTGCAAACCTTGCATTTTCATGGCAAAATGAGACTAAATTGATTGAATTCAAATGACCAAGCATCAAGGAGAGACAAGATTAGAAGGCCTTTGTACATACTATAGTAGATGGGCAATGATGAGAAAAGATCCTTCCATCCCCGAGGAAATCCCCAAGGATTTTATGAAGAAAAAGGAAGAAAAGAAGAAGAAAGCAGACTGCCCAGCAATCCGAGCGTCTTCCCTAGAAGACGCCCGTCTCCATCACCACAATCCGTGCGTCTTCTCCCCAAGACGCCCGGGCAGCAGCTCCAGAAGACGCCCGTCTTCACCCCAAGACGCCGAGCATAGACCAACGAATCCGCCCGTCCTGTGCTAAAGACGCCCGGATTCCAAGGCAGACCAATTTCGTTTCTTCAAGCTCGATTATGTTCTTGAGTCGGCCTTAAATATTTGGAAGGGAATTCACCAAGCCTTTCAATTCTCTAAGGCTTTTGGTGGAAAGATGGCTAAATGTTGATTGTGGGAAGTAAGGCACCACCGTTATTGTGAATGGAGGTCTAGTCACTCTTTTGGCTAAGTACTTTGATCCGAACTTCAACAAGGATAGCAAGTATGTGGCTAAAAAGGGTGGTCATCTCATTGATATGGATGCTATGATTAACAAATACAAGTGGGTCTCTCATAACCCTCTTGACACCAAGTATGGGTGGCTCACCAATGAGGCTAGATCTTTTACTTTGCCTTCGAATATTTGTCGTTTAAGTGTCCATCGGACCAACTACCTCCTTTCCCTCTCAAATGAAGCCGAATACATCATCCGACAACAAAGGGATGAAATTGAAATGCCCTCCTCTTCCATTGTCACACCACCCTATACTTTCAAGTACCAAGAGTTCAAACCCGAAGGTGTTGATGCAAGCAAAGATTATATGACTCTATTTATGCAAGAGATGCACAAGCAAGCTTTTAAGGATTCGGAAGATGCTTACTTAGCCCAATATCCACCCCTCCTTCATTTAGCTAGGCAAGGACTATTTAATCCTTCATGTCCTTTGCCTAGTTGGGCGGATAGGGAAGTCTTCTTTCCGAGTGCATCTAGGGTGAGATTCCGGATGACGATGAGGTTGTCGGTGATGCGGTTGTGGATAACATTGATTAAGAGGCTAGTGAAGAAGAAGAAGAGGATGATGAACAAAGTGAACAAGAAAGTGAAGAAGGAAGTGGTGATGAGTCCACTTCTATTGAGGAAGATGATGATAATGATGATATGGTGGAAGATTAGCAAGCTTTGGAGGCTCCTACCCTCTTGAGGTTTGTCTACTTCTTTCTTTGTTTTATTTACTTTATCTTGATCATGATTGGAGTAGTCCTAGCAACATAGAGGACTAACACCTCGGCCCCATTGAGGTGTTCTTATTTCATTGTTCCCACTTTTGAAAATCCAAAATGACAAATTTAGTTTCACGCATTGAATCTTGTGTGCATGAACTACACCCAACCTTAGGACATTAGAAATAATGTCTAACTCGGTTTGGGGAAGTAAATGCATACGCAACGGGAGGTAATCTAAATTACGCTCTCCGTCATAAACAAAAACCCATGCATCATGTAGTGTAGATTAGTGTAGCTTGCATTTAGTATAGAATTCATGCATCACGTTTGCATGATTTCCCATCATTTTGGCCATTGAGGACAATGCCCATATTAGTGTGGGGTTGGGGAATTCTAACTTAACTTTTATATTCAAAAATCCAAAAAAATTGAAAAACTTCGAAAAACCATAAAAATTTGAAAATTTGAAAAACCAAAAACAAGTTCATTTACTTTATAGTATAGTCATGTATATATTGTTGTATATATTGTGTTTGTTTTATCCTTGTTCACATTGATCGACTACGCCACATCCGAGACATGAGGATATTGAAGACCGCATGGTATGATCTTTCCAATCTCCTTTTTCCTCTTTATGTTAATGACTATGTGGCTTTATTTTGATTGATGTGGTATAACAATGTGAACTTAGGACTTGCATTTAGTGTATATGTCATATTAGTTGGTAGAATCATTTGCATTAGGATGTTTATATGCTAGTTGCATCTTGGCATGTAGTTTGCATGTTAGAAAAATTTTGCGAAACCGTCTACTTGGGAAGCTTGACAAGTGTATATAGGCCCTAGTAGATGATTTTTCTTCTTAAGACTTTGCTTGTTAGAATACTTGTAAAACACCCTAGGATGTGTCATGCTAGTATCCTTTGACCCATGGATTAAGGCCTAGTCAAGAGTACCTTGTGGTGTGATAACTCCTTGGCTACCGTTTATTCCAAGGTGACCCTTGAAACCATACATCCATCCATCATCCATGTTCTACCACATTTTTGTCATCAAAGGGAATGGACACAAAAAGAAATCAATTTGAGTTCAATGAAATGAAAAGTGTAATAAAGTTTGCAAAAAAAAAATGCATAAAATGAAAAGAGGAGCAAAAATAGAACTCCTAAAGCTTCAAATATAAGCCACCCTCACTACATATGAGGTGACTTTGAAAACGTTCAAAAAGAAATGCAAAAAGTTGTCAAGTGTTGAAATGCCAAAAATCAAAAAGAAATGGCAAGAAAGTGTTCTCAAATGTTATATGCCACAAGAAATTGGCGGGAAAAACAAAAACAAAAGCAAACTCCCAAAGTGAAACTCAAATATCTATTGATCCCTTTATCCATCATATCCATTTTTGTGCATGGTAGAGAGAGGACGACCCTTCTTCTTGTCTAGGCAAGAGAGGGATTCCGCGATCCTCCAGTGTTTCTTACACCATAGGGAGTCTATCCTTGACAAAAGCATTTAACGATTGAGGACAAAGGTACCCTAGCTTGACACAACTTGGAGGTGATTTATTGGTATCCTTCTAGGCTTAGTAGTTTGAAGAAATTGCATCTATGAAGGAGTGTGTACCATTGAATTGCTTCCCTTGTAGATAATTTCTGCCACTTAGATGAGAAAAGTCGCTATTCTTTTGTAGATGCATCCATTATTTGATTTTGTGTGCTTAATGTTTGGATGTGTCGCCATTTTGGCAAGACCCACCTTGCCGTGCAAGAAGGCATCCTACCTCATGGTTGTCTTGTTGTGAGTTGTAGGGGTGGAGTGAGACCCGCTAATTGTCTCATATCAGCTATGTTATTAGGTTAGTTTAAATAATGGTCCTAGTCTTTCTCACCTCTTTACTCGGGACGAGCAAAGGTTCGGTTTGGGGATATTTGATGTGACCATAATTAGAGCACATTTAGTCCCCGAATTAGCCTTGTTCCCATGCTTTTTAGTGAATATTTGGGTCATTTATTATCTTTAGTTCTTTGTTTTGCATATTCTTTGAGGTTTTGATCCCTTGGTAGGAAAGGAGTGCAAACCTTGCATTTTCATGGCAAAATAAGACTAAATTGATTGAATTCAAATGACCAAACATCAAGGAGAGACAAGATTAGAAGGCCTTTGTACATACTATAGTAGATGGGCAATGATGAGAAAAGATCCTTGCATCCCCGAGGAAATCCCCAAGGATTTTATGAAGAAAAAGGAAGAAAAGAAGAAGCCACAATCCGTGCGTCTTCTCCCGAAGACGTCCGAGCAGCAGCTCCAGAAGACGCCCGTCTTCACCCCAAGACGCCCGGGCACAGACCACCGAATCCGCCCGTCCCGTGCTAAAGACGCCCGGATTCCAAGGCAGACCAATTTCGTTTCTTCAAGCTTCAAGAAAGATGCCCATACTTCCAAAAAGTCCGGCGTTTCCTTAAGTAGGGACTTAATCGTCATTTAAGCCCTTAGTTAACCCTAATTCCTACACTTAATCCCCACTATAAATACCCCATTAGTCTAATTAGAAGAGGATGTTCTTCTTAGCAATCTTTAGTGTAGTTAATATCAATCAAATCTCTCTTTAATTTTGTAATCAACAATTAATCAAGTTTTAATACAAGTTTTATTTCCTTAATCTCTCTCTTGTTCATCCTTTATTTTGGGTAATTGAAGATTATTTGGGTCATTATTGGGAGATTGACAACCTCTCAATCAAGCATCAAGTACTTCTTTTATTCTTTGCTTTATTATTGGAATCATTAGTAGGTATAATTCTCTTAATCCCTTTTTAATTATTGCTAATTACTTTCATTTATTCATCATGTTTCACTTTGTTGGTATGATTGACAACCTTGGTAGCATGTTCAACATGATAATGAGTGAGTAGTTTCCTTAGCTAGGGTTAATGGGTAATTAGGGGAAACCAACACGGGGAATGATTCATGCTTAAATTAATATGCTTTCATGGTTTATTTGCTTGCTTGTTATGATCTCAACTCATGCACATGTTATGTTTGATGAAATGCGAGCCTATGAATCCTTGCATTTTTTACCCATCACCTATCTTTTCAATGAGACTTGTAAGACATAAACTAACTCGAGTCTCATTAGACCATGCATGTTGTTGAGTAGGGAAGACTAAGTGGACTTGTAGGTGTTGTACAATCTAATCAATTCGGCTCCGGGACCCAAACTTTCCTAGGATTGTAAGATATAAACAAACTCGATCCATCACAACAATAATTGCTTGCTTAAAATTTGAGAACATGTTTGTATGATCAATTCTCATGAATCCCCTATGACCCCATGACACCCTAGTGCTTTTCATCAATTTTTTGCAACCCTTTTAATTCATCTTGCTTGTTTACTTTTATTGCTATTTAGTTTAGTGATCTTCTACATCAACCCCAATTGTGACATCCCCTAAGACACCATTAGTTGCAATAGAAATCTCATCTCAATTCCCGTCCCTTGGGATCCGACCTTTACTTGTCTCTTTACTAATTGTAGAGTTGTTGGTGAAGTTATAAATTGTGTTTTGGTCTAGGTGCTCTTAACGACAAGTTACCGAAAAGACATAGTCTCGACCAAAAATGGCGCCGTTGCCGGGGAGGTGTTAACTTGATTTAGATTTTCTTATATTGTTATTAGTTGTGTCTTTCTTTGCCTTGGGGTAGTAAAACTCCTCAAGGTTTGTTCTAATTGTTTTCGAGTTGTTTGATATTTTGCATGTCTAGAAGGTCAGAAGGTGACTTGTTACCCTTTGATCATGAAATTGAAAGAACTTTGACAACCAATAGAAGACTTGGTAGGAGAAATTTGAGAGGTATTGGTGAGGTTGTAGATATTCAACCAAATACTATTAAGTTCATCAATCCTTTTGCAAGAGAAGGTGAGGAGAACCCAACACAAAATCCAACACAAAATCAACCCACAATGCCTAAGTTTTCATCACATTCCGTACCCACCGAGGAGACCTACCCAATGGTACTCCCACACCACAACATATAACCGGAAATTTTATTGCCAAATCCGCATTTATCCAATTAGTCGAAAGAAGCCAATTTGGGGGGATGCCTAGTGAAGACCCTCACTCTCATATGGAGACTTTTTGTGACTATTGTGATGCGATTTCTCAAACCGGTGTAACTCAAGACCAAATTCGATGGGTCTTATTTCCTTTTTCTCTAATTGGCACCGCAAAACAATGGTTGAAAGGCCTTGATAAGGCTACTCTCGGAATTGATTCTTGGAAGAAGTTGGCTCTAGCTTTCTACAAAAAGTTCTATCCACCGGAAAAGACGAACATGCTAAGAGCTCAAATTACGGGCTTTAAGCAAAGGGATGAAGAATCTTTGTATGAAGCTTGGGAGCGGTTCAAAGGAATTTGTCGCTCATGTCCTCACCATGGACTTAGCGAGTGGTTCTTGGTACAACAATTTTGGAACGGTCTTTATGAAGATTCAAGGAACATTCTCAACATGGGATCAAATGGAATGTTCACCGAAGTTGATGACAATCAAACTTGGAACAAATATGAGGAAATGGCGGTCCATAACTCACAATATAGTAGACCTCGCAAGGCTACTAGAGGAGGAAAGCATGAAGTGGACTCCATTACTCAATTGGGTGCTCAACTTAGTGCTCACATTGATACCATCAATTTGAAGTTTGAAAAAGCTATGGCTAGGCTTGAAGAAGCCTCAAAATCACCAAAGCATCATGTTAATGCCATGACGGCATGTTCATCAATCCCAAGTGGGATATGTGAGAATTGTGGAACTTTGGGACATGACCAAAGTGAATGTAGGGGAACAAATGAACAAGTGAATGCTTTCCAAGCATACAAGAGTGGTACCCCTTATTCAAACTATTACAATGAAAACACCAAATTCCATCCAAATCTCTCATACAAAAGCCAAAATGTTCAAAACCCTCAAACAACATACACCCCACCTCCCATGAGAAACCAAAATCAAAGACCCTTTTACAACCAAAACCAAGGTTACCAAAATCAATCTCCATACAATCAACAAAATGACCAAGGTTTTGATGTTCAAAAAGCGGTCCTTCAAATGCAAAAAAATCAACAAGAGTTTTTCACTCAAATGCAAAAGGATAGTCAAGCAAAGGAAACCATCATCAACAACATCCTAGCTCACACCAAAATGTTGGAAACCCAATTGACTCAACTAGCATCTTCAAGCTCACAAAGACAAAAGGGGCAATTATCACCCCAAAGTAATCCCCCAAGACATGAAACGGTTAGTGCCATTCAGTTGAGAAGTGGTACAAGGTATGAAGCACCGAAGAAGCAAGTTGAGGATGAAGTTGTGGAAGCTAGTGACAAAGAAGAAATTGTGCAAAACTCCAAGGATGGGGAACCATCAAAAGAAGAAATTTCAAAGAAAAATGAAGACAAGGTCAAGGAGAAGGAGCCCATTGTGATTAGACTTCCTTTTCCAAGTCGTCAAGCCAAGCCCAAATTTGATGACCAACTTGGAAAATTTATGGAAATTGTGAAGAATTTGGAAGTCTTAATTCCTTTCACGGAATTAATCAATCACGTGCCGGCCTATGCAAAATACATGAAAGACATCCTCACAAAGAAGAAATCGATCCGGAAGCTTGAGACTATCGCCTTCACTAAGGTGAGTAGTGCAATACTTCAAGGGAGTTCACCTCCAAAACTCAAAGATCCGAGAAGCTTCTCAATACCGTGTACCATTGGCGATACCACGATCAACAAAGCCTTATGTGATCTAGGGGCTAGTGTGAGTGTTATCCCGTACTCGGTGAGTAAAAGGTTGGGGATGGGAGAGCTTAAATGCACCAATATCACACTCCAAATGGCCGATAGATCGACGAAGACACCATTAGGGATATATGGGAAGATGTTCCCGTACGAATTGGGAAATTTTTCATCCCGGTGGACTTTGTCATTGTTGACATGGAAGAGGATTTCAACATTCCAATCATTGTAGGAAGACCTTTCTTACACACCGCGGGTGCGGTGATTGATGTGAAATATGCAGAGCTCACTCTAGAAGTGGGAGATGAGAGCATAACTTTCAATCTTGACAAGACCATGAGAGCTCCCCGTTTGCATGAACCATGTTTTATGGTTGATCATTATAGCCGGAAGGATGATAGGAAGAAGTCGGAATTTCAATGGAAGAAGAAAATTGAAGATGCTCCATTCAAAGAGCAAGTGAATTGTAACAAAGAGAGATTGAAAAGCTCACCAAAGTCAAGCAATGAAGAGGATGGCCTCATTGGCCAAGACAAGAAAATGGGAGAGTTGTCTCTATCAACTCAAGAGATCTTTAGTGATCAAGTAGATGAATTTTGTTGTTATTTGGGACGATGAGTTTGAAGGTATTTTCAATCCCTATATTAATGACTACGCCATATCCGAGACATAAGGATATTGAAGACCGCATGGTATGATCTTTCCAATCTCCTTTTTCTTCTTTATGTTAATGACTATGTGGCTTTATTTTTATTGATGCGGTATAACAATGTGAACTTAGGACTTGCATTTAGTGTGTATGTCATATTAGTTGGTAGAATCATTTGCATTAGGATGTTTATATGCTAGTTGCATCATGGCATGTAGTTTGCATGTTAGAAAAATTTTGCGAAACCGTCTACTTGGGAAGCTTGACAAGTGTATATAGGCCCTAGTAGATGCTTTTTATTCTTTAGACTTTGCTTGTTAGAATACTTATAAAACACCCTAGGATGTGTCATGCTAGTATCCTTTGACCCATGGATTAAGGCCTAGTCAAGAGTTCCTTGTGGTGTGATAACTCCTTGGCTACCGTTTATTCCAAGGTGACCCTTGAAACCATGCATCCATCCATCATCCATGTTCTACCACATTTTTGTCATCAAAGGGAATGGACATAAAAAGAAATCAATTTGAGTTCAATGAAATGAAAAGTGAAAGAAAGTTTGCAAAAAAAAAATGCATCAAATGAAAAGAGGAGCAAAAATAGAACTCCTAAAGCTTCAAATATAAGCCACACTCACTACATATGGGGTGACTTTGAAAACGTTCAAAAAGAAATGCAAAAAGTTGTCAAGTGGGAGAATTCCGCGATCCTCCAGTGTTTCTAACACCATAGGGAGTATATCCATGACAAAAGCATTTAACGATTGAGGACAAAGGTACCCTAGCTTGACACAACTCGGAGGTGATTTATTGGTATCCTTCTAGGCTTAGTAGTTTGAAGAAATTGCATCTATGAAGGAGTGTGTACCCTTAAATTGCTTCCCTTGTAGATAATTTCCGCCACTTAGATGAGGAAAGTCGCTATTCTTTTGTAGATGCATCCAATATTTGATTTTGTTTGCTTAATGTTTGGATGTGTCGCAATTTTGGCAAGACCCACCTTGCCTTGCAAGAAGGCATCCTACCTCATGGTTGTCTTGTTGTGAGTTGAAGGGGCGGAGTGAGACCCGCTAATTGTCTCATATCGGCTATGTTATTAGGTTAGTTTAAATAATGGTCCTAGTCTTTGTCACCTCTTTACTCGGGACGAGCAAAGGTTCGGTTTGGGGATATTTGATGTGACCATAATTAGAGCACATTTAGTCCCCGAATTAGCCTTGTTCCCATGCTTTTTAGTGCATATTTCGGTCATTTATTGTCTTTAGTTCTTTGTTTTGCATATTCTTTGAGGTTTTGATCCCTTGGTAGGAAAGGAGTGCAAACCTTGCATTTTCATGGCAAAATGAGACTAAATTGATTGAATTCAAATGACCAAGCATCAAGGAGAGACAAGATTAGAAGGCCTTTGTACATACTATAGTAGATAGGCAATGATGAGAAAAGATCCTTGCATCCCCGAGGAAATCCCCAAGGATATTATGAAGAAAAAGGAAGAAAAGAAGAAGAAAGCAGACTGCCCAGCAATCCGAGCGTCTTCCCCAAACGACGCCCGTCTCCATCACCACAATCCGTGCGTCTTCTCCCCAAGACGCCCGGGCAGCAGCTCCAGAAGACGCCCGTCTTCACCCCAAGACGCCCGGGCACAGACCACCGAATCCGCCCGTCCCGTGCTAAAGACGGCCGGATTCCAAGGCAGACCAATTTCGTTTCTTCAAGCTTCAAGAAAGATGCACATCCTTCCAAAAAGACCGGCGTTTCCTTAAGTAGGGACTTAATCGTCATTTAAGCCCTTAGTTAACCCTAATTCCTACACCTATTCCCCACTATAAATACCCCATTAGTCTAATTAGAAGTGGATGTTCTTCTTAGCAATCTTTACTGTAGTTAATATCAATCAAATCTCTTATTAATTTTGTAATCAATAATTAATCATGTTTTAATACAAGTTTTATTTCCTTAATCTCTCTCTTGTTCATCCTTTATTTTGGGTAATTGAAGATTATTTGGATTATTATTGGGAGATTGACAACCTCTCAATCAAGCATCAAGTACTTCTTTTATTCTTTGCTTTATTATTGGAATCATTAGTAGGTATAATTCTCTTAATCCCTTTTTAATTATTGCTAATTACTTTCATTTATCCATCATGTTTCACTTTGTTGGTATGATTGACAACCAAGCTAGCATGTTCAACATGATAATGAGTGAGTAGTTTCCTTAGCTAGGGTTAATGGGTAATTAGGGGAAACCAACATGGGGAATGATTCATACTTAAATTAATATGCTTTCATGGTTTATTTGCTTGCTTGTTATGATCTCAACTCATGCACATGTTATGTTTGATGAAATGCGAGCCTATGAATCCTTGCATTTTTTACCCATCACCTATCTTTTCAATGAGACTTGTTAGACATAAACCAACTCGAGTCTCATTAGACCATGCATGTTGTTGAGTATGGAAGAATAAGTCGACTTGTAGGTGTTGTACAATCTAATCGATTAGGCTCCGGGACCCAAACTTTCCTAGGATTGTAAGATATAAACCAACTCGATCCATCACTAAAATAATTGCTTGCTTATAATTTGAGAACATGTTTGTATGATCAATTCCCATGAATCTCCTATGACCCCATGACACCCTAGTGCTTTTCATCAATTGTTTCAACCCTTTTAATTCATCTTGCTTGTTTACTTTTATTGCTATTTAGTTTAGTGATCTTCTACATCAACCCCAATTGTGACACCCCCTAAGACACCACTAGTTGCAATAGAAATCTCATCTCAATTCCCGTCCCTTGGGATCCGACCTTTACTTGCCTATTTACTAATTGTAGAGTTGTTGGTGAAGTTATAAATTGTGTTTTGGTCTAGGTGCTCCTAACGACAAGTTACCGAAAAGACATAGTTCCGACCAATATGACCTTATGGTGTTGAACAACCATCAATCGACTTAAAATCTAGTCACTCCGAGACGTCACCTCATTAAGTGACTAGGGACAAAATACAATGTTCATCTTATTCACTTGAATAGTGTTCAACATTTTCTCCACAACTTATTCAGATAAACAAGGTATTAAAATTTAGTCACACTAAATAAAAGATTCATAAAAGAAATGAATGCGAAAACAATGAATGTGATTATCATATATATAATAAAAGATACACTATCTAATTATTACATATCCATAATCTAAAGAAAATCTGGTACTCGTCTCAATTCTATAGGGACGACATGACCATCATGCTTAGCCTTTGATAAAGGCTTGGTTAAAGGATCAACAATATTATCATCTGTCCCCACCTTACAAATGTCAATTTCCTTCCTTTAGACATAATCTCTAATTACATGGTATTTCCTTTCAATGTGTCTAGATTTGTTACTAGACTTAGTGATAGGCTTATCGCGTATCTATGCAAAGATAAGTACCCTAGACAACAAGTTAATGTAGTAATAGGGGTCGAACACAAGGAAACGGGAATTACTTCGTGAATTGCTATGGGTAGATTTTTATCAAGGTCGAGTACGATTTGGTTTGGTTTGGTTGTTTGGTGATTAATAACAATAATGATGTAAATTATATAATAAAAGAGAGTCTAAGGGGTTCGGGTCACACATGCAAAAGTAAACATATGATTATGATAAATTCGGTACTAATAACATTGTCAATTGCTTAGGCTTAAAGATACCCACCTTGCGGCATTAGCATCAACCATAGACCAGGTCCTAGAGAAACTCTCGTCCATGACTAGTGATACCCCGTCGTTGTGAGTACCAGCGATAAAATTTATAATTCCTATTAAAACTAACCTAGGCTAGTGGTAACAGGGTCGAACCACAAGGAGGCAGATGTAAATTCTAGTTGATTTATATTCAGTCTAAGGTAACAATTGTGGGGGTTGAGTTGAGATGGTCTATAGCTAAGAACAAATAAAGATAATAAACTAAAAAGACTTTTTAAAAGATAAAGAAAGGGGTACTAGGATGATCGGTTCATTATAGCTTCGGCGGCAGCAAACTAAGTCGGTCTGAGTCAACACAGGTGAGGCGGGAAATAAAGAGGTCCTCTCGGTCCACTCTTAACAAATAGCATCTTTCGATCTCGCTATAGGTCCCTAATATCACTAATACTAACTTTCGTTCTGAAAAGTGACTAATGGTCTAAACTATACCTATATTTCGATCTTGGACCAGTTTAGTCGATTCAATTGATGGTCTAACAACTTTCCCTATCTTTCGATCTATTGGGTCAGTCATAAAAGGGTATCTAACTGGTCGCATGCATTCGATTCGTTAAATACAACAATTAAAATCAATTAAAACGAAATAGGCTCACGAGGTCAGTCGATCGACCGGGTAAGGTGGTCGATCGACCAACCCGCGGGTTCAGGCCGCCTATGCTACAATTCTCCTACATCCTAGCACAAATTATTTAGCTACTCATGCTAAGGGTGAAAACAATAACATTGACGATGAAACTAGCTACTGAATTCATGCTTAAAACGGTAAAGGAAGCAATTAACATAAACAATGAAATTGGTTGCGGGAAACTAGCTAGCAATTCTAAACTATTGATAAAATAAAGATGAACTAAAATTAGGGCAGAAGAATACCGATTTGCAGAGGAAAGATTAGTTATTAAGAACCAAAAATCCAATGCTCAACAATCCCAAACCCCAACTATCAAGAACCGTATGCGGAAACTTAATGGAAATTACTGAATAAAACTTCGGTAAAAACTTGGATCAAAAACTGAATGAAAAACTTGATATTCTCAGTTACGTTATATAGAAAGTAACGTAGCAATTATTCCAAAACCTAAACTTAACGGGCTTCAAGTTCCTCGGTCTTTTAATTCACGTCTGGAAAAGCATTGTGGTCGATCGACTGATCATGGTGGTCGATCGACTGGTCCTCAGTGTACAGTAGCTTCTGGAACCCGAACATTGGTCGATCGACTGAGGGTGATAGTCGATCGACTACTTGAGCTGCTACTTGACTTCTTAAAACTCGTGGACTTGTCTTTTGGGCCCTGAATTGCGCACCAAGCTCGTTCCTCGGGTGAATACTTTATGTCAAATGCAATGTAGGATACTTGGGGACGGATTTAGCTCGATTTCCGCTGGATTCTTCACATTTCTGCAATAATGTACAAAATACGGAAGTAGACGGAAATAGGGAGAAATGCAGCATAAACTACAAGAATGAGCTCTGAAATGCGTGTAAAATGGGATGTAAAACATCATATAAAAGACACGCATCAAACTTCCCCAAACCGAACCCTTGCTTGTCCCCAAGCAAGAACTAGACTCGAGCTAATTACCTAATGGAACGAGTTCAAACTCAGAGCGAAATGCAAACTGTTAAGCCTAAACCAATTTAATGCACAACCAATAATCAATTAGTAATGTGAATCATGCAAACGAGTTATGTAGCCGTTAAAATTATGCTGAACTGCCAACTGTATAGAATTATCAAATTGGACTCTCACGGGTCGCTCAGATCACTCAATAAGTACGGGTGAATATATGTAAGATAGAAAGAATTGATTTTGTAGTGACTCTCACCTAACTACAACTTGTGAAGACATGCCAGCAATAGAATATGAAAGAAATCTCTATGCCCGTACATATGCATTCCAACCAAACAGATGACCAATGACACATGCCGAGGTATATATGGGATATGTGAGGTAATGGGTAAGAAGAGGCAAAACATTTTATGGTAAAGTGGAGGTACAGGTGATCAAGCTAGTACCAAAACGGAACCAAAAGGCAACATCCAACTTCTTGCTTATAATCAAACGAAACGGTGCTATAGCAAGCACAAAGCTCACAATCTCCAAAATACTAAATCAATAAACTCCCCATAAAATATAAATGGATCATGGGAGCAAAAATCGCCAAAAGATAAGGATTAAATTATGCGAATTGACTTCTTTCTCGGATCTTCCGTCGATCGACCCAATTGGGCAGTCGATCGACTGCCTTGAACAGTACATAATTCTTTTTTTTTCTTTTCTTTTTCGAATCATTTTTCTCTTCTTTTTCTTCTTCTTTTGTTTCTTTCTTTCCTTTTTCATTTTCCAATCATCATCTCAACAGAGCATATGCCACCAAAAACGAGTAACAATCCCAAAAACTAGACTACTAGCTTGACAAAGGACAGGCTAAATGTAGGATGTAGTAAATGGGACAAAAAAGAATATTTTTGGTAGTGTGGAGTTTATGGGAAAAATGAATAAAGGAAAACCTCTACCACATGTGTCAACAAACCACAAACCGAATGCATACAGGTATTAAGTAGATCAAGTTCATATTTATGCAAATTAAGGAAACATGTCTCATAAGGAGTACTACTCACATTCCTAAATAAACCGGTCATGAATGTCACCAGTTATAGGCTCTAATTCTCAGAATGTATGATGTAGGTTGCCAATTTTCTAAGTCAGGTCTCAAGTCCAGCAAGTAATTCAACGAAAACTCGTAGATATGCATATACGATTCTACTAATAACATGTTAATCTAGCAAGGCTCAGGCAAAATAGGTGCAAATGCAAAATCATCATAGAAATACTACCGTTCCGACTCGACCTATATGCTAGAATAGACGTGCATTTTATGGGAATTTTTTTGAAATTTTTTCAATTTTTTTTTTTGGAATTTTGTATATATAAGAGAAATGAAATAAAACAATGCAAAACAAAATTAAACGTGAATGCAAACAAATGATATGCGACGCAAAACCCTTCCCCAAACCAAATAGCACAATGTCCCCATTGTGCAAAATCATATAATGAAGAAAAGAGAAATGGGAATTTGCGGGAAATAAATAAATATGACATGAAGTAAAGAAATCAGGAACTCACAAGACTTTAAGCGCAAAGGAAACCTCCCAAACCAGCGTGAGCTAGGAGGTTTCGTGAGCTAGCAAAGATGCTACCATAAGTGCCTGAAAAGACAAAAATACCACGCATAAGATCGAGAAAAACAATTTTGAAGCGGTAAAATTGTGCATAATTGAGAAAATAGAAGAAATAAGGAAAGAGACGGAAAGTAAAGTGGAGTAGAAAACTCCCTTAAGTCCGCATATCGACCAAACACAGCAGGGGAGAGGTCGTGAATAAGTACAGCAGCATCAGCGGTCGATCGACCACTTAACCCAGTCGATCGACCAGATATACATGAACAAAGGTCGCCTGGAACCCGCAGATCGATCGATCGACTCATCGGAACCAATCGATCGATCGACTGGAAGCACTGCTGCAACCTCATATTTCTTCGTAATTGCTCAATGATTTGAGCTAACAAGCTCTAAATACCTGCAAGTACACAATAATACGCGCCCAAAATTGCGCAAAACCCAGAATAAAGCCTAAAGTACTTAAGAATCCTAAACAAGCAAAATAAAATGCGAAGTTTTCGCGCACACAAAAAGCAATAAAAATTGTTTTAACAAAAGCAAATAAAATGAAGTTTATAACGAGCTCGATCAACTAATAGTTGATCAAGAAGGATCACGGTATGGCCCACTTCGTTGGCTTCTGGCTACTAGAGGTAGCCTCAATGGTGCTCATCTTATCAGTTGCACCCTTCTTAGCTTCGACAGTCGGAGAGCTCAACGGATCAACTTCGTCATCTCCCCAATCAAGGACTTCCTTGGAATCGTCAGAATCCAAATCAGCCCATCTCACCTTGGCTGGCTCATCTTCCACTTCCTCATCAATCCCATAGCTTAGGCACCCAAGGCCTCCTCTTTGAATGATAGGCTTTGTTAGAGTGACTTGCAGCTCATCCTTCCCCAAACCGGCTCCTGCAATGTCTAAAACAACAGATTCTTCCTCCTTTTTGCTCCCGATCTGGGGCGGAGGGGTTAGCACAGGAGTAGTAATAGAGACAGGTAATTCAGGAAGCACAAAGTACGATTTCTGAATCGTATTACAAGTAACAGGCCACATGGAGTCCTTCTTTTTAGCAGGTTGGGCAAAAATGATAGAATGTTTCCCAACTTTGAAGGTCAAAGTTCCGGAGCCTACGTTAATAACTGCACCAGCAGTGTGCAGAAATGGCCTACCTAGGATGATCGGTATATGGGCATCCTCAGGCATGTCAAGGACAACAAAGTCAACAGGGAAGAAAAACTTCCCTATTTGGACGGGTATGTCCTCTAGGACTCCTATAGGCTCGACCGCAGATCGGCCGACCATCTGAACTGTCATGTCTGTGATAGCAAACCGGGTCAACTTGAGCTTCCTAGCTAAACTCAAGGGCATGACGCTTATACTAGCCCCTAAATCACACAATGCCTTCTCAATAGAGAAGGTACCTATTTTGCAAGGAACAGAAAGCTACCCGGATCCTCTAACTTATGGGGCGCAGTGTGAGACAGATAGGAGCAAGACTCCTTAGTAAGTGCGACAGTGTGCACTGTTTCAAGTGACCGCTTTTTGGACAAACGTTGTTTCATAAATTTAGTATAAGCGGGCACTGGTTTACTAACTCAAGGAATGGGACTTGTACATTCAGACTACGGATAACTTTTTCAAATTTGCTGAAAGATACCTGTTCCTTGGTCGGCACTAGCTTCTCCGGGTAAGGGGCTGTAAGAAGTACCTTAGCCCTCTCCTCCAATTCACGCGCGCCGGCATCCTTGGACTTAGGCTGAAAGTCCGTCACCTTCTCTTTGTTGAAACTAGACCCCTCTTCAGACCGTCTCAAATGTGAGCCATTAACCGTCATTGGGTCGAACTTCGGGACCGGATCGACCCATCAAGACTCGGATCTTGTCCTAAAGTCTTGGGATGTGGTACCCCGAAACAAGTGGTCTCTCAGTTTATTTGGCATTAAAGGACGAAATTCCTCGATCGCAGCGATCTCGATCGATCGACCACTTTGTCCTCGATCGATCGACCGAGATGTACAGATTCAAGCTCCTGTAACCCGTGCTTGATCGATCGACTAGGTATATCAGTCGATCGACTGATATACCTGGTAGATGGCTATTTCTTTGATTTGTTCGTTGAAGCTTTCTTTTGACTTGTTTCCGGCTCATCTTTTTCAACAGCGTCCTCGACCATGGCAGGACCATCAAGGGTGGACCCGCTCCTCAAGGTGATGGCATTTAAGGTCTCCTTTTGGTCAGTTTGGGTCGGCAAGTATCCGGGAGATCGAGTGTTGCTTTTGCTAGCCAATTGAGCTATTTGGCTCTCTAGTAGCTTCATCCCGGCTTCTCTGGCTTGGGACTCCTTTAGCAACAGGTTCTTAAGCTCGGAAAATTCAGAATTCTGCGATTGTTGCTGCTGCGGCACATAAGGAGGTTTTCGATATTGTTGTTGCTTTTGATGAGGGGGCACATAGGGTTCTTCTTTGCGGCGGAGCTTGAGTTGGATTCAGGACATTTTGGCTCCTCCAACTCAAGTTCGGATGGGTAGTCGGCTTATAGTAGGTGTTGGTCCGCCTATAGTGTTGAAAGGCGACAAGATTCAAAGGGGCTAGGGCGGTTTTCGAGACATGGCCCTCACCTCCACACCTTTCACGACGAAGGGACCATCGACACAAAGATTGACTTGGTACATCCCACCTTTAGAGGCTCCTCCTAGTTCATACTTGTTAAATCTCGCGGTGAGAGCCTCAAGTGCGAACAGAGAGGAAGATTCAGGGTCTCCTCTGGTTCCCTCTAAAATTCCCATACTCGGCCTTGTGGGTAGCTAGATCGTCAATGATCTTCCACCCCTTGGTTGCTCCCAAATTCTCAAAGAAATCGTCCATTGGGCTGCAGCATTCAAAATGGCCCTCTGATCGTCGTACAACCCATTGTAGAAATGATTGCACAAGCTCCACTTTTCGAACCCATGGTGCAGTATGGTTCGCACCAACTTCTTAAATCGGACCCATGCTTCGTGGAAATTCTCATCTGGCCCTTGTTTAAAGCCCGTGATTTGAGGTCTAATAGCAATCGTCCTTGAAGCAGAAAAGTACTTCTTGTAGAATGCCAATGCCAATGAATTCCAATCGGTGATCCCCTGAACAGTTCGGTCCAAATCTCTACACCACTCCCTTGCGGCATCACGAAGAGAGAAGATGAACATGGTCTCCTTGATCTGGTCTTGGGTCACGCCGGCTGGTGGGGGGGTATGGAACAATGAGAGTCAATAAAGGTCTCCATATGTTTAGCCGCATCTTCATTTGCGCTCCCCGAACCGGTTCTTCTCAACCATGATAATGTATGAAGGCTTTGGTTCGAACTTCCTGGCATCTCCTGGTAGTTCGAACCCCTTATATAAGTTTTCAGCTGTCGGCTCAGAATGACTAGCTATACTCGCTTCCTCGGCCATGACTGGAATTTCTGGAGAAGTAACTGTCTCGGCTGAAGAAGTGGAAACGGGTGAAGACTGTGGGTCTTCTTCGAATAGATTGTTCTCGTAATAGCTTGACAGAGTACTCAGCTCTTCCTCTGTCGGTAGTACTCTTTGTGTTCGTCTCAATTCGCGCAAGGATTTCTCTATCTCAGGGTCAAATGGCACTAATTCACCACCCTGTGACCTGCGCATAAGAGGAAACTACAAAAAGAATATAAGAAGAGTTTAAGGAATAGAAGTCCCTTAAACTAAGAAAGACTAAAAATAAAAACAACTAAAATTAGGACTATTGCTTCCCCGGCAACGGCGCCAAAATTTGATACCCCGTCGTTGTGAGTACCAAAGATAAAATTTATAATTCCTATTAAAACTAACCTAGGCTAGTAGTAACAGGGTCGAACCACAAGGAGGCAGATGTAAATTCTAGTTGATTTATATTCAGTCTAAGGTAACAATTGTGGGGGTTGAGTTGGGATGGTCTATAGCTAAGAACAAATAAAGATAATAAACTAAAAAGACGGTTTAACAGATAAAGAAAGGGGTACTAGGATGATCGGTTCATTATAGCTTCGGCGGCAGCAAACTAAGTCGGTCTGAGTCAACACAGGTGAGGCGGGAAATAAAGAGGTCCTCTCGGTCCACTCTTAACAAATAGCATCTTTCGATCTCGCTATAGGTCCCTAATATCACTAATACTAACTTTCGTTCTGAAAAGTGACTAATGGTCTAAACTATACCTATCTTTCGATCTTGGCACAGTTTTGTCGATTCAATTGATGGTCTAACAACTTTCCCTATCTTTCGATCTATTGGGTCAGTCATAAAAGGGTATCTAACTGGTCGCATGCATTCGATTCGTTAAATACAACAATTAAAATCAATTAAAACGAAATAGGCTCACGAGGTCATGCGATCGATCGGGTAAGGTGGTCGATCGACCAACACGCGGGTTCAGGCCGTGTCTAATCTAATGCCGCCTATGCTACAATTCGCCTACATCCTAGCACAAATTATTTAGCTACTCATGCTAAGGGTGAAAACAATAACATTGACGATGAAACTAGCTACTGAATTCATGCTTAAAACGGTAAAGGAAGCAATTAACATAAACAATGAAATTGGTTGCGGGAAACTAGCTAGCAATTCTAAACTATTGATAAAATAAAGATGAACTAAAATTAGGGCAGAAGAATACCGATTTGCAGAGGAAAGATTAGTTATTAAGAACCGAAAATCCAATGCTCAACAATCCCAAACCCCAACTATCAAGAACCGTATGCAGAAACTTAATGGAAATTACTGAATAAAACTTCGGTAAAAACTTGGATCAAAAACTGAATGAAAAACTTGATATTCTCAGTTACGTTATATAGAAAGTAACGTAGCAATTATTCCAAAACCTAAACTTAACGGGCTTCAAGTTCCTCGGTCTTTTAATTCACGTCTGGAACAGCATTGTGGTCGATCGACTGATCATGGTGGTCGATCGACTGGTCCTCAGTGTACAGTAGCTTCTGGAACCCGAACATTGGTCGATCGACTGAGGGGGATAGTCGATCGACTACTTGAGCTGCTACTTGACTTCTTAAAACTCGTGGACTTGTCTTTTGGGCCCTGAATTGCGCACCAAGCTCGTTCCTCGGGTGAATACTTTATGTCAAATGCAATGTAGGATACTTGGGGACGGATTTAGCTCGATTTCCGCTGGATTCTTCACATTTCTGCAATAATGTACAAAATACGGAAGTAGACGGAAATAGGGAGAAATGCAGCATAAACTACAAGAATGAGCTCTGAAATGCGTGTAAAATGGGATGTAAAACATCATATAAAAGACACGCATCAACTAGGTCGTCCTACTATACATGCTTAGTCTAATTCAATTCCGTGCCTCTCGACTTATAGAACGAATGAACAAACTTAATCATTTGAATAAGGCCTTAAACAAAGATTAAACGTAACAAAGCAAGCATGTGATAGAAGCAATATGAACAATATAATTATTAACTTATTCTATCATGTTTATATATTAAATTTATGCATGGCTCCCCTAGTCCTTAGACTAGGAAATTTAGCTACTCATACTAAAATGTAGTTTGCAAACTAAATTATAAGAAATGCTAAACATGGTTGTATGATTTATATGGATTTGATAATATAACATGTAAAAGTAATAATGCTAATGTAAAATGAAGTACTTAATTGTAAACTATGTGGTAACCAAATTAGTAATGTAAATTGCAAACTAGAAATAAGAATACCTTAATAGAGAATAACTTGTATAGAAGAACAAATTGTAACCAAATGCTTGAATGTATAAAATAACCAAATGTTTAAGAACCAAATGCTTAACAATATTGAAAACAAAATATGAAAACTAATGAGAGAATTATAATGCTTGAGGCTATTCTAAGTAAGCTTGGACGTAAAGATTGGATGCCTAAGACCTTGGAACACCTCTCCTATTTATAGGAGAGGAAGAAGAAACGTAAACATTCAAGATGACTGCGGCCCCGATCGGGGTCGTGTGTTTCCGGGTGATTTCTCTTAATTCCTCACTTAATTTCTTGAGGAATCCTAAGTGCGTGATTAATGACCCTTAATGCACCCGGGTAAATGCTCCATCTATGATCTTTAGAGCTCCCAAAAAGCATCCTAAGCATGTTGGAATCTTATGCTTTCCACCTTGACTTGGACTTGAACATTTGGGCTTTGACTTTGTTTGTTGGCAACATTTGCATTACTCATACTAATACATCAATTTCTTCATGCAAAACCCAATCCAATGGTCCATGCTTAGTCCAACACTTGGTCTTGATTAGCTTAATGAACTTAGTGTATAAAATGATAGGAAAAAGCCTCTAAATGCTTAGATCCCTACAAAAACATGTTAAGACAAGCAAATACACTAGAACAACAAATATTAGCTTATGACACTATGATAAGTGCTAATTAACAAATAAAATGAAGCTAATATAGGGGATGAAAGTATATAAAATATGCACTTATCAAACTACCCCAAGCTAAACCCTTGCTTGTCCCCAAGCAAGAAACCAAATCCCATCAGTCGCAATATCCAAACAAGCTAAGCATAATGATTTTTGAAACCCGAAACAACATGGGCAAGGAATAAAGCAAAGCATGGTTGAGATTTACATGACAGCGTAGCATAGAAAACTTTGAATGAACCTTTAAGCTCTTGCATGATCTTTCGACTTATGGACTCTTACGGTGCACTCAAACTCCTTTTATGTGAAAGGACAATTTTTGTGAATAAACACTCAACTATCCTCGACTTATAACAATGTGCCCGCAATCTAATATGGTTATCAATCAAAACTAGTAAGCCAAAACAATCAAATGCAAGCATGATAAAGAAGCCAAATGGGTAGGAAGAAGGCAATAAACATGGGTAAAATGGGGTAACAAATGAATTATGGTAATGTGGAGCTAAGTCAAGCTAGCAACTACCAAATTGTAAAGGTGCTCAATCCCAATTCCAACCCAATTTTGCAATTCAAATCATGAGAAAATCCTCCAAAATGTATGAATAATGCTTGAGAATTTCTCACATCTTTTCTTCTTCTCTCTTTTTTCTTTTCAATGCATACTTCTTCTTTTTGTTTTCATGCTTTTTGTTTTTTTTTTTCTTTCTCATTTCTTTTCATCATTTTTCATCATTTTTCCTTTTTCAATGTTTTCTTTCATTTTTTTTCCTCGTTTCTCATTTCTTTTTCAAGAGCATTAAGACCAAGCTCACATGATATTCAAACTCTGAAACAAATCCCAATTGAGCAACCAAACAAGACCAAACAAGCTACTAGCTCAACAAGGTAGGCAAGTTATAATGTAGCTAGGGAAAATTGTTTGTGAAGGGGTCAAGAAGGCAAATATATCATGTGAATGGCTCCAAAATGCTATAACAAATGAATACATGCTTACCAAGAGATGACATGAGAACCATACTTGTGCGTTTGGATGAAACACACATTATAAGGAGACCTACACTCACCTAAGAGAGACCGGATATGGATGCATCGGTCAAAAGGAGGCTCTACCTTACCATTTTGTGGCTTGCCACAAGTCAAGATCAAGCCATTTGGTTCATTCTTCATCTCCCACCTACTATG
This sequence comes from Silene latifolia, assembly GCF_048544455.1. NCBI lineage: Eukaryota > Viridiplantae > Streptophyta > Magnoliopsida > Caryophyllales > Caryophyllaceae > Silene > Silene latifolia. The sequence continues at coordinate 169,536,662 of NC_133536.1, forward strand.
TCAAGACATCCCCATGTAGCTAATATCCCAACATGGAAGAATAAATCATTAGCAATAAGCGATTATTAGGATAAGCAAAGAGGAGAGTAGGCTACAAGCAAGCACAAAGCAAAAATTTCTCTCAAAAATTTTCAAATTTTCTACACTACATGCAAACTATTCTATATGCAAATGCAATATCTCTCCCTAAGCTAAACATCACATTGTCCTCATTGTGCCAACTATCCACAATCAAACCATCAAAAATGGCTCAAAGCACAAAACAAGAAGGACTAGAGGTTATGTTTAATGGGATGCAAGATCTAAACTAAAATGCAAAGCAATTAAAACTTACTCGATTTGCCAATCTCCCCCAAGCTAGCATGAATTCGGGGGGATGTGGATGTTTCTTTGTGATCTTTAGTGAAGAAATGTGAAGAATCGAGAAAGAAAGGAGGAAACAAGTACCTTCGGGTATGCTTGAATGATAGAAAGAAATCTATTTTTTTTTTTACCCGTATAAAGCAAAGGCCGGGAAGTCACAGAACCACGACCCCGATCGGGGTCACCAACCCCGATCGGGGTTGACCTCCTCTTCGGGTTTTGACTCTTTTCCGCGTTGATTTAATTCCCCTCTTGTTTCTCGAAAACCACGTCCCCGAACGGGGTCCTTGCATGGGGCTGCGTGCCAGATTCTCTTTTAATTCTTCTTCCTTCATTTTCACCTAAAAATCACAAAAAGAAAACATCGTTAAGTCGAGCATTTTATTTCTAAACTACGAAAAACAATAAATTGCAGAAAATAAATAAAAACAAATAAAAAGCTTGGGTTGCCTCCCAAGAAGCGCTGGTTTAACGTCCCGCACGACGTAAGAAGCTATTTGATTCAAGTTTCATCATTGAGCTTGCCACCAACCAAGCTCCATTTCATAGCTATCTTTGCATTCCGCAACCATTTGAAATTTTTCAAATAAAATTTCTTTTTCCTCTTGGCACTCCTAGCATTGGTGCCCTTAGCATTGTCACCTACAAAACAAACAACACCCATATTGTCCTCTAACGGATCCGTTAGTGAGGATCCAAGCATAGTAGAGGCATAAGAAGAGTCCATAGTGCTAAATAAATAACAAGACTCTTGTAACATTGGGCTTCTAACGGTGTTGTTTTTGCTAAAGGAAACCCGGTCATCGCCTACTTCCAACGTCAACCTCCCATTTTTTCACATCAATTAACGCACCCGCGGTGCGTAAAAATGGCCTACCCAATATAATTGGGGTTTGTGAGTCCTCGGCCATATCAAATATGAGGAAGTCAACGGGTATGAAAAAGTTGCCAACTTTGACGGGTACATCTTCTAAGACACCTAAAGGTCGCTTTAAAGAACGGTTCGCCATTTGCAATGTAATACTTGTGCATTTTAAAGCACCCATGTTAAGTTTTTCACAAAGGGAATAGGGCATGACACTTACACTAGCACCTAGGTCGCAAAGGGCCTTATCAATGGTATATTTGCCTATAGTGCAAGGAATAAAATAGCTACCGGGGTCCTTTAGTTTCGGGGGAGACTTGTTTTGTAAGAGTGCACTACACTCTGCGGTGAAAGCAATGGTGTCAACCTCATTGAAGGATCACTTCTTTGAGAGGATTTCCTTCATAAACTTTGAATAGGAAGGGACTTGGGTAAGCAATTCCATAAACGGGATGGTGACTTGCAAATTCTTACAAACTTCCAAAAATTTAGCAAACTTACCTTCCTCCTTGTGCTTTGCTAGACGATGGGGGAATGGTACTTGAACAACTTCCTTGGGAGGAGCATCCTCCACATATTTCACTATCTCTTTCTCATTCTCCTTAGGAGCATCCACTTTCTTTGAAACGGCATCACTCTCCTTAGTATTAGGAGAGATTTCTTCAACAACCACCTCATCACTTTCTTTTGGCATAGGAGACCCAACATCTTTGGCATCAAGCTTGCTCTTCCTCTTTAGCATCAACAATCGATGAGGAAATGGCACACGATCTTTAACAATAGGCTCTTCACTAGCCTTCTTTTTGTCATTTCCCCTAAGCTTAGCCTTTTTAACAACCACCTCATCATCCAAAGTCATGGATGGCCCATCATAGCTTGAACCACTTCTCAAGGAAATAGAATTAACGGTTTCATGTGGTTGCTCACCTTGGGGAGGTAGCTGGCCGTTCTTTCTTTGAGAGCTAGAAGCGGCTAATTGAGCCACTTGTTGTTCCAACATCTTGACCGCGACACTATGAGCTTGATCATTCTTTTGAATTTGAGCCAACAATTCCCGTTGCATTTGGACTATCATGCCCTCAAGCTTACAACCTCCTTGATTGTTTTGTTGGATATTTTGTGGTGGATTTTGTTGGTAATTGTTTTGTGGGGGCCTTTGTTGATTTTGATAACCCGCTGGAGGGATATACTTTTGTTGTTGAGGAACATAGGCATTTTGTTGTTGTGGGGGTTGAGGGTTAAGCACATTATTGCTAGTGTAAGACAAGTTCGGATGAAATTTTGAATTCGGGTTATAAGTGTTGGAAAATGTACCCGGTGGAGATGAACTTTGTCTAAAAGCTTGAAAAGCATTTACCTCTTCAATGGGGGCTCGGCAATGAGCGGCATAATGACCCGCACCTTCACAACAGTCACACACGACGATTTGGCTTGTTGAAGACATAACATTGAGTTGTTGGATGGAATCTTTAGCATCTCTCTCCGCCAATTGTTGTTGGAGTAAGGCAATTTGAGCTAGCAAGACGGAGTTGTTGGAGGATTCTTCTTTACCTTTGGATGGCACAACTCGGGAATTGACATATTGGGCATCATGGACCGCCATAGATTCGATCGTGGCATGAGCAAGGTCGGTGTCAATTTGATCAAACCGCCCATTGTTGGCGGAATCAAGAATCCTTCGGGACTCGGCACAACATCCATTGTAGAATGTTATTGCTAAAAACCAATCGTCTAACCCATGATGTGGGCATTGCCTTTGAAGCTCTTTGTACCTCTCCCAAGCTTCATATAAGCTCTCAAGAGCTTGTTGACGGAATCCGGTGATTTGGCTCCTCAAAGTTTGAGTTTTCTCCGGTGGAAAAAACTTTTGATAAAAAGCAAGAGCCAATGTCTCCCAATTGGTGATTCCCATGGCGGTGCGGTCAAGGCTATTGATCCAAAGCTTGGCCTTGTCCTTCAAAGAGAAAGGGAAAACTATTTCCCTTATTTGGGCTTGGGTGACGGCCGTTTGACGGATCATGGAGCAATAGTCACAAAAGTTTTGCACATGCAAATTGGGATCCTCCAAAGGACTTCCTACAAATTGCTTCCTCTCCACAATGCTAATAAAAGCCGGTTTGATCTCGAATTCCGGCGCGGTGATTTGAGTGGTTGTGATTCCGGCCAGAAGCATGGCCGCGGTGGGCTTTGAGTGATCGGAAAGTTTCACCATCTTTTGGGTAGTAGATGGTGCTGGTGGTGGAGTTGATGAACAAGAAACCTCCTCCTCTTCAAGAACCTCTAGATCGTCTAAGTAAGACTTTCTAGCACTTTTAACTTGTATGGGAGAAGTGGCTTCTTTCACTTCCTTCCAAAATCGTCGTCTTCTCCTAATGGTTTTCTCGGGCTCGGAATCCGGTGAAAGCAATTCTCCACTACGAGAGGACCTGGGCATAAGACAACAATTTCTAGAGAAGTGATAAGTAACGGTCTCAAGGAACAAGTGTTCCCCAAGACAAAGGAAAACAAGATAAAAATCGACAATTCAATAAGCAATAAAACCGTTTCCCCGACAACGGCGCCAAAATTTGATAGGCTTATCGCGTACCTATGCAAAGATAATTACCCTAGACAACAAGTTAATGTAGTAATAGGGGTCGAACACAAGGAAACGGGAATTACTTCGTGAATTGCTGTGGGTAGATTTTTATCAAGGTCGATTACGATTTGGTTTGGTTTGGTTGTTTGGTGATTAATAACAATAATGATGTAAATTATATAATAAAAGAGACTCTAAGGGGTTCGGGTCACACATGCAAAAGTAAACATATGATTATGATAAATTCGGTACTAATAACATTGTCAATTGCTTAGGCTTAAAGATACCCACCTTGCGGCATTAGCATCAACCATAGACCGGGTTCTAGAGAAACTCTCGTCCATGACTAGGTCGTCCTACTATACATGCTTAGTCTAATTCAATTCCGTGCCTCTCGACTTATAGAACGAATGAACAAACTTAATCATTTGAATAAGGCCTTAAACAAAGATTAAACGTAACAAAGCAAGCATGTGATAGAAGCAATATGAACAATATAATTATTAACTTATTCTATCATGTTTATATATTAAATTTATGCATGGCTCCCCTAGCCCTTAGACTAGGAAATTTAGCTACTCATACTAAAATGTAGATTGCAAACTAAATTATAAGAAATGCTAAACATGGTTGTATGATTTATATGGATTTGATAATATAACATGTAAAAGTAATAATGCTAATGTAAAATGAAGTACTTAATTGTAAACTATGTGGTAGCTAAATTAGTAATGTAAATTGCAAACTAGAAATAAGAATACCTTAATAGAGAATAACTTGTATAGAAGAACAAATTGTAACCAAATGCTTGAATGTATAAAATAATCAAATGTTTAAGAACCAAATGCTTAACAATATTGAAAACAAAATATGAAAACTAATGAGAGAATTATAATGCTTGAGGCTATTCTAAGTAAGCTTGGACGTAAAGATTGGATGCCTAAGACCTTGGAACACCTATCCTATTTATAGGAGAGGAAGAAGAAACGTAAACATTCAAGATGACTACGGCCCCGATCGGGGTTGCATGGCCCCGATCGGGGTCGTGTGTTTCCGGGTGATTTCTCTTAATTCCTCACTTAATTTCTTGAGGAATCCTAAGTGCGTGATTAATGACCCTTAATGCACCCGGGTAAATGCTTCATCTATGATCTTTAGAGCTCCCAAAAAGCATCCTAAGCATGTTGGAATATTATGCTTTCCACCTTGACTTGGACTTGAATATTTGGGCTTTGACTTTGTTTGCTGGCAACATTTGCATTACTCATACTAATCCATCAATTTCTTCATGCAAAACCCAATCCAATGCTCCATGCTTAGTCCAACACTTGGTCTTGATTAGCTTAATGAACTTAGTGTATAAAATGCTATGAAAAAGCCTCTAAATGCTTAGATCCCTACAAAAACATGTTAAGACAAGCAAATACAATAGAACAACAAATATTAGCTTATGACACTATGATAAGTGCTAATTAACAAATAAAATGAAGCTAATATAGGGGATGAAAGTATATAAAATATGCACTTATCACTTAGGCTCTTTGGCTTGAAAAATAGCTCCACTGTTATCACAATATAGAGTGATAGGATCTTTGGTGGAATGGACTACTCCTAGCCCCTCCATGAATTGCCTAATCCAAACAGCTTCCTTCGCAGCCTCAGACGCTGCTAGGTACTCAGCCTCAGTTGTAGAATTCGCAGTAACGCTTTGCTTGAAGCACTTCCAGCAAATAGCTCCTCCATTTAGCATAAACACATAGCCGGATTGGGATTTCATGTCATCCCGTTCGGTTTGGAAACTTGTGTCCGTGTAACCTCTTACACACAACTCAGTTTCTCCTCCAAACACTAAGAACAAATCCTTAGTCCTTATCAAGTACTTAAGGATGTTCTTTACGGCTATCCAGTGATTCTCACCAGGCTTGGCTTGATACCGACTTGTCATGCTCAAGGCATACGCAACGTCGGGACGAGTGCAAATCATAGCACACATGATAGACCTAACAGCGGAAGCATAAGGGACGGTCTTTATGTGTTCAATTTCCTTAGGGGTGGAGGGAGACTGTGACTTGCTCAAAGTAATCCCTTGACCCATAGGTAGGAATCCTCTATTGGAGTCTTTCATATTGAACCGGTCAAGAACTTTGTCAATATAAGCTTCTTGACTCAATGCTAGTATCCTCTTGGACCTATCCCTATAGATCCGGATACTTAAGATTCGTTGTGACTCTCCCAAGTCCTTCATTTGGAAGTGTTTCCCTAGCCACTCCTTAACGGAAGTGAGTGATGGAACATCATTCCCAATGAGCAAAATGTCATCCACATATAGGACAAGGAATGAAACCTTACTCCCACTAAACTTCATGTATAAACACGGTTCTTCCACACTTCTAGTGAAACCGTATTGTTTAATAACATGATCAAAGCGATGATTCCAACTCCTAGATGCTTGCTTAAGACCATAAATGGACTTCTTAAGCTTACACACCTTCTTAGGGTTAGATGTATCATGTACACCTCTTCTTCTAGAATCCCATTCAAGAAGGCGGTTTTGACATCCATTTGCCAAATCTCATAATCATGAAATGCGGCAACCGCTAAGATTATCCTGATGAACCTAAGCATAGCGACTGGAGCGAAGGTTTCGTCATAGTGTAAACCATGAATTTGGGTGAAACCTTTTGCCACCAATATAGCTTTGTAAACATCCACATGTTTATCCACACCGAGCTTAATTTTATATATCCATTTATACTAAAGGGGTCGCACTCCCTCAGGTAAATCCACCAAGTCCCATACTTGGTTCTCCTACATGGAATCTATTTCGGACCGCATGGCTTCTAGCCAAAGCGCGGAGTCAGGACTAGACATAGCCGATTTGTAGGTAGTGGGTTCATCACTTTCAAAAAGTAACAAAACACCATCCTCTTCGATGTTACCAAGGTAATGGTCAGGTGGATTAGAAATCCTACTTGACTTTCTAGGAACAATTACCGTTTCAGAGGAAGAGGGAATGCTATCCTCCACATTCTCCTCTACCTCATTCTCGGTTTGTGGCTTTCGAACTTCTTCAAGTTCAAATTTTCTCCCACTCTGTCTCCTAGAAATAAACTCCTTTTCTAGGAAGACAGCATCACGAGCCACAAACACTTTGTTCTCGTGTTTATAGTAGAAGTAATAGCCACGTGTTTCCCTTGGATATCCTACAAAAAGACATTTGTCAGACCTGGGTGCAAGCTTATTGTCAGACTTGATCTTAACGTATGCTTCGCAACCCCAAATACGCATGAAGGACAAATGAGGGACTTTCCCTGTCCATATCTCATATGGAGTCTTATCGGCCGCTTTAGTCGGGCTTCGATTTAGTGAAAATACTGCAGACAAGAGGGCAAAACCCCAAAATGAACTAGGAAGCTCAGTTAGACTCATCATTGACCGAACCATATCAAGTAAAGTTCGGTTTCTCCTTTCAGCCACACCATTTAATTGCGGTGTGCCAGGAGGAGTCAATTGTGATACTATACTACAATCTTTTAGGTGTGAATCAAATTCAATATTTAGATACTCACCACCACGGTTGGACCGTAGGGTCTTTATCTTTTTATCCAATTGGTTCTCTACTTCTTTTTGAAACTCTTTGAACATGTCAAAGGCTTCACTCTTGTTCTTCATTAAGTAGACATACCCATATCTACTTAAGTCATCAGTAAAAGTAATGAAGTAGTGAAAACCTCCTCTAGCGGTGATGGTTAATGGTCCACACACATCCGTGTGTATGAGAGACAAAACCTCACTAGCTCGTGTCCCTTTTCCCGCAAAAGGTGCACGAGTCATCTTGCCTAAAAGGCAAGACTCGCATGTACCATAAGATTCGAAACCAAATGGTTTGAGCACTTTTGATGAAGCAAGTCTCTTAATGCGTCTTTCGTTTATGTGGCCTAAACGACAATGCCAAAGGTAGGATTAGTTTGGATCACCTTTTTGAGCTTTTTGGTTTCCATATGATAAACGTCATTAACATCATTTAAAACATAAATGCCTCCAATTGAAATCGCCTTGCCATAAACCACATCATTAAAAGAAAAAGTACAACACTTGTCCTTAATCATAAAACAAAAGCCTTCCACGTCTAACGCGGAAATGGAGATGATGTTCTTAGTTAAAGTTGGTACAAAATAACACTTATTTAAATACAACTCTAAACCACTAGCTAAAGTGAGCACATAGGTCCCTACGGCAACGGCGGCTACTCTAGCTCCATTACCCATGCGGAGATCCACATCACCTTTTGCTAGTGCTTGCACGTCCCTTATACCCTGCAAATGGTTACAAAGGTGAGAGCCACATCCGGTATCAAGTACCCAAGTGGAAGTACAAGCATAATTAACGTCTATCACATAGAGAGAGGAAATCATACCAATAGGCGTCACACGCCCTTCCTTGAGATCCTCCAAGTATTTGGGACAACTCCTCCTATAATGCCCCTTCCCAGTACAATGGAAACATTCGGCATCGGAGAGCTTGACACTTTTTGACTTGGGATTGCCATTCTCAATGGCCTTCCCCTTTCCCTTGTCATATTTCTTTGACAATTTCTTGAATTTGGAATTTTCTTTCCCTTTTCCTTTCTTAACTCCAAGAGACATGTTCTTTAACTTCATGGTTAAAACATCTCCCTTTTCACTCCCACTAGCCTCCATATCCCTCTCCGTTTGGGTGAGGAGTGCATGAATTTCATGGTAACTCTTATCCATGTCATTCATGTTGTAGTTTACCCTAAAGTGGGCAAACTTGGTGGGGAGTGAGTGAAGGATACGATCCACCACAAGAGTCTTAGGAATCTTACACCCTAGACGCTCTAGGATGTCAACATATTCGACCATTTTGAGTACATGGGACCAACCTTTTGGCCCCTCTCAAGCTTAACTTCAAAGAAGCGTGCCGCCGCAACGTATTGACGGACTTTTGGTGTATGTGAAAACATAGTAATCATACGAGTGAAAATCTCGTAAGCATTTAAAGAAATGCATGAAAGCTTGAGCTTTGGGGATATTGACCATATCAACACATTCTTGATATCATTCAACATCCTCACATAGTCATCATAGGCGGTCCGCACCGCCGATGAAGCTCTTGCACCGGGCTCGATTGGAGGAGCATTGGTCAAGTAAGTGAGCACATTGTCGGACAACGCGGCACTTTTGATGTTGGATTCCCATTTAAGAAAGTTACTACCGTCATCTGTTAAAATACATTTGTCCATTATGGACCTTAGCCATGAATCTTTGCCTACTGAAGTAGTCAATGGAGTTGATGAAGTTGCCATTGCGAATTAAAATGCTACAACAAAAAGGAAAAATTAACATTCATTGTTTTAAAAATTACTTGTAAAAACATGTTTAGCAAGTTTTAGCATTTATATAATGACCTCCCACTAAATTATATAAATGATTCCAAGACCCAAATATTAAACAAAAATGAGCATCTCTTGGGCGAAACATCCCATAATTGCGTAAATTCGGTAAGTCACGTTGACTAATTCTACCTCTAGAACTCTTGGTCGACGAATTTCCTCAAATTCATCTACTAGCCCCGGAACACAAGACCGTCTTATATCCCGTTGAGGCCAATAAATTTTAGCGTGTGATAACCGTTTACCACCCTACTTACCCAAGGTAAAAAGAGAACACCCCGCTTGGGCGAGCGTGGCTCTAATGAACAAGAGATTCATAGGTGTTACTAATTGGTAAGGCTAATCTCAATTTTAGTTATGTGAGAGATCTTGTCAATTTAGTCATAAATTCCTTATAAGTGAATTAATTCGGTGAATGTAAATGACGTGAATTTACAACCGCGAAAATAAAATGCATGTGAATGGCGATTTTGGCATGTGGGAAAATAAAACAAGCAAACATGTAAGCATATGAATAAATCATAGTATGGCCACCTAGTTAATAAAAACTAGTCTATTATATTTCGGAAACCAACTCCTTGGTCCATTGCCTCTTCATTCCATAAGTGGCTCTTCCTTGTGGGATTTGGTACACCTTCCAAAAATAGACTCCGTCTCGTTGTAATCCGTCTTTTGGAAACGCCGGTAAAATAACTATTACAAATGAATTACATAGCTATTTCTATTATACATTAATTAATAAAATAAATAAAACTATTAATTAATTACAAACCGACGATACGAGATCGTATTTAATTACAAACAAATCGATATTCCCATTCATTTTGGATAATAACGATTAAAATTAACTCGGCCATACTAGGTACAATAAGATAAATACTTTAAATAAATGACAATCATTCATTCAACTTAAATAAATATGCTTAAAATGCTGTAAAAATGATGCCAAAATCGCCCTATCTATCATTCATGGGTATCCATCTCGGTTTTTGTGGATTTAATCGATTTTTAACATGTAAATCAATAATTAACTCTTAAATCTCATTTAAGTCCAAACTAATTGTCCAAACTGATTTGAACCTCAAAATTAGTCCTCACTAATTTTATGACAAATTATTAGTTTGATTTGGTGATAATTGCTAATTTAATCGATAAAATCATAATATTTAAGTAAAAATCCAAAATAATTGAAAAATTACCCAAAAAATTGAAACAAAAATTTTTAGTATTCTGGAACACTACCAAGAACACCAAAATGTCAGGAAAATTTCCCAAAAATTCCGGATAAATTTTGTGAAGAAAAAGATCGATATTTATCGGTTTTTAACCACTAAAACCAATAAACATCAAAACAAAGTGAAAACACACATGGAAAATCACTTTAGACATTTAAATAATATTCTTAAATGTACATAAATGTATCATGGGCAGAATCAAAAGTTTCGAAATTATGATTAAATAATTTGACTTTTATCGACTTTTAACCCAAAAATCATTAAACATGCAAAAATTCGAACCAACCTTCAAATTTTTACATACAATCAGTAGAAAACATGCATGAACTACCATAAAAAATCCATGCACTGAATCAACTTTTAACTAATTTTAGTCAATTTTTCACTAAAATGCGACATTTTGACTCGGTTTTCTACCAAAAAACATTAAAAATAGCAAAATAACTTTAAAAATCACCAAAAAATTCCACAAATCTTTTGAGATTAGTAGGTATGCATGTCCCAAAAGTTTCGTGCTAAAACCTCTTTTAACACATTTTTTTGAGTTTTTATAAATTATCACATAATTCATTAAAATGCTTAAAATCAACATGCAAATTACAAGCCTAAGCTCTGATACCACTTGAAAGATCATAGATCCATATTAGACTCTCTAATAAAATTAATTTATCCCATAAATTGTTATTCAGGTGATCTATGTAACATGCATGCTAATATGAAAGCATAAAAAGAGAGTATAAGAAAAAACAATTTCCTTACATTGAATTTGTGGTAAAAGGGCACAAACTAGTTCACCTTACTAGCTTGTTCTTGAGCTTAAACCAAATGGAAGATTCTCCTTGCAAATCTTCAATAAGAAGATCTCCTTCTTGTTGCACCCAAGAACTAACCCAATAATAATAACAAGTTTTGAACTAGAACTTGTTAATATTATTCCCTTGATAAATATTAGTAATATCACTAACTAATCTTAGTAATATTATTAATGTATACTAGTGATGAATTATTATTGTAGAGAGATAGAGAAACAATGTTCACATGCAAAATATGTAGAGTGTGTAAGTGAGGTAGAGTGAAATGTGAACAACATATGGAGTGTATGGGAAGGGAAGTGGCGGCTGGAAGAATGTGGAAGTGGACAATTTTTACCTTATAATTTTATCTTACATCACATGCAAAATCTTGTATAAGATAAATTATGGTAGTATACAAAATAAGGTGAAATGATTATGTGAGTAATCATCCACTACTCTTATTTTACACGGTCCACTTGACCATTTACGGGTCCATGTTGGTTCTTATATTTGTCGCACAAATCCGTGTAATTTTTATTTTAAACATCGTATCATGTTTAAATACTTCCATAATTAATTCGTCCAATTCACTCCGTAAATATACGTGTACCACTACACATATTATTTACGTACTAATATTAATCACATTAATCAATTAGTACAATTTTAGTAAATTAACAGTTAATTAACTAAAACCCGTTTCCCAAAACTTATTATTTAATTATCGCATAATTAAATAATAACTGCCGCTCCTCGAGTTCGCAACTCGAAATCTCTCTAAAAATAATCGACTAACCTCTTAGTCTATAAATCAAGGGACTAAACAAATTGTATCTTATACAATTAATTAGTTATCAATTGGGGTTCGTTCCTTTAGGTGTGACCGAAAGGGATCAGTTGATCACCGCCGTCTCACGACAATAACGTCAAACTCTAGTCAGCCAACCGTTATCGATTTACGTTAATCAACTGACGAGGATCAAATAATTAAATATCTGATGATATTCTATTAATGAGATTTATTATGGTAATGCACTATTGTGGAGGACACTAACTCCAACATCATCAACGGGCCTCTTCGGCCCTTCATATCTTGTACTACTCCTTAAATGGATGGCACTCACCGACTCTTGTCTTGGGGGATTACCTTGAGTTGGCAATTGCCCCTTTTGTCTTTGTGAACTAGAAGATGCTAATTGAGACATTTGGGTTTCCAACATCTTTGTGTGAGTGATACCTGTCGAAGTGAGTATTAAAAATAATATTTATAATTTCCAAACTACAACTAGCAAACGGTAGTAAGGGTCGATCCGCAGGGAGGTAGGGAGTTCTAATTGTCTTATTTCAGTCTATGAATTTTCTGGGGGGTTTGATTTGGATTATTTCTAAGTCTAAATGCATAAATAAAAGGCAAGTAATAAAAAGAGATGTAAACAATAATAAAAAGAATGCTAAAACGGCCGGTTCACTGCAGCTACGACGATGGTATCTAAATAAGTCTGATAAATCACGATAAGTGGGCAAATAAGAAGTCCTCTCGGTCCAACTTAACAAGTAGCGCCTCTCAGCCTTTGCTACTGGTCCCTAGGTCTCACTAATACTAGCTCTCGCCCCGAAAAGTGTTTCCTAAAGCCTAAACTTTACCTATCTTTCGATCTTAGTAAAATTTAGTCGTTTCAATTTAGTCAATTTCCCTTCCCTATCTCTCGATCTATGGGTTGGTCAATTCCCAAGTATTTAACAAGTCTCCTCTCGGTCTCGTTGTCAAATATTGCAATTAAAACATTGAAACGGTGCTATTCTTATCGCGCGTCAGTCGATCGACCAGCTAAGCTAGTCGATCGACCAACAGTCCAGATCGATCGATCGACTAATCCAAATCGATCGACCAAAGGCCGACATCAGGTCTACTAATCTACATCGTCTTCGCCGCAGGTCCCCTCACATCTTAGCACGGGGTAATTAGCTTCACATATTTAATCTAACTACAACTACGAGATTGATAATAACAATAGAATTCATAATCGAAATAATTAAGCAAATAACTAGCATGAATCAATAATACGGCTTTGGGAATCCTAACTAGCAATTCTAACTAAGGAGGAATTAAAGCAATAAACTGAAATTAGGAAGAAGAATACCGAAATAAGAAAGGGAGCAACTGAATCCGAATGCTAAAGATGACTTTATTGATAAAACTAAACTAATTATGATTGAATCTAAAGCAATAATGTCAAATCAGTAGACGGGATTAACCCCTCTTGAATGCCTCCCAAAACTGATGTTCGAGGTCTTATTTATAGAGATGTCACGCAAAAACCTAAAATCTAATTACAATTGGGCTTCTAATTCTCGTTCTTAATTTGCGTCAGAGTCGAGGGGTGGTCGATCGACCACTAGACCCAGTCGATCGACTGAGTATCTATGAATAGTAGCTTCTGATAATCGCGCTCTGGTCGATCGACCATGTGGGTCAGTCGATCGACCAAGGGTGCTGTACAGTAATGCATTCTGACGAATTCTGCAGTGCGCACCGATCTTAAAACAGCTGCCATTTCTTCGTTACTTGGTCAAATCAGTCGTTCTACGTGGCGTTGGAAAGCTAAGAGGATAAGATTTCACCTCCAATTGGAATCACTCGATTATCAGGTCTAGAACTCGAGATATAGCCATCTGAAGCAGGCTGCAATGTCGAGAAGCACTTCTTCGCTTGTTAAACTCGTAAGCACACATGCTTTTGCTATCTTTAGGCCTTGAAACGCGCACCAAGCTCATTCCTCGAGTCAATACTTCATGTCAAATGCAATGTTAATTACTTAGGGACGGATTCGGCTCGATTTCCGCTCAATTCTTCATATTTCTGCAATAATGTACAAAAATACGAAAGTAGACGGAAATAGGGAGAAATGTAGCACAAACTACATAAATGAGCTCTGAAATGCGTGTAAAATAGGGTGTAAAACATCATATAAAAGACACGCATCAGTGAGCTAGTATGTTGTTGATGGTGATGTCTTTTGCTTGACTATCCTTTTGCATTTGAGTGAAAAACTCTTGTTGGTTCTTTTGCATTTGAAGGACCGCTTTTTGAACATCAAAACCTTGGTCATTTGTTTGATTGTATGGAGGTTGATTTTGATAACTTTGGTTTTGATTGTAAAAGGGTCTTTGAGCTTGGTTTCTCGTTGGAGGTGGGGTGTATGTTGTTTGAGGGTTTTGAACATTTTGGCTTTTATATGAGAGGTTGGGATGGAATTTGGTGTTTTCATTATAATAGTTGGAATAAGGGGTACCACTCTTGTATGCTTGGAAAGTATTCACTTGTTCCCCTACATTCACTTTGGTCATGTCCCAAAGTTTCACAACTCTCACATACTCCACTTGGAATTGATAAAGATGCCACCATGGCATTAACATGTTGCTTAGGTGATTTGGAGGCCTCTTCAAGTTTAGACATAGCCTTCTCAAACTTCAAATTAATGGTGTCAATATAAGCACTAAGTTGAGCGTCCAATTGAGTAATAGAGTCCACTTCATGCTTTCCTCCTCTAGTAGCCTTCTGAGGCCTACTATATTGTGAGTTATGGACCGCCATTTCCTCAATCTTGTTCCATTTTTTATTATCATCAACTTCGGTAAACATACCATTTGATCCCATATTGAGAATGTTTCGGGAGTCTTCATATAGACCATTCCAAAATTGTTGTACAAGGAACCACTCGCTAAGTCCATGATGTGGACAAGATCGACAAGTATCCTTGAATCTCTCCCATGCTTCATACAAAGATTCCTCATCCGTTTGTTTGAACCCGGTGATTTGGGTTCTCAACATGTTAGTCTTTTACGGAGGATAGAACTTTTTATAGAAAGCAAGTGGCAATTTCTTCCAAGAGTCAATACCCAGAGTAGCCTTATCTAGGCTCTTCAACCATTGTTTCCCGGAACCAATCAAAGAAAAAGAAAATAAGACCCATCGAATTTGGTCTTGAGTAACTCCGGTTTGAGAAATCGCATCACAATAGTCACAAAAAGTCTCCATATGAGAATGAGGGTCTTCACTAGGCATCCCCCCAAATTGACTTCTCTTAACTAATTGTATAAATTCGGATTTTGCAATGAAATTCCAAGTTAAGTGTTGTGGTGTAGGAGTACCATTTGGTAGGTTTTCCTCGGTTGGTACAGAATGTGATGAAAATTTAGGCATTGTGGGTTGATTTTGTGGTTGGTTTTGTGTTGGGTTATCCTCTCCTTCTCTTGCAAAAGGGTTGGTAAACTCAATATTGTTTGGTTGAATGTCCACAATCTCACCAATACCTCTCAAAGTATTTCTAGCAAGTCTTCTATTGTTGGTCAAAGTTCTTTCGATTTTAAGATCAATGGGTAACAAGTTACCTTGTGATCTCCTAGAAATGCAAAATATCAAACAACTCGAAAACAATTAGAACAAACCTTGAGGAGTTTGACTTCCCCAAGGTAAAGAAAGACACAAATAAAAACAATCAAAGAAAATCAAATCAAGTTAACACCGTCCCCGACAACCGCGCCATTTTTGGTTCGTCGGTTTTGTTACTTGTCGTCAAAAGTTACCTTGACCAAAACAATATTTATAACTTCACAAACTACTCTACTCTTAGTAAAGAGGTAAGTAAAGGTCGGATCCCAAAGGACGGGTATTGATGTAGGATTTTCGATTGTAAATGGTTGTGTCTAAGGGTGTCACAATTTGGGTTGAGATAGGAGATCAACTAAACTAATCAACAATGTAAATAAGGTAATGAAAACAAGAAAGATGATTAAAATGAGATGTAAACAATTGATTAAAAGTACTAGGGTGTCATGGGTTCATAGGGGATTCATGGGATTTGATCATACAAAGATATTTTCTACTAGATGCAAGCACTTATTATTGTGATGGGATCGGGTTGGTTTATGTCTTACAATCCCTAAGAAGGTTTGGGTCCCGGAGCCGAATCGATTAGATTGTACAACACCTACAAGTCGACTTAATCCTCCCTATCCAACTATATGCATGGTCTAATGAGACTCGAGTTGGTTTATGTCTTACAAGTCTCATTGAAAAGGTAAGTGATGGGTAAAAAATGCAAGGATTCATAGGCTCACATTTCATCAAACATAACATGTGCATAAGTTGAAATCACAACAAGCAAGAAAATTAATTATGAAAACATATTAGATTAAGCATGAATCAATCCCCATGTTGGTTTCCCCTAATTTCCCATTAATCCAAGTTAAGGAAACTACTCACTCATTATCAAGTTTAATATGCTAACAAGGTTGTCAATCATACTAGCAAGGCAAAACATGATGAACAAATGAAGATGATTAACAATAATTAAAAAGGGATTAAGAGAGAATTATACCTATAAAGATGATTCCAAATAATAAAGCAAAGAATAATAAAAGTACTTGATGATTGATGGAAGGTTGTCAATCCTCCAAATAAACCCAAATAATCTTCTAATTACCCAAAATAAATGATGAACAATACAGAAATTAAGGAAAGATTAAGAAATTAGATTTGTATTAATGCTAAATAAGAGTTGATTATAAGATTACTAGAGTATTAAGATGAGATAAAAGAGTATTAAGACTCGATGATAATCTAAGTAGTTGTAGATACCCAGTATCTGCACCTTCCAAAAATCACCCGATGATGATTGGACTATAACGTGTTTTTTATATGCGTGCATGGATTGGCTATATATGAGATGGTTTAATGCACTAATCAAATATGAAAAATGATTTCAAAAGTTTTCTAACTTCATTTGCATTAAAATAACACTATTTAGAGTTAAAACCGTCTTCGGACCCAAAACCGACTCAGAAACCCGCAACTCGAGTCAACCTGAGTCAACCCGAGTCAGCCCAAATCTCAAATGTCAAAATTAATGCCATGAATGTCTTTATCATTTCATTTCCATTAAAATGACCCTAATTATAGTCAAAACCGACACCGAGCCAAAAACCGACTCGAAATTCAAATCCCGACTCACACGGGTCAAACCCGAGTCAAAGACACAAAATACCTACCCCAAATATCACCTAAGAGTAAGCTTACACGGCTAAGAAAACCTCAAAGACCACAAATCACAACTAACAAAACATTGGTTAAAACAAATGCAAAATCCAAATTTCTGAAAGGGACAATACACCAAAAAACTCACGCGAGAGTCAGCCCCCTCCTTCGCCCTTAAAATTATAGACCTGACTTCTTAAATCACAAAATCGACACGTATTTACGACCTACCGATCGTAAACACAAGCCTTACACATTTTGTTTGGTACCGTCGCCGTGCATTCGACCGACCCATTTGACCAACTCAATTCATCAATCAACATGTTTTAATTAACATATTTTCAACATATTTTCAAAACAAAATCCTTTTTTAAGGCACTCTTTTAAACTTCTTTGATCGCGAGTAGTCACAATGAGAAAACCGTCTCTAAAGTCGTCTACGTCGCAAACATCAATATACGTAAGTTTGAGGGTGTAAACAACTCATTTATTTTATGTCTTTACTGTTTTTATGAGTTTATGAGCATGAACAATACATAACACGATTCAAATATAGGTTAGACGAGCCAAAACCGAGTTTTGGCCCGAGACAGAAGCCCTTTGCTATGCAAAGAGGCTCGCGCCTCTTGTGGGTTATCGGGTCAGACTCATCCGTGTTTGTTCTCGTCTTTCCTCTTTATTTCATTTCTTATTTTCAATCGGTTTTTACCATTTCAAATGTTTTAATTCATTTTTATAACAACTTTTTAGCCATAAAATATAATCACCCTTGGTTCCATATACCATGACGGTTTAATCCGTGACTCGGTGATATTAATTGGTTAATTACATTTTAAAAGAAATTCTTTTCTTTTATTTACCATTTTAATTCATTTTTATGATAAACATATTTTGACTATTACAAAAATCATTGTTGGTTCTTTATACCATGACGGTTTATTCCGTGACTCGGTGATATTATTTGGTTACAAATTAAAGGGTATTTTAAACACCTTTTATTTTATTTACCATTTTTCTCATTTGTTTACAATCGTAAATATATTAGTCATAATTCACAATCATTCTTGGTTCTTTATACCATATCGGTTTAATCCGAATACGATGATTAACTTGACTAATTACAAAGAAATGAACTTAACATGATTAGTTCAAATCAAATATTTTACATTTTTGTTTGTAAACTATACTTTTAAAACATGCAAATCCGACAACGAATGTTACTAACACAATATTAATTATTCCGAGTCATGCAAACAATATTTGCAAATCTTTCATCATAAATACGGTTTTAAATAACCTTTTCAAGAACTAGGAGACGCCCCCGTAGGTCGGCTCATGGCTCGCGCCCCAAGTGGCCGTCTGTTTCCATCTTTCAAAAACCAGGGCAGAGCCCTTTATCTCGCCAATAAGCTCGCGCCTTAACAGGGCTGCCTGGCACTGTTCTGTCCCCTTTTGGTACTTGTCTAGGACGATCCCGATTACGGTTTATCCGAATACGTGACGGATCAGAATGAAAAGTTTACGTTTTTTACACTTTGTCATTTGACATCCTTTTTCGATAAATGGATCGTGTTAAGCATCATAACACGAACTTGGTAAATGGATATTTAATTTCCGTTTTCACATGTAAATCAATCTAAATCCAACTTGACATCTTATGCTTGATATTTGGATTAACAAACCGACTTAGAAAGCTCACATGTTAGGTTAACACTTTTGGATGTGCATTCATGCATTTACACCGTTTTATCAACTTTTGCACTTAAACAACCACGATCGATCAGTAGAGGCCGCTAACGCAGGCGGGATTGGGTGTCCGATTAAAGGGCTTCCCAATACGTACCCTCACCCCTTACTCAGAACCTTTGGATAGTGGATGGCCTTATCCGGGGCATACGAGAGTCATTTTAGGCATAGAATGCTAAAAGGGGGACGAGTCCTTATCTTTAGTACCTATGTCAAACACTGCTTTGTGCTTCGTTTGACCGAGGTATAAAGTGGATTTCGAACGGGTTCCAGGCATCCCACAAATGCTTGGTGGCGACTCCGAACATCTCTAATCGTTTCGAGACCTTTACCGAGAGGAAACCGACCGATCTAAAGCGATCCGGTCGAAAGCATTTTTACGTCACCGAGCGTGGCTTTCTAGACCGCTGCATGTCCATAGATTGGCTTGGCGTGCAGGTGGCTTGTGACCGCAGATCGGTAGGTGGCCCAAATCCACAGACCGGCCTATGGCCCATGTCCACAGATTGGCGACTCCGCTGGGGAAAACTAGGACACTTGTGTCTTTGTGATCCTTAGAGGTGAAACTCGAACGATGTCGTGGTAAAGTGCATTAATTGATATTAGGGTCATAGGTCGGGTTTCTTGTCTGGGCCCACAACTTAACCTTTATCGACCAATTGGCTTGTCTTGTCGGCGTGAGTTTTCTCATCCCCGCGTTTCGAATCCCGATTGAGTCAAGCATACCGTTGACGTTACACATTTCTGTTTCGTCAAAGAGCTTTCATCACCTTCGAGCACGAGGCTAGGGCACCCTCCTTACACATTTTGTTTGGATTGGTATCCCTCTCGAAAATCGGGGTTTGATTGCTTTGTGTGTAACCCACCCTTTTAAACCAAAACCCGTGTCAGCATTATGCATAATATAATGAACTGTAAGTGCTTATGTACTATGTGATCATAAGTCCTTCCGTGTCATTTTCTAAAACTTTCAAAACACCTTTTTGAGCCGTTATAATGGCCATTTCAAAACCTCGGTCTTTCGCCGACCGTCGCATTTTAACACGCCTTTTTAGGCCGTCGTAATGACGATTTTCAAACCCGGTTTTCTACAACCATTTCAACACGCCTTTCTAGATTGTTATAATGGCCATTTCAAAACCCGGTTGTTTATAACCATTTCCAATACACCTTTTCATGCCGTCATAATGACGATTTTTCAAACCTTTGTTTTCACAAACCATTTCAAAATACCCTTTTATGCCTTTAAAATGGCCATTTCAAACCCCGGTCTTTCGCCTACCGTTGTGCACCTTTTTATGCCGTGATAATGACGATTTAAAATCTTGGTTTTTCACAACCGTTTCAAATTACTTTTTACGCCGTCGTAATGACGAATTCTACCCTCGAATTTTCAAAATTCGAAATCAATTTTCAAACAAAAACGTTTTTCAAACGGCCGTAATGACGATTCAACCCGTGCAACTTTCCAAATTTCAAATATTGTTTTCGAATCAAATTTGGCTTTTCTAAGCCTTCGTAATGACGATTTCAATTCTCACTATTTTCGATTTGCATACCGTCTTTCAAAGTTTAAAACGTTTTCTAACCCGTCGTAATGACGAATTCAATCCTCATAATTTCCAATTTCAAACCATTTGAAAACAAATTTAACCGTTTTCAAATTTCAATGCAATTTCAAACCATTTGAAAACAATTTAACCGTTTTTAAATTTCAATTCAAAATCAAATCTTTGAAAACAAATTTAACCGTTTTCAAATTTCAATTCAAAATCAAATCTTTGAAAATAAATTTAGCCGTTTTCAAATTTCAATTCAAAATCAAATCTTTGAAAACAAATTTAACCGTTTTCAAATTTCAAATTCAAAATCAAATCTTTGACAACAAATTTGACCGTTTTCAAATTTCTATTACGATTCCAAAATCTTTTGAAAACAAACTTAACCGTTTTCAAAGTCCACAATTTCAAATCTTTGAAAACAAATTTAACCGTTTTTAGATTTCAATCCACTTTCAAATTCTTTGAAAACAAACTTAACCGTTTTCATGGCCATTGTGTTGACGATTTCAAATTCTTCAATTCTCATCCGTGATTCGGAATTTTAAAAACCGTATTCGGAAACAAGACTTTGTTTTTAGAGCCGCCGCAATTTAAACTTAAACCATGTTTTGAAAACAAACCTAAGACAACCCTTTCAATTGGCCGACCTTTTGAAGATCCCTACTCTTAGGAAGCCGTCCATGAAACGACAAATGAATCTTTCTTGAAAATTTTAGTCCACCATTCCGATTCAGCCTCGAGTCGATTAGAATCCGGTCGATTTCAAGTCAAGTCGTCTAGATAACGTCGAGTTTCCGCCGAAGTTAGTACCTATCTTCCGGTCCAGGTCATTTTGCCTAATTGTCGAGACATCTTCAATGGCATTAGGAGAGTCAAACCTCTCGGGTATTAAACCCATCTTTCCCCTACATTACGGGTCAAAGGTCAAGTTTGTGTACATGTCTTGTCCAACGGCGTCACGCCATCGACAAACCTCCAAACTAAGTCAGAAGTCGTCTGTCTAGGCATCACTATGCCAAAATCGACACTCGAGTCTAAGTTCAACGTCATGCACCAAGAGTTCAAACACAAGAGGACATTCACAATCTTTAATGAACTCATAACCTAGTCACACTGTCGCATCTCCACAACAAAACTGCCTTTTATACATATGTGTCGAACTTGCCTTTGTTTGTGCAATACCTTTCCAAGACAAGTTATAGCGCCTATCGTTATGTCAAATAGGAATCCCTTGGGTGCCATCGATCGTCAAACAGAAACTCAAGAAGCTAATCAACCTTCATCCGCCATGACTTCTGCCGAAACTAACAACATGGTCCTTCTACTCATAGCTACCGTGGAAAATTTGAGCACTCGTCTCTCCCAAGTTGAGGACAAAATGATAACCGGGAATTTTCCCTCTTCAGATATTGAGCAAAGGGTTAAGCTCCTTGAAAGCCGACTACTTGCCATCAACAAAACCAAAACCAGACGACCTCATATGTCCTTCCCTGATTTGGGCATGCCTTATGCCATAGCCTGGGAAAGGCTAATCTCCAAAGGAAAGCTTAAGTCGATTGGTCCAACTCCAGATCCTCTATCAAGCAAGCGAGGACGTAGATGGGAAGGAAAACTGTTTTGTCAATATCACCAAGGTCGCGGACATGACACTGAAACATGTCTCCCTCTAAAAGACGCCATCCTTGATATGATCGAAAAGGACGAGTTACCCTTATCTCCCTCAGCAAACAACAAAAACAACCCTCCAGAAAACCCTAATGAACACAGTCAGGAATCTTCCCTAGACTGCTCTCACCTCATCTCTCCTGACGATGAGCAAATTCATGCAATTGACGAGGATGGCATAAAAGCGGTATAATGATGCTCTCCGTCTCCATCAACAACATATTCTCAAAGGTGCAAGTGGCTATTGATGATTTGAACACCCGGGTAGCTAATTTGGAGAAAAGGTTTGGTAATACCGAAAATGAACTTAACCATCAAGGAAACCAACCCTTGGTTCACCAACCAATAGCTATTAAAAATGAGGAATCATCTAATGGTTCGGACACCCATGAACCCACCAACAAAGAACATGAAATTGCCTCACCAAAATCCCCTTCAAAATACCAAGTAACATCATAAAAACTTCCCATTGACAACGACCAAATCCTGCTTCCGCCCAGGATTGACAAACAAAAACAAAACTCACAAAAATATCCTAAAAAACACCAATGTTTGAACCATGGAAAAACATCAAAGGGTATTCACAGATCTGGAATAACATATGACACCGCTCTGGGGATACTTGCTTCAAAAGGAATGATGCAACCCTTTGGTCCGACCCTGGACCCACCAGAACACATGAGAGCCCGATTCTGAGATGGTAATGCCTATGGCTAATACCATCAAGGCAGGGGCTATGACACTGAAACCTGTTTCAAACTCAAGCATGCCATTCAAGATATGATTGAAGCTGGCAAAATAATAATTGCACCTCACAGTTAAGACAATCATCCTGAATGTCTCAAGACAAACAACAAGGTTGAACGTTCTCAAAGGACATTCACCAACCTCAACACAACCTATGCCGCAGCTCTTCAAAAGCTCATGACTAAAGGGAAGCTACAACTAATCGGGCCCACTCCGGACCCGTCTGGATGCAGGAGAACCCATTTCTGGGACGACAGTGCCTGTTGCCAATATCATCAAGGAAAGGGTCATGACACTGAAACATGCTTCAAACTAAAACATGTTATTAAAAATATGATCGACAACCATGAACTGGTAGCTTCATCCCTAGGCCAACCAATTGATAGAAATAACCCTCATGAACATCTCTTTCTGCAAGGGGATGAAAGCCTTATGGACTATTATCCTCATATCATTCCCAACAACGAGAATGAAGTGCTTAAGTGGGTCAATGCTCAAGACCAGACATTCAATCCGCTGGATGCTACGAAAGAAATCTTCGAAGAGGAATGTGATGATTAGGAGTCCGTATCTACGACTGAGTCCGAGTCTGAGTCCGAGTCTTAGGCTTTCTCATATCTATCCTAGTGTCTGTCCTTTTATTCCTAAGTGACAACTTCGGGCTGTCCCCATGAGTCACATGTATCCATCGAGTCTGTGCTTGTAATACTCCGTATTTATGAGTCTTTGGGTACTCTATCGAGTAGGCCTTACTATGTCGAGTAAGGGGGAGTTGCGTCTTAAAATAGTTTCTGACCTGTTGGGTACTCGATCGAGTACCTTGGGTACTCGATCGAGTAGCCGGTTTATGGGGAGTTTTTCTCGGATTTTGTTAATTATGCGATTAAGATATATAACCTTTTCCGTCATCATGCTAAACACTTTTGCAAAACCTAATTTACTGTCAAAGAGAGAAAGCAAGTACGTTCTTCATCTTAATCGCATTGTTAGCAAATCCCGGAGTTTGGAAGGTCGGTTTTCATCGTTTGTTATACCGTTAAGATCCTTGCGTCAAGGGTAAGATCTATGTACCCTTTTTGTTGTCTTTCCTGTAAGTTGGTTAAACTCTAATCTAGGGATTTGGGGGTTTTTGAGTAGTTTGTGATTTGGTAGCATTTGTATGTTGTATGATAGGAGGAGGTTTCGTAGAAGAAGCTTTTTGATACAGCTGTAGAGACCGTCTGATAGTGTGCTTTCCAGGTAAGATTTCCTACTCAATATTAGTTCCATAATGGAATGATTATTGATGTGTTGTGGTTGATTGAATAATATAGTAATTGTATTGTGACGGTTTGTTGATTGTGATTGTTTGTCTCTGGTTCTCGAGGCGTGTCCTTAGCTGAGTGGGGTCACTTGCGGGGGTGGCTTCACGCCCTAGTTTCGCCCTTCGTGGAACCCGCCACGGAAGGGGATGTGCACATTAATGGACAGGGTTATCGCTCATTATGAGGAGCGGGGATTTGGTGGGTACGGCTACGGTCCCCCACTGGCAGGGCTGGTCCAGTGGATAGTCGGTGATTGAGATTGTTGGAATTGGTGTGGTTGTGTGTGTGACAGTTAAGCTGTCTGTTTATCTTATTGTTGATATATATTGAGTTGTGTGATTAGTACTGACCCCGGTTGTTGTTTCGTAAACTGCGGTGATCCATTCGGGATGGTGAGCGAGTTGAGCGAGTTTGAGTTGAGTCTTCGGGATAGGCGGGAGGTGCCACCGTCCGACGACGATAGAAGTCTTCCGCTGTAATCTTTTAGTTTTATGACATTTCAGATTTGATGAGAGATTGGTTGGTTTTAAGAACTTGTACCCGTATTTTGGGATTTGGTTTCAGTTGTACTTTTCACTAAAGTTATATTATTTAAGTTATTTCGTTATTGTCTTATGAATATCATGCCTCGGGTAACCGAGATGGTAGCATCCTCATACCTGAGTGGTCCTGGTAAGGCACTTGGAGTATGGGGGTGTTACAAATGGTATCAGAGCGACGATCCTGAAACCCATAACCAATGAACTTAATGAACATAGGGAGTCAATTAAAATGAACCCGGGGTAAAGGTTGTAGGAGCTAATGCAAAGGCTTGGGAGACGTCCTGAAGTCGCGAACTCGCCCTACAATTTTGAACCGGTCACATGGGGGGTGTATGTCAAGGTCGTATGCGTTGTTTGGTTAGCTTGTGTGTGAATGTTATGAAGTGTGTGTAACCGTTGGATGTTTGCAGTAGGAAGTTGAGACTGTGAAAGAAAGGTTGATGATCTATGTAGAACTGTTGTTGGAATGAGAAACATGTTGGATGTTTACAATGTGGTGTTTAATAACATGATATAATGATTTCGTAGATCGTATGAAAAGATGCATAGCATTATATGCTTAGTTATGATATAATGTTGGTTTTATAAAGTTTTTAGCATGTTAGCATATGATATAGCATGCGGGTAGCGTTTCTGAGTTAGCATGACTCGATCGAGTGGGACTGACTTGATCAGATGGGTTTTTGACGATTTTGAGTCCAGAATCGTGTTTTTGGGAACTCGATCGAGTACCTCGGGCACTCGATCGAGTAGGGGGTCACTCGATCGAGTAGCCTAGCTACCTCGGTCGAGTATGTTAGAGATCGGAAGGTCTGTTTGGGGTCTGAAGTTGGGGCACTCGATCGAGTAGCCTGTTACTCGATCGAGTATGTTTGGGAACTCGATCGAGTAGGGTCCGGGCAGCTTGTTTTCTTATTTTGAGGTTTTGGCGCGTATGTTTATATCCACCCCTTTTCTGTTATAGTTTCAAGATGCCGCCCAAGTAGAATGCGTTGTATGCGAGAGCTGAGCTTATGAACATAGATGACATCGTTAAGATGTTGGAGCATCAGGATGCTCTTACTGAGGCTTTAAAGACTGTGGGGAAAGATAAGGATAAGGATAAGGAGAAAGAGGTTGATCACTCTAAAATCAGCCTCTATATAGCGAGGTTTAACCCGAAAGAGTACAAGGGAGTTGAGGAGCCGAACCTTCTTGATAGCTGGCTTAGAGAGATGGAGAACATATTAGATTTGGTTCACTGTCCTGATGAGATGAGAGTGGAACATGCTGCGTTCTATCTGAGGGAGGCAGCTGGTAAGTGGTGGGATACGGTGAAAGTAAGTGCTAAGGAGTTGTATGTGAACCAAGGTTTACCTGTTATACCTTGGGAAGAGTTTCGTAGGGCTATGAGAAAAGCGTTTGTACCGGAGCATGTGAGGAGTAAGTTGAGAGAAGAGTTTTACAGTTTTAAGATGACCGCTGAGATGTCTGTGGCCGAGTACTACAGGTAGTTCAATGGCAAGTCTAGGTATGCTGAGGATATGGGTTTGAGTGAGGAGAATCTGGCGCTGAGGTTTGAGAGGGGCTTGACCCCTAAGATTATGGATAAGTTACCCGTGGGAGTCCTTACTGATGTTAAGGAAGCTTATGAGAGGGCTGGGAGAGCTGAGAGGTTGGTGGAGATGGCTCAGG
Source organism: Silene latifolia (assembly GCF_048544455.1). Classification (NCBI taxonomy): domain Eukaryota; kingdom Viridiplantae; phylum Streptophyta; class Magnoliopsida; order Caryophyllales; family Caryophyllaceae; genus Silene; species Silene latifolia. The sequence goes on from NC_133536.1 coordinate 169,563,187, forward strand.
AGAGGTTAGGTGGTGAGAAAAGGAAGTTTGAGAGCGAGGGTGGTGGCCAATCTAATCACAAGAAAGGCAACCACAATCAATCTAAAGGGTTTTCTTCTGGGTCAGGGTTCAGTGCTGGGGCTTCCGTTGGGCGTGGCCGTGGAAGTATTAGTGGCAGTTGGGGAGTGACCTGCTATAGTTGTGGTGGTGTAGGACACAAGAGACATGAGTGCACAAGTGCACCTGGAACTTTCCAGAGACCTGCGCAGAGTTATGCGAGCAATAGACCGACTGGGTCATGGGCAAACCGGGGAAGTCAGAGCTATCAGAGTGGAGGTAACCGCAACGGCGGTAATTCTTATCAGAAACCATCGACGAACAACAACAACAATCAAGGGTCAGGTGCTAAGCCGACCACATCAGCCAGTACTATCCAGGGAGGTGGACAGAAGACCAGTGGAAAGTTATTTATGATGGAGAAGAAAGCAGCTGAGGAGGATGCACACGTTATCACCGGTACTTTTCTTGTTAATGGTATTCATACCTTTGTTTTGTTTGATTCGGGGCTTCTCGGTCGTTTGTATCTTTGAGTCATGTTAAACGGTTGGGTTTGAGGGTATATGAGTCTGTAAGTGAGCAAGTTTTTATATCTTCGGGTGAGTCTGTATCTTGTGGGAGGTTATATAGGGATGTACCTATGATAGTTGGGCAAGTTGATTTCCCTGTAGACTTGCTAGAGTTTCCTTTTGACGGTTTTGAGATGATAGTTGGGATGGATTGGCTGGGAAAGTATAAAGCTTAAATAGACTGTCATCAAAAGAAAGTGTCTTTAAGAGGTCCTAAGGGTGTTAGTGTGTCTTATCGTGGGTTTCTAGTCAAACCCAAAGTTAAGTTGATTGCAGCTGTCACCTTGAAGTCTTACCTGAGGAAGGGATGTCCTTTGATCTTGTGCCATGTGAGAGATGACCGGATAGAGAGTCCGACAGTTGATCAGATACCGGTGGTGGAAGAGTTTGAGGATGTGTTTCTAGAGGAGATTCCGGGGTTGCCGCCGAGAAGAGAGATAGATTTCACAGTAGAGTTGCAACCAGGGACGGGGCCAATCTCTAAGGCACCGTACCGTATGGGTCCTAAGGAGATGGAGGAGCTTAGGAAACAGTTGGATGATCTGATAGAGAAGGGATACATTAGACCTAGTGTATCGCCGTGGGGAGCACCAGTTCTTTTCTTGAAGAAGAAGAAGAATGGGAGTTTGAGGTTGTGCATAGATTACAGAGAGCTGAACCGAGTGACGGTGAAGAACAAGTATCCTTTGCCAAGGATAGATGACCTGTTTGATCAGTTGAGTGGTGCATTGGTCTTTTCCAAGATTGATTTGAGGTCGGGGTACCATCAGGTGAAGATTAGAGAGGTGGACATACCAAAGACAGCTTTCACGTCGAGGTATGGCCATTATGAGTATGTAGTGATGCCGTTTGGGTTATCTAATGCACCGGCTGTGTTTATGGATTTGATGAACAAAATCTTCAGACAGTTTTTGGACAAGTTTGTGGTGGTATTTATCGATGACATCTTAGTCTACTCTAAGACTAAGGAGGAGCATGAGGAGCATCTGAGGATCGTGTTGCAAACTTTGAGGGAGCATGAGTTGTATGCTAAGCTGTCCAAGTGTGAGTTCTGGTTAGAGAAAGTTGCTTTTCTGGGGCATGTGATCTCTAAGGAGGGAGTAGCTGTGGATCCGGCGAAGATTGAGGCAGTGACAAAGTGGGAAGCACCAAAGAATGTTGCTGAGATCAGGAGTTTTCTGGGTTTAGCTGGGTACTACAGACGGTTCGTGAAAGATTTCTCCAAGATAGCTAGACCTATGACAGCGTTGATGAGGCAAGAGAACAGGTTTCGTTGGGATGAGAGTTGTGAGACGGCGTTCCAAACATTAAAGGAGCGTTTGACCACAGCTCCTATCTTAGCATTGCCTGAAGGGATCGAGAACTTTGAGGTTTATACAGATGCCTCAAAGAATGGGTTGGGATGTGTGTTGATGCAGAACGGTAAATTGATTGCCTATGCATCTAGGCAATTGAAGCCTTATGAGGAGAACTACCCTACTCATGATCTGGAGTTGGGTGCAGTGGTGTTTGCTCTCAAGATATGGAGACATTACCTTTATGGACCAATATTTAAGGTATTTTCTGATCACAAGAATCTCAAGTATATTTTCATTCAAAAGGAGTTGAACATGAGACAGAGGAGGTGGATGGAGCTGATTGGCGATTATGACATGGAAATTATCTACCATGAAGGGAAGGCCAATGTAGTTGCTGATGCTTTGAGTATGAAGAGTGTACATTCTCTGTGTACAACTCTATCTTTGATGAGGCTGAGAGATGATGTAGCGAGGTTTGGGATACATATGATGCAGAAAGAAGATGCCATGGGTGATCTGACAGTGTAGCTTGAGTTTTATGATGACATTCGAGGTAAGCAGGAGTTGGATCCTAAGATAGTTGAGTGGAGAGCTAGAGTAGAGAAAGGGACAGTGTCTCGATTCTCCATTCACACAGATGGTAGTTTGAGGTTTGACGGTAGGTGGTGTGTTCCTAATGATGAGGAGTTGAAAAAGACTATCATGATAGAGGCGCATTGCACACCATATTCAGTTCATCCAGGTGGAGATAAGTTGTATAAGGATTTAAAGAATACGTTTTGGTGGCCTGGAATGAAGAAAGAGACAGCTGAGTTTGTGGCCCGTTGTTTGACATGCCAAGAGAGTTAAGGGGGAACAGCAATGACCACAAGGTAAGATTCAGTCTTTAACGGTACCTGAGTGGAAGTGGGAATCCATTTCCATGGATTTTATCGTGGGTTGGCCAAAGAGTCAACAAGGTAACAACATGATTTGGGTAATAGTAGATCGACTGACCAAGTCAGCTCACTTTGTTCCAAAGAAAGATACATGGACTAAAGCACAATTGGCTATGGCCTATCGAAAGAACGTGCTTAAGTTACATGGAGTCCCTAAGGACATAGTGTCTGACAGAGATGCGAGATTTATATCAAGGTTTTGGAAAGAGTTGCAGGAGTCGTTGGGAACAACTTTGAAGATGAGTACAACATTTCATCCTGCCTTCCTGCAGGTTACTCCATTTCTAGTGGTTATCACTGGCTGAGGCAGAAACACACTACTGTGGATTGGCACAAACCAGTATGGAACTCTTGGTGCATTCCAAAGCACAATTTCATTAACTGGTTGATAGCTAGGGAAGCATTGCATCTTAAGGATAAACTTTACCATTTGGGTATTATTCAAGATGATTTGTGCTTGTTATGTGGAGCTGCTGCTGAAACCCATGGACACTTATTTCAGCAATGTCAGTATACTTGCCGTTTATTGCAGCTGGTGAAGACTAAACTTAACTTAGCCATGCCTAATGTCAACCTGCTAGTTTGGATTTCTAGGAAGCCATGGTCAAGTGTAAAGAAGAAGGTAGCCCTTGCTTGGGTGCAAGCTCTTTTCTATGAGGTTTGGATCCAAAGGAATAGGGTGCGAATTGAAGGCAGTCTGATGCATCCTAATTATGTCTTGGATAAAATTAGTGCCTTGTTGAAATTTAGATCTTATTCTTGGCAAAAATGTAAACTTAGTTTGAATGAGGAGACTTGGCTTAATTCGATCAACAATGGTTGAATTTCCTTGTTTCCCAAAATTGAACCGTTGTGGTTGTTTGTAATCGTTTGTTTCATTCTTAATGAGAAGCTTACCTTTTACCAAAAAAAAAACATTTCATCCTGCGACAGACGGACAGACTGAGAGAACAATCAAGACTCTTGAGGATATGTTGCGAGCTTGTGTGATGGATTTTGGTGGTAGCTGGGAACAGAGGTTGGACTTGATAGAATTTTCTTACAATAACAGCGATCACACTAGTATTGGTATGGCACCGTTTGAGGCTTTGTATGGGAGGAGATGTAGGAGTCCGATTTGTTGGGACGATAGTGCTGAGGCAGTGGTTTTAAGACCAGAGATGGTGCATGAGATGGTGGAACAGATTAAGATGGTCAGGGAACGGATGAGAGCAGCTCAGGATAGGCAAAAGAGTTATGCAGATCTACATCGCCGGGACATAGAGTTTCAAGTTGGGGACAAGGTTCTTTTGAAAGTGTCTCTTATGCGTGGGGTTATAAGATTTGGGAAGAAAGGCAAGTTAAGTCAGAAGTTTATTGGACCTTATGAGATCTTAGAGCGAGTTGGGGAAGTTGCATATCGTCTGGCTTTACCAGCTGCGCTAGAGAGAGTGCATAATGTGTTTCATGTATCGCAGCTGCGGAAGTATGTGAGTGACCCGTCACATGTGTTAGAGGCAGAGAGCTTAGAGCTAGATGAGTCCTTATCATATCTTGAGGTGCCTAAGCAGATTCTTGACCGAAAGGTTAGGAAGACTAGGAGTGGTGAGACAGTTTTGCTTAAGATCCTTTGGTCTAACCACGAGACTGAGGAAGCAACATGGGAGCCAGAGGAAGCTATGAAAGAGCGTTACCCTTTTCTTTTTTATCAGGTATGTATGGTTACAGGGACGTAACCTTGTTTCTTTTAGGGGGGTAGGAGATGATCGCGAAGAGTTTTTAAGAGTTTTATACCCTTTTTGTATGTTGTGACGGTATGTTTGTCGGGATGAGTTGGGTTAGTAACACGTTTTATGTTGAGTTTTGTTTTGGTTGTTGAGTCGGAAGTGTTGAGGGAGTACCTTTGTTTAGTAGTGGTTTGAACTTCGGGGACGAAGTTCTTTATAAGGAGGGAAGACTGTAATACTCCGTATTTATGAGTCTTTGGGTACTCTATCGAATAGGCCTTACTCTGTCGAGTAAGGGGGAGTTGCATCTTAAAATAGTTTATGACCTGTTGGGTACTCGATCGAGTAAATAGGGTACTCGATAGAGTAAGGGGGTACTCGATCGAGTACCTTGGGTACTCGATCGAGTAGCCGGTTTACGGGGAGTTTTTCTCGTGTTTTGTTAATTATGCGATTAAGATATATAACCTTTTCCGTCATCATGCTAAACACTTTTGCAAAACCTAATTTACTGTCAAAGAGAGAAAGCAAGTACGTTCATCATCTTAATCGCATTGTTAACAAATCCCGGAGTTTGGAAGGTCGGTTTTCATCGTTTGTTATACCGTTGAGATCCTTGCGTCAAGGGTAAGATCTATGTACCCTTTTTGTTGTCTTTCCTTTAAGTTGGTTAAACCCTAATCTAGGGATTTGGGGGTTTTTAAGTAGTTTGTGATTTGGTAGCATTTGTATGTTGTATGATAGGAGGAGGTTTCGTAGAAGAAGTTTTTTGATACAGCTGTAGAGACCGTCTGATAGTGTGCTTTCCAGGTAAGATTTCCTACTCAGTATTAGTCCCATAATGGGATGATTGTTGATGTGTTGTGGTTGATTGAATAATATAGTAATTGTTTTGTGACGGTTTGTTGATTGTGATTGTTTGTCTCTGGTTCTCGAGGCGTGTCCTCGTAGAGTGGGGTCACTTGCGTGAGTGGCTTCACGCCCTAGTTTCGCCCTTCGTGGAACCCGCCACGGAAGGGGATGTGCACATTAATGGACAGGGTTATCGCTCATTATGAGGAGCGGGGATTTGGTGGGTACGGCTGCGGTCCCCCCCTGGCAGGGCTGGTCCAGTGGACAGTCGGTGATTGAGATTGTTGGAATTGGTGTGGTTGTGTGTGTGACAGTTAAGCTGTCTGTTTATCTTATTGTTGATATATATTGAGTTGTGTGATTAGTATTGACCCCGGTTGTTGTTTTGTAAACCTGCGGTGATCTATTCGGGGATGGTGAGCAGTAGTTGAGCAGGTTTCAGTTGAGTACTGGGATAGCTGGGAGGTGCCACCGTCTGACGATAGAAGTCTTCCGCTGTAGTATTTTAGTTTTATGACATTTCAGTATTTCAGTAGACGGTTGGTTTTAAGAACTTGTACCCGTATTTTGGGATTTGGTTTTAGTTGTACTTTTCACTAAAGTTATATTATTTAAGTTGTTTCGTTATTGTCTTATGAATATCATGCCTCGGGTAACCGAGATGGTAGCATCCTCATATCTGAGTGGTCCTGGTAAGACACTTAGAGTATGGGGGTGTTACAGTGCTAACCTCTTATTTATCTAAATAAAAGCATAATTTTCAACTATCATATATTCTCCCCTTTACCATTTGTTGACAACGGGAATTGATTTGAGATTTGATTTAAAACAAACAATATGTTCCAATTCAATGCAAATACACTCGAACGACGTTCCGTACCGAGTAAGAGGAGGACTCGAAACTCCGTGTCCATTCTCTTTACCTACTCAATGTCCGACAATAGAAAACTTTCGATAGCACCGAATTTAGAACGAGCTTTTATCAAAGGGATTCTACGACGAACCCAGATAACAAACAAGAACATCTCCTTGTTCATGATCAATGACGGAAGGCAAGCTCATTCCCCACAAAAATATCCCATCACCAAATATCAACCTCTCACCAACGGGTACATCCCCGTCTGTACCTCAACCTTCCTCGAACGAAGGACGGCAAAAAAACCAATATATCCAAAGCAAATCCAAAGCGAAAGGCCAAAATCAAAGGCCCAAGCTAATATCCTTTCACCCAAAGCCAAAGCGAAAGGCCAAAATCAAAGGCCCAAGCCAAAAGTCATTCACCTAATGCCAAAGCAAATCCAAGCCAAAACAAAGGCAAAAACCAAAGCCAAAGCAAAAGCCAAGGCTAAAACCAAAACAAAAACAAAATAGTGAAATTCAAATTAGCTATTTCCACAAATTCCAAACGATGAAATGCAAAACCGTCACTTTTCAAAAATGAAATAACGGAATTCAAGATTCGTTATTTTCCTACAATTTCAAATGACGGATTTAAAAACCGTCCTTTTCAAAAAATGAAATAACGGAATTCAAAATTCGTTATTTTCCCACAATTTCAAATGACGGATTTAAAAACCGTCCTTTTCAAACAAAAACGAAATAGCGAAATTCAAATTCGTTATTTTCTCACAATTCCACACGATGGAATTAGAACCATCCTTTTCAAACAAAGATGAAATAGCGAAATTCAAATTCGTTATTTTCCCACAATTCCAAACGACGGATTTAAAAATCGTCCTTTTCAAACAAGTAACGAAATAGCGAAATTCAAATTCGTTATTTTCTCTCAATTCCAAACGACGGAATTTAAAACCGTCCTTTTTCAAACAAAAAACGAAATAGCGGAATTCAAATTCGTTATTTTCCCACAATTTCAAATAACAGAATTAAAACTGTCACTTTTCAAACTTCGGACCAACAAGTCTAACACCAAAATACAAAGTCCAGGACCAACAAGTCCAAAGCCCGGGACCCATGAATCCAAAACACCAAGTTCAGGACCAACAAGTCCAAAGCCCGGGACCCATGAGTCCAAAACACCAAGTCCAGGACCAACAAGTCCAAAGCCCAGGACCCATGAGTCCAAAACACCAAGTCCAAGACCAACAAGTCCAAAGCCCAAGGCCAATAAGTCCAAAATACAAAGTCCAGGACCAACGAGTTCAAAGCCCAGGACGAACAAGTCCAACACACCAAATTCTGGGACGACAAGTCCAAAACACCAAACACTAAAACCTCAACCAACACTGCTTCACCCTTAAGTCCTTCTAGAGACTATTACAAGGAGACCTATCTAGGCTTCTGAGGATTCCCCTCAAGCTCGGAATATCACACCTTAACCTTTAAGGTCCAGCTTGGGAATCTGATCCCACATTATTTACCAACCATTGCGTGCTCAGGCCACATCAAACCTGAGATCCCATGCCGCACCACATTACAGGCCGTAAGCCACCGGCCAAAACACCACAAAATATAAACTCCAGATTTTTATCTGTCAAACAAACCTTTCTTTACCAAGTTTCACATTCCAAATTGCGGAAGCCATTTTCACCTTGACCTAGATATGGAGTCCTCGAGTGCTTTGCTACCGAGAACGGGACATACCCAATCTACCCTTATTAGGGTCCACTTTTTAGTGTGCTCACTTGATAAGGAACATTTTCACAAATTACACCTCTTAGATTCATGATCAAGGAGGAATGATCTCAAATCAACTTCTCGAGTCACCAAACGGAATTTACCATCGTGACCCTCACACTTTAAGATCCTAATATCTCGCTTAGGCACACGTTCCGAACTACGACCTGGTTTGATTTCGCAAACACGCGAATACGTAGGCAGTCCCTCAACAAGGAGACAACCGCATATCCATTTCAATCTCAACATCAATCCTCAAAAGCGGCCCATCCAGCTGCAAAAAATAATCTCTTTACTGGGGGCTTCTTCCTTAAGACGTCGCCCATTCCTCCTTTTGCCAAATTCCGGTCTTCTCACTCTGGGGGGCTTCTCTTTCGAGACACCACCCATCCTTTATCCCCATACATCTTTTGAGTCCCAACTACAGTCCAAAATAAAACCGCCCATAGCCTAGTGCTCGGTTCAGACGACGACAAGGTCTTGGTTCCGCTCTCCGAATCATCAAACTCGAGAAGGGATCTCAAAACAAGCAAACAAAGGCAAAGATGTCTGAAGAAGATAATTAAAACATGTTCCCCAGCTGAGCGGACCTTCTACCTCAGGGATTTGATACGCGTTGTCACCCTTTCTTTGCTAAGGAGTTGCGCACATATAAGCAAAGTCTGTCAGAGTCACCCCATGTCGTGTCGATACTGAATTTGCATGACATTCACGACATCCTGTTTGTCAGTCTGTCAGTATGCGTCCATGTGAGTCAATGTCGCAAGGTCACGTGTCTTCAATCAATCAAATCACGGATCTACAAGCAACAAGATTCAATATTAAACTTCACAACTTTCAAAACTTCTATCTCCCCTCGTGTGAGATATTACATGCTAGTTGCTTATATGCTAACTGCTCACATACTTATGTGCTTACGTGCTTATATGCCTGCATTCAACGTGCTTGTCTATGCAACTGCGGATTTGTGTGGTCACTAACCATGCAGGTAATCTGGAGAAGACAAACACACTCCATCTAAGTATTGGGTTTTTCCCATCAAACACCGACTCATCAAGTCCAAGGGCTTTAACCCTGTCGATTACATGGCGTACCCTACCTCCCATTGAGCAGCAACTCATATCCCCGGCGAGTCCTGAGAAGTTTCTAACTCCCCAGTGAGTGCCGATTTTCAAATGGAAGTCACACATGCTATTTCCCAGAGTTGATCATTCGACCATCGATGGCTGACGAGCCTCAGAACGCACCTTCAACATGGTTGGCGAGCCTCGAAATGCACCTTCAACATAGCTGACGAGCCTTTGCACGCACACAAGAAGCAATTCTAGGACATATCCCGAAGATGCTTCAGGTATGACTCCTTCCTATGGCTAGTGAGCCTCAAAATGCACCACCTTCAACACCGGCTGGCGAGCCTTTGCGCGCATTAGATTCAAGGACGTATCCCAAAGATGCCTCAGTTATGACTCCTTCTTATGGCTGGCGAGCCTTTATATGTAGTCTAATGGACTTTAAATAACCCGAATACGAAGTCGACAGACTCTAAAATGTTCCTGACGGCAGGTTCTTTACTCCAATAACCGAGTCGCCTCGACGTCGCCCTCCCCGACGGCAGGTTTTAAGCTCAAACCCTTTTGAGTCGCCTCGAGGTCGCAATGGTCTTCAGGTTGTAATCTTCGATTGAAGTGGAGGCCATACTTTGACTTTTGCCCTGTCCAAGCCTCAGTCAAAGTGGGGGCTCTGTAGATACCCAATAAATGCACCTTCCAAAAACCACCCGATGATGATCGGAGTATAACGTGTTTTTGATATGCGTGCGTGGATTGGATATACATGAGACGGTTTAATTCACTACTCGAATATGAAAAATGATTTCAAAAGTTTTCTAACTTCATTTGCATTAAAATAACACTATTTAGAGTTAAAACCGTCTTCGGACCCAAAACCGACTCAGAAACCCGCAACTCGAGTCAACCTGAGTCAACCCAAATCTCAAATGTCAAAAATAAGCCATGAATGTCTATCATTTCATTTCCATCAAAATGACCTTAATTAGAGTCAAAACTAACACAGAGCCAAAAACTGACTCGAAATTCAAATCCCGACTCACACGGGTCAAACTCTAGGCAAAGACACAAAATACCTACCCCAAATATTACCTAAGAGTAAGCTTACACGGCTAAGCAAACCTAAAAGACCACAAATCACAACCAACAAAACATTGGTTAGAACAAATGCAAAATCCAAATTTCTGAAAGGGACAATACACCCACTTCAGTCACAAGGTAGCTTGCGCCTCTTTAGGCATGCCCTTGGCCAACAAGCAAACTTAACCGACTTGCTACCACCCCCATTTATCTATAAATACCACGCTTCACACACCAAAAAACTCACGCGAGAGTCCGCCCCCTCCTTCTCCCTTAGACTTCTAGACTCGACTTCCTAAGTCCCAAAATCGACACGTGTTTACGACCTACCGATCGTAAACATAAGCCTCACACATTTTGTTTGGTACCGTCGCCGTGCATTCGACCGGCCCATTTGACCAACTCAATTCATCAATCAACATGTTTTAATTAACATATTTTCAAAACAAAATCCTTTTTAAGGCACTATTTTAAACTTCTTTGATCGCGAGTAGTCACAACGAGAATACCGTCTCTAAAGTCGTCTACGTCGCAAACATCAATACACGTAAGTTTGAGGGCGTAAACAACTCATTTATTTCATGTCTTTACTGTTTTTATGAGTTTATGAGCATGAACAATGCATAACACGATTCAAATATAGGTTAGACAAGCCAAAACCGAGTTTTGGCCCGAGACAGAAGCCCTTTGCTATGCAAAGAGGCTCGCGCCTCTTGTGGGTTATCGGGTCAGAATCATCCGTGTTTGTTCTCGTCTTTCCTCTTTATTTTATTTCTTATTGGGAATCGGTTTTTACCATTTGAAATGTTTTAATTCATTTTTATGACAAACTTTTTAGCCATAAATTATAATCACCCTTGGTTCCATATACCATGACGGTTTAATCCATGACTCGGTGATATTAATTGGTTAATTACATTTTAAAATAAATTCTTTTCTTTTATTTACCATTTTAATTCATTTTTATGATAAACATATTTCGACCATTACAAAAATCATCCTTGGTTCTTTATACCATGATGGTTTATTCCGTGACTCGGTGATATTATTTGGTTAATTACAAATTAAAGGGTGTTTTAAACACCTTTTATTTTATTTACCACTTTTCTCAATTGTTTACATTTGTAAATATATTAGTCATAATTCAAAATCATCCTTGGTTCTTTATACCATGTCGGTTTAATCCGAGTACGATGATTAACTTGACTAATTACAAAGAAATGAACTTAACATGATTAGTTTAAATCAAATATTTTACATTTTTGTTTGTAAACTATACTTTTCAAACATGCAAATCCGATAACGAATATTACTAACATAATAGTAATTATTCCGAGTCATGCAAACAACATTTGCAAATCTTTCATCATAAATACGGTTTTAAATAATCTTTTCAAGAACCAGGGGACGCCCCCTTAGGTCGGCTCATGGCTCGCGCCCCAAGCGGCCGCCTGTTTCCATCTTTCAAAAACCAGGGCAGAGCCCTTTATCTCGCCAATAGGCTCGCGCTTTAACAGGGCTGCCTGGCACTGTTCTGTCCCATTTTGGTACTTGTCTAGGACGATCCCGATTACGGTTTATCCGAATACGTGACGGGTCAGATTGACAAGTTTTCGTTTTTTACACTTTGTCATTTGACACCCTTTTTCAATAAATGGATCATGTTAAGCGTCATAACCCGAATTTGGTAAATGGATGTTTAATTTTCGTTTTCACATGTAAATCAATCTAAATCCAACTTGACATCTTATGCTTGATATTTGGATTAACAAACCGACTTAGAAAGGTCACATGTTAGGTTAACATTATTGGATGTGCATTAATGAATTTACACCGTTTTATCAACTTTCACTACTACATTTAGATTCTATAGCAACACTTTGCTATTGTTGCATAATGTCATATAAATGTTGCAATAGAGTTTATGCAACACTTAATCAAGTGCTACATCAGGTCTTGTTGCATTAGGTCATTGCAACGCTTAATGCAACACTTTTTAATCTGAAGCAACACTTTTGAAAAGTGTTGCATTGGTCATGTTTATGCAACACTTTTTCAATTGCAAAGGCAACATTTTTTATCTTCTAATGCAACATTTCTTATGTAAAAAAAGCAACACTTCCTGAACTAATGCAATACTTTTCATGTTGATAAGCAACACTTATATCAAATTAATGCAACATTTTTATTTTGGAAACGCAACACTGGTTACGTCCCAAAACAACACTTATAATAAACAAATGCAACACTAATTTATTCAAAAACAACACTTAAAAAAGTGCAACAACATAAGGACTTGTAAGGCACGCAACAATTGTAATTCTCTCTAATTGTGCATTCAATTGATTCAGTTTCAAAAATATGTCAATTACATTTCAAAAAAGGATCAAAAGTAGAACTTCGATCGTAAATGTTCAATTATTTAACTAAAACAAATATAACAAATGTTTAAATAGAATAAATAATAATTCTTAACGACTATTTGAAAGCTACTAATTATAAGTCTTCATTCTTGTATTGTGAGCATATATATGTTGCCAACCGGACAAAAAATCAACCCGTCATCATTGTTAATACCTCAAATGCAACCTGTAACATAAAAAATAGAACATTATTAGATTTGAGGATTCAAAGGCTCAATAGGCATAGATGATACGTCACACTTAATTATCACGAAATAATAAATAATGCATTAAAGAACAACTAATTAACAAGGACGTGCAGAAAATAGAGTACGTGATTGTACACAAGGTGTAGCCTATGTGAAACGTTTGAGTTTGATCTGCAAAGATAGGCCTGTCCAGCCATAATAATCACACCAAAGACTCAGAGACCCTCTGTTCTTGATCTTGATAGCCAGGCCATTTTTCTACCTTCACAGGATACTCTAATAATTCTGCATCATAAGTTCCAATCATAGCAGCCCTATTGACTACTGTATCTACCTACAGAATTTACTACTAACTGTCCACACAGGGTATTTTCAACAACAATTTAAGAAAGCAACACAGCAACACCTAATGCAGCCATGAAGAGAAGAATGGTTTAAAAAACAAAGAATTGAAGCTCGAGTTGTGACCTGACTCAAAACAGCCATGACTAATTCATGGATAAGTAACAGCCATGCCTAATTCATGGATAAGTAACTACTATTCACAACAAATCTTAGTTTTTCACATACATACCTAGAGCAGCTAATGCTTGAACTTCCATCAAAGGTTTCCTCCTGCCGTTACCATTTCAGGATCAGTTGTCAACTCATAAACCAGTTAGACATTAAGAGAGCTATCGAGCTGTGGACCGCGACAAGAAAACGAGTTACCTTTCGGTGTCTTGATATAATTGTTTGATGCTATGTATTAAAGCATACATACAACCATCAATTCTCTTCAGCACTGCTGAAGTTCCCATTTCCAATTTGCTAAGAAGGAAATCAAGTATTAAGTATGTTGATTTTTAAACATAAAATTTATAAGTTCTGGAACTGCAAGTACCTCAATTTCTTGAAAGTCTGCTCGATATCGTGACATGCTATTATCACCAGTAGAAAGTGGGAAAAAAACCTGAGAGCCTGAAAAGCAAAGTGGATATGATTTCACTTCTAGAATAACAAAAATAACTAGTTTCAGACAAGCTGGAAAATGAATTCCATCCCTGATAGAAATGCAAATGCACATATAAAACAGGGATTTGTCGACTGTGTTGTTCCAGCATGTATTAAACAGAAACTTATAAGAAACAAAAAACAATCTACTGAGTAATAAAAAACATCATAGCATAGGAACAATTCTACAAAAGAACACCATAAATCCTTCCTCCCCCTCCTAATCCCAAGGGCTCTTGTTAGTATATCTATCAGAAACTATAGTAGTTAGTCTTATATGGCAAGAAATAACATGTAGCATCCAAGGCTGCCTGGTACTTTTCCCAGCTAGCATTGAATCTTTTATACTCTTTTCGTCCCAAGCACTTGTTTACCTTTGATTAAAGTACCCCTCACAAAGAATAAAAGAGGTAAACAAATGAATGAGACGGAGCCATAACTATATTATGGCTGGCATATAACTAGGAAAAAGGAACAACAACCAGAAACAACAACACTTGAAATAACTCAATGGGGCATTTCAACAAATAGTTGAGGTGCATTAAAAAATAACTGCAGTATAACTATAACAGCATCATATGTGGGTTGACATTGTGACAGATAGAAAACAGTAGAAGAAAATGAACAGATGACAAACACCATTTGATTTAAACATTTACGTGATCTATCATTCAAATACAACAAACGAATCACAAATCAGATGTCACAAAATCGTTCCATAACAATTTAACATGAAGAATTTTCTACCAGCTTCCTAATTAATTGAAGATTACTTAAGAATCTGGGTTATTGTGAAGTTGAGGACGTACCTCGGTGGCAGCATCCAAGTCTAAGGGCACGACAAATCCAGAAGCTACTACAATTTTGTCGAGATCCAGAAGATACAACAATTAGAACATAAACTCATATCCATAAATCATAAATCAATAAATCAATATAATAAAAATCAAAACCAAAATTGGAAAAACCCTAAATCAGTAAACTAAAATTGGAATAGAAAAAAACCTTGAATTACCTTAGTTCCGGTGTTGATGGCAGGAGGTTGTGATTTTGTGGTGGCTAAAGACGAAAAATGGTGGCGGCCGTATATAAGGATGAACTGTCGCTCGGAAATTGGGAAGGGGATGAGGAGTTTGGCTGATGAAAAATGAAGGAATGCCTTGGCTGGGTGTCGTGTGTTGGGTGATTTTAATCAGTTTGGGGAATTGTATGAACATCAGATATTTATATGTCCCTTGTTTATAAAAAGTGGTATTTAATGGACATCAGTTTTAAAAAACACCGATGTATATTGAATGGTAAAGACATCAGTTATTTTAAAAGTCCGAGGTCTATTTATTTATACATCAGTTTTCTTGAAAACCGATGTCTATTTAGTGATGTCTATAACACTTTTTCGATAAACCTGATGCGTATTTAATTGTATGTACATCAGTTGTTTTTAAATGTCCGATGTCTATGATTTATACATCGGTTTTTTTAAACCTCTGATGTCTTTTAAGTGATGTCTATAATGATTTTTGTAGTAGTGAGTGTTGGTAGTGGCGAAGTACATCACCAGTGAGAGAGGGATTAGGTTAGAGAACGGCGCGGATGATTTATTTTAAGTCAATTTTGGGGAAATTAATAGACATCGGATATTGTATATGTCCGATGTTATTTAAAATGGACATCAGTTTTTAAGTTGAACCGATGTATATTAAATTATATAGACATTGGGTTTTTTAGATCTCTGATGTCTATTATTGTGTACATCAGGTTTCTAAAACTCTCATGTCTATAAAGTGATGTCCATAACGCTTTTTGTAGTAGTGAATGTTGCTATTGTTGCTTAAAGTGTTGCGACAAAATGCAACATTTGTGTCAAAACGTTGCATTTATAACAATACAATGCAACACTTCTCTTAAAGTGATGCCCTATATCAATAAAAGCAACATTTTTGAATAAAGTGTTGCATGATTAACTAAAATGCAACATAAAAAACAAAGTGTTGCAGATGAAATGTTGCATTACATCAATTTTTGTAGTAGTGTTTTGCACTTAAACAACCACGATCAATCAGTAGAGGTCGCTAACGCGGGCGGGATTGGGTGTCCGATTAAAGGGCTTCCCAATACGTACCCTCACCCCTTACTCAGAACCTTTGGATAGTGGATGGCCTTATCCGGGGCATACGGGAGTCATTTTAGGCATAGAATGCTAAAAGGGGGACGAGTCCTTATCTTTAGTACCTATGTCAAACACTGCTTTGTGCTTCGTTTGACCGAGGCATAAAGTGGATTTCGAACGGGTTCCAGGCATCCCACAAATGCTTGGTGGCGACTCCGAACATCTCTAATCGTTTCAAGACCTTTACCGAGACGAAACCGACCGATCTAAAGCGATCCAGTCGAAAGCATTTTTACGTCACCGTGCGTGGCTTTCTAGACCGTTTCATGTCCACAGATTGGTTTGGCGTACAGGTAGCCCATGACCGCTGATCGGTAGGTGGCCCAAATCCATAGACTGACATGTGGCCCAAGTCCACAGTAGTGCAATGGGGTATTTATACTAAAAATTAGGTACAAGGATTAGGGTTACTAAGGGCTTAAATGACTATAAAGACCCTTAAGAAAAGTTGAGGAAGTGCTCCTCTCCAAGGAGATGCTCATCTCCGTTTTGCTAGTCCCCAGAGAATATGCTCATCCCGAGCATCTAGGCAGTAGACACGGTGGAGTCTGCAAGGGAATCCGAGCGGATTAGGGGAGAGACGCTCGGATTGGTGGGCAGGGAGACGCTCGGATTGGCAGGGAGCCGCTCGGATCCTGGGTCAGGCTTTATTATCTACATAGGCCTTCTATTATCGTCTTCTTTCCTCATCAATCCTCGGGGATCTTGTTGAGGATGAAAGGATCCTTTCATCATTGCCCAATATACTTTATTATCTACATAGGCCTTCTATTATCGTCTTCCCTTTGATGCTTGGTCATTGAATTCGATCAATTTAGCTCCATTTTGCCATGAAAATGCAAGGTTTGCACTCCTCTACTAGCAAGGAAACAAAACCTCAAAGAATATGCAAAATGGGAAGGTAAGGATAGTAAATGACCCAATTATGCACTAAAAAGCATAGGAACGAGGCTAATTCGAGGACTAAATATGCTCAAATATGAGTTACATCAATTATTTCCTTTCTAATAGAAACGTGATGGACTCTACAATATACTCTGTAAATGCTTATAATTGACGATTTAGTGTTTCGGTAAAACAGTGATGTACCAATGTTTATCATACTGAATTTATTATTATTATTTTTTATCGTAGTCCGCAAAAATTGGAGTCTCTGTAATCGCTCGAAAAAAGCTTCTTTTAATAATATAGATAGATAGACTAGATTTAATGCCCGTGCGATGCACGGGCCACTTGTAATATTCTTTCTTTTGAACCACCGCTGAATGTCAAGTTATGAAATAACCACATGTCAACTTCCTTCTACAAAGAGACTCGATACAAACTCCAACCTCAAACTAAGTTACTCATCTTAATCTAATTCACTAAAAGTACTCGAATAGGTAAGACTAATTCTACACAAAAGTTATTATTATTATGCAACTCCAAAATAACCAAATTACACAACTCAACACGTTTTACTGACAACACTCGAATAGTGGAGATTAATTTTACACAGTAAGGTATAGTAAGGTATTATCGTTTTTTTTTTTTTTTTTGACAATTGGTATCATCGTTTTGTTGATAGTAGAATTGGATCAGAATGAGTTGATAAAAACAACACGGAAATTATATGTCTAGTTTCGGACTTTACGAAGACGACACGAAAGTATTATCGTTTAGATCGACTTGTCTATTGCCTTCTATCCAGATCAAAATTCCAACTTTTTAAAATTTTACTCTAATATTTAATAGGTCACGAATAATTTTGTCTGCGCGGGTAGTATAGTAAGAGTTGTTTTGTCGATCCTTTTAGCAATAACCAATTTGTTCTCGGTCCATTATAGAATCCCATATTATCTCAATTTGTGCACTAATTAAATAAAGTCCATAACTTGTCCACTCGTAAACTCAATCCTTACGGTAATGATTTTAAAATAGCAACTATCAAACATATTTTTGGCATAAGATATTTAGTCAACTACCTTAATCCTTAAACAAAGCGTCTTGCTTGTGACGGGCTAATCCCGTCACAAGCTGAAGACCTCTCACAAAAAGGGAGAGGAGACAAGGTGGGGCACCCCTAATGTGCTTCCTACTCACCTCTCATGGGTATTTTGTGAGAGGAAATGGTATCCGTTACAAGCTTGTGATGGATATCGCCGTCTTCAATGAGATTTTGTGATCCTTAAAATAGTGGTGTGTACACAATACATCATGTTGAAAAATAAGCCATTCTTTCAGCTATAAGTTCTAATACTCTTCTCTATTTGGTTTATGTATCTTCCTTAAATCGAGTCAAATATGTGTTTTGTCTTCTTTTAGACATAAGTTTCTTTATTATATTCGGAATTGCAACACATCTTTTTAGCTTTCTCACGTTATTCATCTCCTACCGCTCACTCGTGTGTACAAACTTTACATATATGTCTACGGAAAGGAAAACATTATGATCAATTAACTATTACTCCCCGTGTTCCCGATAAAAGTTTACATTTTGACTTTTCCTCCTCATAAAATAAAGTAAATATAAACTATTCACTGGGATGGGGTACGTAGTATATAATAATAATGTTATTAAATACTTATTTAAAGTCAAATAAAACTCCTTTAATTGGGAGATAACATTTTTGTATCCAAGTAGGATAATAACGGATTAAGACTTTGTTTATAATATTCACCCTCCTATCTCGTTCAGGTTACATGATACACTTAAGTTTCTTATAAGTTAAGTTTGAATCTAAGAGATGTGTTAGAATATACGTACCTTAATAGCGGAATGGTACGAAGATCGACGTGCCGATTTCTGTCTTCACGAAAACCCGTTATCGATGGCTACTAGAGTCACTGGAGGTAGTCCACACCCCAAGTCCCGAAAGCTCAAATGATGGTGGCTTTGTTGTGATTATGTGTTAGATTATTGTGTTCTTGTTGGATGCTCTATGCTTAGATCAGTCCATCATTTATACTATCACAATACGACAGTTTCAATAGGAAATTTATGGAGATTATTTATGAGTATTGAAACATATTCAATTGCTCAATTGTTTCAGTCAAAATCTCAGTCATAACAGAGATTATATAACTATTAGAATTTGTAACATTTACCATATTGATGGCCGTTCAAAATTCAATACTCCCACTCGGCCACACAACCGAGACAATACTCTCACTTGGTCACACAGCCAAGCTTATCACAATACATCTTAACAAAACTATCAATCACATCTCATACAGGAAAATGAGGCGTGCGACCAATATGTAAAAAGTAGTGTTATATTAAGTCACCATCAAAACTAACATAAAACTTTCATATTAACGATTCCCCAGATCATTCAAACAACACCGCAGCATACACTGTCCCTTTATGCTATAACATGTTATGTAGTTATATACACAATATAACCGCCGGCCGGGCTTAACATGGTGTAGTTGAATTGACCATTCCTTAAACACTAATGAAAATCCATCTCAATTCGACTGCTTGCCTAACATGACCCGTTGAACCAACGACTTTATGATTCTCCGAAATCACGCTAAAGTAGCAACGTCAAATCTCAATTTCATCTCACAGCTCTAAGTCAAAGGGCTTCGTACCAAAATAGGACACACCGTCCAAAAAGGGCTCACACAGCAACAGATTTGGGAATCATCTGTCACTCCTAACGGTCGACAAAACACACATAGTATGATATATATGTCACAACATAGCTCCCACTACGGTGGGCATGCCACTCTTCTATGTCGTGCGAATCAAAGTCTAGATACTACACAAGTATCTAACTCGAGTCGCCTGATTGGCATACTCAATGCTCAATCCTCCACTCAAGATTCGGTTTCATAAGCTTTAGTATGAAAGACATGTATTTCATACTCGACTCTTTTAGAGTCTCATCTTAGACATACTAAGGCGACTATGTAACGAGTCAATAGCCCATTTATACTACACAAGTATAAATTTCATCATCCATACACACAAAGTGCTAACATGACTCAGTCTCATCTTGATGCTCCACTAGCATCAAGGCGATTACCTGTGTGACTAGGCATCATATAGCTTGGTGACATCTCTAACGTGCCTCAACCTGCAACATATGCTCATGAACATTTCATAGAAGAAAAACAAAATTTTATTCCATAATGCTCAATAGAAGTCCATTATCCAATACATGCCAAAAACATTAAACAAGATTATAAGCATAAAACTAAAACCTCTGCAAACCTAAGCTCCTAACATGAGCTCGGAACACATCTCTAGGAATAGGCTTAGTTAACGGATCAGCTATCATCTTGTTAGTCGATATATACTTAATGGCTATCTCTTTATTCTTTATGGCGTCTCGAACAAAATGATAACGCCTCTTAATATGTTTGGTCTTTCTATGGAATTTCGGATCTTGGGCAAACTGGATAGCAGCAGTATTGTCACAAAACATTTCAACAGGTTCATCAACTTTAGGAGTAAGTTTCAGATCCTGGAGAAAACACCTTAGCCACATTGCCTCCTGAACGGCAAGGCTAGTAGCTACATACTCTGCTTCCATAGTCGACAAAGCAATACAATCTTGCTTCTTACTGCACCAGGATATTGCGCCTCCACTAAGGATAAAAGCATATCCCGAGGTCGATTTAGATTCATCTAAATCACCACCCCAATCGGCATCCGAATAACCCTTTAGCCTCAAGTCTCCACCTTGAAAACATAGGACTAGATCACTTGTACCACGAAGATAACGCATGATTCTCTTGACTCCTTGCCAGTGCGCAGGTCCTGGATTGCTTTGGAAACGACTCACCAAGCCAACCGCATAGCAGATGTCTGGCCGTGTACACAACATGGCATACATCAAACTACCAATCGCACTAGCATATGGAACATTGCTCATTTGCTTCTTTTCTGAATCTGTTTTAGGACATTGATCAAGGCTTAGAGTTTTACCCTTTTCAACTGGAGTGTCAATGGGTTTGGAATTATGCATTCTAAATCGTTCTAACACTTTTTTAATATATGACTCTTGAGACAAACCAAGAAGTTTCTTTGAACGATCTCTCATAATTTCCACGCCTAGGACATACCTAGCTTCACCCATGTCCTTCATCTCAAAGACAGAGGATAGCCACTGCTTAGCGGCATTAATCATCTCCAAGTTGTCACCAGCTAGAAGTATATCATCAACATATAACGAGAGAAACATAATCCCCTTTGCAGTTTTATTGACATACACACAATGGTCTTCATCTACCATATAGAAACCAAACTCAGTTATGGCCTCATGGAATCTGAAGTACCATCGCCTAGAAGATTGCTTTAGACCATATATGGATCTTTTAAGACGACACACCTTGCCATCTTCACCTTTTGAGACAAACCCAATAGGTTGATCCATATAGATCTTTTCCTCAAGCGTCCCATTGAGGAAAGCAGTCTTTACGTCCATTTGGATTAACTTCAAGTCCAAATGGGCAACTAGGGCTAGCAGGAGGCGAATAGAGACAAGTCTCACCACAGGAGAAAATGTCTCATCATAGTCTATACCCTCAATTTGAGTAAAGCCTTTCGCCACCAATCGGGCCTTGAACTTATCAATTGACCCATCCGCTTTACGTTTAACTTTGAAAACCCATTTGTTTCCAATTGACTTACGTTTAGGCGGAAGGTCAACAAGTTCCCAAACTCCATTCCTTGTCATAGAGTCCAACTCATCCTTCATAGCATTCATCCACTCTTGACTATTTGGTGAATTCATAGCTTCCCTAAAAGAAGTAGGTTCATCGATCTCTGTAATAGCGCAAAGGAATGCTCGCTCCTCGATATCAAAATATCGTCGAGGAACTCTCCCTCTTTCACTCTTACGTTCAATACCATTAAGTGAAGTATCTCTCACACTATCTTCTAAAGAAATGGGATCTTGAACTTGAGAACTAATCTCATGTTCTTCACTTGAGGGTTGAGTACTTACCTCAATTTCAAGTGGATTTTCACTAATAGGCAAATTTCCATCTTCTTGAATTACGGGACTATTCCCATCATTCACATCATTAGACGGGATTTCACCATCTCTGGTGACTTCGAGAGTTCTAAATTCTCCCTCTTCACCTAGAGATGGTTGTTGTAACTCATACAACTCGAGATCTTTATTAATTTCACCAATACTTGGGAACTCATTCTCAAGAAAAGCGACATTACGAGAATCAATCTCAGTCATGCCACCATTTGGGTGCTCACCATACATCACATATCCCTTGGAATTCTCAGGATATCTAATGAACGCCATTTTAGTGGCTCTTGGACCAAGCTTGCCATGTTTATGGGTCGGGTTATGCACATAGCCAGCCGAACCCCACGGACGTAAATGATCCAAATAGGGCTTTCTCTCATACCACAACTCATATGGCGTGAGGGGTACACTCTTACTTGGTACACGGTTGAGAATGTAGGCTGCCGTAAGCAACGCATCTCCCTAATAACTAATTGGTAGGTTGGCTTGAGCCATCATCGACCTAACCATGTCAAGTAAGGTACGATTCCTTCTCTCCGCAACACCATTTTGTTGTGGAGTAGGGGGGATCGTAAGTTGTCTACGTATACCCTTTTCCTCACAAAACCCTTTGAACATATCAGAAAGGTATTCACGACCACGATCGGTTCGAAGAGTCTTTACTTTTCGATCCAATTGATTTTCAACTTCCGCTACAAAATGCTTGAACGTATCAAGTGCTTCATAACGACGAGACAACAAATACACATAACCAAAACGTGTATAGTCATCAATAAAAGTGAGGAAATATATAGCACCATGACGAGCCCTTATATTTAAAGGCCCACAAATGTCAGAATGGATTAGCTCTAAAGGATATAGAGCTCTTGAAGCCTTACTAAAAGGATTCTTGCTTGCTTTACCAGCTAGACAAGGCTCACATATGGGCAACTTAACCCTAGTAAGCCGATCCAAAAGACCATCTTTAGCTAGTCTGTTCATTCTTTCCTGGCCAATATGACCAAGTCTAGCATGCCACTTAACAGATTCTGAATCAACATCAAAATGAGAAACAAAAGCATAAGATGAATTATCGTAAATATCATCCAAGTATAGTACAAAGAAACCATTTTTCAAAATACCATGGCCAAACACATCGCCATGATACAGAATTTCCAAACTACTGTCTTTAAAATTGAAAACAAATCCTAATTTCAATAAACTTATTACTGAAACTAAGCAACATCGCACCCCAGGTGCGTAGAGGGCATCGTGTAGAAGCATCGTATTGCCTCCACGAAGCTTTATTTGATAGGTACCAGTTCCAAGGACATCTTCCTTACTATAGTTCCCAAGCATGACGGTTTGTGAACCCACCGGAAAACGATGATAGTCCATAAAACCATCACGGTCACGAACTATGTGCTTGCTCGCCCCCGTATCTACAATCCAATTAGGAAGAGAATTAGCAACTAATGCATGGGAACATACAAGTAAATCATGATCATTAGAGGAGATAGGTACCTTCTTTGGCTCAGGACACTCTCGAGCAAAGTGACCTCTCTTCTCACAATTGAAGCACTTCACACGCGCTAAATTGACCTCTTTAGGCTATTTTGCCTTTTGTTGCTTTTGGATTCCATCCTGTGGTCCAAGAGGTTTTATAGGGCGTTTCCCTTTCTTGCCCCTCTTACCCTTGTTGTTCTTAAACTTATTATGACCAACAAGTGCAGCAGCAGGAGTAGGTGGTTTGAGCGCCTTTTGACGTTCTACCTCCATTTCCACATGTTTGGCAAGTTCAGTGAAAGTCTTGATATTCTCACTATGGGACATGAGGAGCTTAAAATTCTTCCACTCCTCAGTATCGGAGGGAAGAGAGCGAAGCACATTCACTACTTGCTCCTCATCGGGCACATCTCGCTCAGCAGCTTTCAGATCACGTATCATGGCACTCATGACACGTAAGTGTTCAGTCACATTGTGTTTAGGATCAATTGAATAATCCATCCACTTCAGGTTCAAGGCACGGAGCCTCGTTGCCGAAGTTTGACCAAATGAAATCTTAAGCTTGTCCAACATGTCCTTAGCAGTAGGACACATTTCAAACTCACCAATTAAATCATTGTGCATGCAGAACAACATAGTAAAGCGTGCAGAACGATCCTTTTTGAACCACTCATCATGTGCTTTCAAGTTTTCATTATACTTAGCCAAATCCTCAGTTTTTTCAGTTTCTTGAGGCTTAGCCACAGAAGTTGTCAAGGTTTCAAGTACCTCGCGTTCATTAAGAAGATACTGAATCTTCCTACGCCAGATGTCATAGTTCGTACCATCTAGCTTTTCAGTCGTGGACAAGTCACCAACCATATTTTTAGCCATCTACAAGTATATATTAACAAATGGACATTAGGCACGTTCGAAAAAATTAAATTACCCCAAGATTTTTATTATTCATGCCATATGTTCGAAAATTCGCTATGCTAGTAATCATCACAAAATGACGTAAATAATAAAACTCTATAAACTTAATTTTTTCTCATAAAACTATTACGAAACAAATTCGTACAAACGATTTAAGCTAAACACATTAGCATTATAATATAATGTCACTTAGACATTAACAAGGAAATGTAAAACAAATTTACATAATTATACGACAAATACACAACTTAGTTTATAACATTAACATCCAATTAATTAATCTTGTGAAATATGATCATACAAAGCAACCATAAAAATAAAAAAATAAAAAAAAATGTGTACAATAGTCTATACTCATATCCACCACACTTTTAATTATTAAAAAAATGGAAGATTCTAGTAACATGGCTATCACCACAAGTTAACATCATATTAAAAGAAATTAAATCTCAAAATACAACCCTCTTTACCCCTCGTCTTCTTTTTGAAAGAAACACAAACATTATCTCCAATAATGAAAATGACAGAAAACCCATCTCCATTTTTAATCATAAACAACGATTCAAAAAAAAAAATCACACAGAAGCAAATCCGAAGCAACCGTGTTCCACCTCGACCAGAACGACCACCATCGTTCTCAGATCGGAGACAGACAAATCAATTAAGCTGACTCACGTGCTCAACGCTCCATGACCGGTATCGATGCGTGGCACACACGCGCCTCTGTTTGGCATCAGATGGTAGTTCGTGACACACACGAAGCCTGACCGCAACTTATGGGTTATTTGCGACAGTCACACAGACCGAAGACGAAGAACGGGTAAGAGTCCAATTTACGAAATAGAGTCAACAACAAAGCGGGGGCTGTAATTATTATTGTAAATTCAAGATATGAATTAAACTGGTATTTAAACATTATTATGAATTCAACATATGAGTCATTAGTTTACAAAAAAATTGATCAGGGGCTGTCGTATAACATGATAATTAAAAAATGATTTTTTTTTTATTTTAATCATGTTATTTCGGGACAGAAGCCGTAACACGATCGGCTCTGATACCACTGTTAGAATATACGTACCTTAATAGCGGAATGGTACGAAGATCGACGTGCCGATTTATGTCCACGAAAACCCGTTATCGATGGCTACTAGAGTCACCGGAGGTAGTCCACACCCCAAGTCCCGAAAGCTCAAATGATGGTGGCTTTGTTGTGATTATGTGTTACATTATTGTGTTCTTGTTGGATGCTCTATGCTTAGATCAGTCCATCATTTATACTATCACAATACGACAGTTTCAATAGGAAATTTATGGAGATTATTTATGAGTATTGAAACATATTCAATTGCTCAATTGTTTCAGTCAAAATCTCAGTCATAACAGAGATTATATAACTATTAGAATTTGTAACATTTACCATATTGATGGCCGTTCAAAATTCAATAAGATGAAATAATGATCTATGAGCAATAGGTAATAATCAGTATTTGATTTTACATCTCTTACAAACAAATGTAAAAATAACATACGTAGGTGCCTAGACAATAAACATCTCTTATCTTTGATGATAAACATGATATGGTTGACTAAATACTTGACTACAATTATACTATAGAGTCAACGTCGTGTAATAATATACATGTAACATGCTTCTTTGTGCACTTTGATACATACATCGGATTTGCTACTCTAAACATTCGTAGGATTCTTATTATAAAGTTCTGCTCGAGTATAATGACTACGTAGCTATAATATGACAAAAAGATGATAAAATTTTCATGAAAGCTAAGCTAAATTGTGATATTGCTTGTATGTCGCCATGTTACTTACTATATATCACCGCGTTTTATTTTATTAGATGAAACTCTCATCTCTTATTAAACTATGAGTGTCTTAGTTATTGCAAAAAAAATACCGTGTCTTAAAGAAAAAAGCGGAAAAAAAATCGATGGTTTAATTTACAATATTACTAAATGTAACTTATAATTACCTTTATACGGAATGGCAAAATTTCAAAAAAAAAAAAAAAAAAAAAAAAAACTTCCAAGTATGATTGTTGATGAATTCATCAATAAGTCAGTGACTAATCTTGTGAACAATTGTTCCTGCAATATTAAGAAAAAAAACTATTTAAGGTACTTGGTTAAACAAAAACGGTTGGACATTAAATTACATAACGATAATAATTAAGCTGATTATAGAAAAAGTTACGTCTATGCATCAGAATAATAATGAAGAATTGAGAGGTGAGAATTAAACGCATCTTTTTATATATGTAGTTCAAATAGATCAATGTGTTCTAGTGGATTCCGACACAAACTCTCTCATCATGATCAAAACAAATTTTCATAATTATCTTTTAGCTATAAGTTATTGAAAGTACCTAGTTGTTTATTATAGAGATATGATTATGATAAACATTAGAATATTAAGATCTATTTTATAATTATAATACATATAGTTGTTGTTATCATATAAGTTTCCCAACTCATAAGACTTCCTTAAATGTTAGGAAAAGTTATCTAATAGATTAATTTATAAATTAGCAGTTCATAAAAGTTGGACTCTCTATAATCGCTCAAAAAAAGTTTCCTTTAATAATATAGATAGATATATACATTGATTACGTTCACTTCTTCTCCTTTTCCGGTTACGGTTGTTTCTTTAACTACTCCTGCTATTTTTAAGATTAATTCGTTAGTTTTGTCACACTCATATATTTAAATAAATTAATATTTTTCTAAAATTGAATTGTTAGTTAATTTTTCATAGTCTCTCCGTAGTTTCTATTATTACTTTCATTACATGTGTTATAACTACTATTACTTTTACTTCTCCCGCCGTGATTATTTTTTCTTTCACTACTCCCGCATTTAATTTCATTACCTCCGTTGTTGCTAGTATGACTTTCACTACTCCCGTTGCTATTATTGTTGCTATTACTACCACCCATCTTTTATACTAATAGTGGGACATATTTATTTTAAGGAAAATAACTATATTCTGGTGTTCTCTAAATTTATACTTCAACCAAAACTATAAAATATATATATATTTACATTGAAGTTTCTTGTTCAGGTCCATAACACAGCGCTATTTATTAAAAACTATATAGTATAATTAATTTGTATATATTTATTTATTCCATCATACAGCGCTTCTTTTCGACGAGCCTTCTGGGAAGATCTAGAAGAGGTTGTAGAACGAGTCCCTATTGGAGAGAAATTGATCATTGGTGGTGACCTCAATGGGCATATGGGTACTAGTCGAGTTGGCTTCGAGAGCATTCATGAGGGTTTTGTGTTCCGGGAGAGAAATGAAGCAGAAAGTGACGTATTAGATTTTGCTTTGGTATATAACTTGGGTATAATGAACACTTGGTTCGAGAAAAGGCATTTTCATTTGGTGACTTATAGGAAGGGAGGAAATGCTAGCCAAATTGACTTCCTTTTGGTAAGGAATGCGTGGAGTAAAGATGTAATACCCGTCCTTTTAGGGACCCGTTGACCGTCGTTGACTGACCTTAGACACCTGCCTAAACATTCGGAAAACCTTACGAGTTAACCTTGTGACGTACTAACCCTTTGAGTTCAGGAGGCTCGATCTAGCAGAGGCTACTCGACCGAGTAGCTCAGTCACTCGATCGAGTAAGTTACTTACTCGATCGAGCTACGGGAGTTCAGTAGAGAATTTAAATCGTGATATCGTGAAACTCAAATCATTTTATTTCCTTTTCTCCTAAACCTAGATGTTGTCACCTCTCTATCCCTTCTCCTATATTCATTATTTTGGAGCTGTTGAGAGTGGAGACACCATGGGGATGGGAAACATGAGTCGGGTAGCGGTCTTGTCTCCGGAATGCTATGTATAGGTATGTTATCATCATCATCATCGTCTTTCTTGGATTCGTTTGTGATTGTGGCAGTACTAATAGATGGTCATAGTGTTTGTTAGAGGTGGTTATGGTGGTTGCTTGTCGTCTTGTGGTCGTGTGCGGAATCGATGCGGTTTGCTAGAGGTAGGTTCTCCTACTCAGTACTGTTGGTTGTCTAGTATGTCGGTTGTAGTGCTCGATTGTATTTGGTGTTATGGTTGGTAGTGTGGATTGGTTGTAGTTGGTTGTTGTTTGTTTGTCTCTGGTACGCGAGGCGCGTCCTCGACTAAGTAGAGTCACTTGCGGGAGTGGCTTCACACCCTTAATTCGCCCTCTGTGGAACCCGCCACAGGAGAGGATGTGCACATTAAGGAACATGGGTTTTCGCTCGGGATTGATGAGCGTGGATTTGGTGGGTGTGGCTGCGGTCCCCCACTGGCGGCGTGGATTACTAGTTACGATTCATAATCTAGTAGGACTGGACCTTCAGGCAGTCAGAGGTGTGTGGGTGGTCGGAGAAGGTGTTGTGTGTATGTTTGTTGTGTCTGGTTTTGTGTGTTCCTTCAGTTATTGACCTTGTGTGGTGGTGTTGTGTTTTCATCTTGTGTTGTGTCTGCCGTGATCCACTATGGTGAGCAGTCGGTCTTAGCAGGTTTATATCTGGATCATAGCTGGGTGCTTGGAGGGACGAGTCTACCACAAGTCATGACAGAGATAGTTACACATAGATTTTAGATTTCACGAGTTGTATCTTTTATTTTTGGTTAATCACTTGTAAATAAATATAATAGTTCTTTTATCGACATTTGATTATTACTATTCCCCAGGCAACCAATATGCTAGCGTCCGTATCTGCTGGGAAAGGTTTTGTTAAGGCTCCTTGGTAGATGGGGGTGTTACAAAAGAGTACACCGATTGCAAGGTCATACCCGGGGAAAGTGCCGCAACACAACATAGACTAGTGGTGCTTGATTTTCGGGTAAGAGAGACTTGAGGAAGAGAAAGATAATCGGTGAGGCACGAATCAAGTGGTGGAAACCATAAGGAGAAAACCAACAAGCGTTTTTGGATAAGGTCGGAAGTAGCGATATTTGGTCGGATTACAAGGAGAAAGATATAGATGCAACATGGGATAAATTGGAGCATGTTGTAAAGGATTTGGCGAGGGAAGTGTTATGGGAATCTAAAGGAAATAGACCATCAAGTAAGGACACATCTTGGTGGAACGATGAGATGAGACAAGCGATAAAGACAAAATATGAATGCTATAAGGTTTTGGGGAAATGCTTGAGGGATGAGAACTTTGAAAAGTACAAGGAGGCTAGACAAGCCGCTAAAAAGGCAGTGCGTGATGCGAGGACAAAAGTTAACCAAGAAGTGTATGCCAGGTTGGACACGAGAGAAGGTGAGAAGGATATCTATAAACTGGCTCGCATAAGAGACTGAAAGACGAGGGATATTGGGAGAGTTAGGTGTGTGAAAGATATGGACGACAAGGTTCTGGTTCACGATAACGAAAAAAAGGCTAGATGGAGTTCTTACTTTGATTCTTTATTCAATGGACATTAGGAGCAAGATTTTGGGGATGTAGAAGTAACACCAAGAATGGTTAATTGAGAATTTGTACGTAGAATACAAAAGAGTGAAATTAGAAAGACGTTAAGGAAGATGGGGTCAAAGAAAGCAGAGGGACTGTACGGTATACCCATAGAAGTTTAGAGGTTCTTCGGGGAGAAAGGAATCGAATGGGTAACCATGATCTTGAACAAGATTTGGCGGAGCAACAAGATGCCATCAGCTTGGAGGAGAAGCACTCTTGTCGCTTTGTACAAGAACAAAGGTGATATTCAAGAGTGTTCCAATTATCAGGGAATCAAACTTATGAGTCATACGATGAAGTTACGGGAGCGGATAATCTAGAAAAGGCTTAGGAAATGTGTAGACATCTCGGATAACCAATTTGGATTTATGCCTGGGAGATCGACTATGGATACGATTGTTATCATGAGACAGTTGATGGAATACCATCGGGACAAGAAGAAAGACTTCCATATGGTTTTTATTGACTTCGAAAAGGCATATGATAGGGTATCAAGAGAATTACTTTGGTGGCTTTGGCGAGAAAGGGTGTGTCTCAAAAATATATTGACCTCATAAAGGACATGTATGAGTGGGCTAGTGCAAGTGTTCTCACTAATGTTCGGAGAACGGAAGAATTTCCCATTACCATTGGGGTGCATCAAGGTTCCTCACTTAGTCCTTTTATCTTTGCTATTGTTATGGATGAGTTGACAAGGGATATTCAGGACGACATTCCTTGGTGTATGATGTTTGCTGATGATATTGTGTTGATTGAGGAGACGAAAGAAGGGGTGAAGAGAAAGTTGGAATTGTGGAGGCATACTTTAGAGTCTCGTGGGTTTAGGCTGAGCAGGAGTAAGACCGAGTATTTGAGGTTTCAGTTCACTAACGTGGCGGGGTCGAAATCGACAAAGGCGGGGAGTATTATTTTCGATGAGAATGTTGTTGAGAGGTCAGATTTCTTCAGATATCTAGGATCTATTATTCAAAAAGATGGGGAGTTAGACGGAGATGTGGCTCACAGAATTAAAGTCGGATGGTTGAAATGGAAGAGTGCTTCAGGGTTTTTATACGATAAAGATTTGCCCCAAGGATTAAAGGGAAAATTTTATCGAACGACAATTAGGCCTGCCTTACTTTACGGTTCCGAGTGTTGGGCTGTGAAACATTGTCACATTCAAAAATGAGTGTGGCGGAGATGCGTATGTTGAGGTGGATGTGTGGCCATACAAGGAAAGATCGATTAAGGAATGAGGTGATTAGGGAAAAGGTAAAAGTGGCGCCAATAGAGGACAAGATGATGCAAAATTGACTAAGATGGTTTGGCGATGTGAAAAGGAGACCTATGGATGCACCAGTTAGGAGGCTGGAGACTTGGATAACAGAAAAGGTCCCTAGGGGTAGAGGGAGACCGAGACAGACATGTTTAAGAGTGATAGAGCACGATATGAGATTTCTGGGGCTTGAGGAGTGTATGGTGACGGAGAGGGCACAATGGAGGGAAATGATACATGTGAATTTTTAGTATTTGATGTTATTAGACATATTTTATGTTTTTATTTAATTTTTAAAAAATTTATTTATTCTTCTCTCAATTATTATACTTTTTTTACCAACCACTTTCTTATGTATTTTACTTGGTCTACTTTTAAGGATTCCGGATCCTTAAATTTTACTTCAGTTTTCAAAATCGTTTTAATCTTTATTCTCGATTTAAATTTTAAGTTTTTATAAAAGAAATTCGGAATTCGATTTTAAAACCTATAAGTTTACCTTGACTTTGTATTATGTTTCGCTCTCCCTTTTGTTTTTCATTTTTCCCCTTTTCTATTTTTTCGGATTTTTAGGTGTGCCCATGGACGGTTCTAAAGGATGATTCATGTCAGCCGACCCCAAATCATTTTGGGATTAAGGCTCTGATGTTGTTGTTATTTAATTACATAAAAGTCCCTTTAATTACGAATATATATATATATATATATATATATATATATATATATATATATATATATATATATATATATATATATATATATATATATATATATATATATATATATATATATATATATATATATATTGATTATGTAAGAAATATAATAGAGAAGAATTATATTGTAATAAATAATATGAAGGCAAAGTCAACTGTTTATTTAATTTTTTTTTTTTTAGGGAAAGTGTAAGCTGCACATTAGAATAAGGAATTATTTCATACTACATTCAACAAAAAGTATGGCAATACTTAGTGATTTCTAGGAAAACTTGGCCAATCTAAAACACGACCATTTCTTGTTCTTACATCACACTGATCAAGTCTCATCTTCACTACCTGCCAAATTTTTTTGTATAAAACAGAAGGGCACAAAACATAACCTTCCACTCTGCATTGATTTCTACGATGCCATATATGAGTCATGAGACAAGCCAGAATTAAAGCCACCACCTTCTTCCTGCACGTAGAGGCCTGCCTCCATTTGATCTACCATTGAATACCGTCATTGGCAGGTAGAGTAGTTAAACACCACCCTGCCACCAACTGTAAGCAAGGCATGTTGTACCTACATTCAAAGAAGAGACGTGTGTGACTCTCCTCCACTTCTCCACACAAATAACATCAATTCTCTTGAATAATCTGCATCCTCAGTAACCTATCATGTGTTAGCAGTCTGTTCTGCGCCACTAGCCAACACAGAAAAGAGTACTTTGGCAGAATCCACCTATTGAGCACCCAAGGATACCAAGTGACTTTATCCCCATCTGGTTTGAGCCATAGATACCCTTCTTTAATATTGTATTGCTCTACTTCTAAATTAGAAAATAACTTATACTTATAAATATTCTTGACTTGGCATATCTTCCTCCAAGCCCAACTACTTCCAAATCCAGGTTCATAGTCATTCCAAGTTATCCTCTTAATATACACTGCATGAACTCATCTTACCTAGAGGTGGCACTACGCCAAATGAGACCTTTAATAACGGTCAAATAATGCAATTACCGTTTTTAAATAGAAATACAAGACCGTTATTGCAACGACGGTTGTTAAATATATACCACGTTTGTACAAATAACACGCGTGATGAGTCATAATTATATACATATTTATGCCTCCCCTTCATTACTTTTGATACGGTTTTCATGCGAATTTATATTAATTACATGCCTTTTATGTTAGAACGATGATACTTCCGCCAATTGATGTTTAATGTAGGAATGATGCATTTGAGGAGCAAATGAATGAAATGGGCATCGCGGAGTAGGCATGAAAGAATACACGAAGTATGGCACGGAAACCCATAAGATTAAAGGACGAGAAGTAAAGAAGAAAACACGAAGAAAAGAGCTGAAGAGAGTGGTGCCTTAATTAACTAGAACCAGGCTCGATCGAGGAAGTGGTGACTCGATCGAGTGGCTCAAGGCTCGATCGAGGAACCAATGTTTCCAGTTAATTCCGCAAATTTCCTTAAGTCGGTTATGTTTTATTATAAATACCTAAACTCATACCCTAGTTTACTTATGCTTTATTTTCCGTAGGTTTAGTAGAACTACTCTAAAAACTCTCTTAGAATACTTTAGATTAGTTTATATTAATTTAGCATTCGGATCTATTGCCTTTAATTACGGTATTGTTCTAATCTTTCTTCAATAATTATTATTCAATTGCTTATTCATATTTTATGCTTTTAATCATGTTTCTTATTATCATTGCTATTATTGTTCTTCCCTTTATATGAGTAGCTAAATATTTAATCTAGGGAGAAGGGGAACCTAGGTTATTAGAAGGGGATTAAACTAATGAATTGATAGTTAAAATGGCTTATTTGTTGTTGTTCATGTTATTGTTCTTCATCTAGTAAATTAATTACTGGCCAGGGTTAATTGACTAGTATAGCGAATTGAGACTTTCACCGACTGGGTTAGAATCAATATAGGTCACGATAACTGAATAGAGATAATTTAATTGTAGCGATTGCATGTTAAATTAGATCTAAAGGAATATTGAATCGACCGATCATTTAACCTTAAACAACACAATTAGCTCTATCAATGAATTAAATCACACCCCGTATGACTACCTAGTGAACCCGAATGCCTAGACTCTTTAATATTATTGTTATTCAACCTTACTTTACATTGTTATTAGTTGCTAGAAAACAAACAATCAAAACCCCCATAAATTGGTTACTTTAAGACAGACTTAAATATTAACAAACTAGAATAATTACCTCGCCTCTCTGTGGATTCGACTCTTCTTACCGCTAGCTATTAGTTAGTAGTAATTTAGGTTTATTTTGATTAAGATACGACTTTAGCCTTGTCAAATTTGGGGTCGTTTCCGGGGAGGAAACAATTTTCTGTTTGTTTTTAATTTAGTTTGTCTTTTGTTTCAGGGAACTTCAGTTCCTTAAGACAGTTTTATCTTTTCATTGTTGTTTTCGTGTATGCCCAGGTTTAACAGGTTAGAGATTATACCTTTTGATCCCGAGCTAGAAAAGACTTTTTGCTACAGACGAAAATTTCAAAGAGAAGTAAGTCAGGTGGAAGACTTGAGTACACTTGACTACGAGCGGTATACTTTTGTAGAAGATTCGTCCTTTGAAGAGGACACTCTTATTTCTGCAACTGTGATTTCTACAACATTAAAGATGCCTACATTAGCAAGTCACTCCGAACCCACGGTTGCTTCTATTCCTAAAGGCTTCAAGCTCCCTAATACTGACAAGGGAACTTTTGAGATCAAGCCTTCTTACATAAGCTTGGTAGAGAGGAATATGTTTGGACGAAAAGCTGGAGAGGACCCCGCAAAGCATATGGAGAAGTTTGTTACTTATTGCTGTTCTATTCCTTTAACAGCCAGGGTGACTCAAGATCAGGTGAAACAAACTCTCTTTCCTTTATCTTTGAGAGTTGATCCAGCTAACTGGTTAAGGGACTTGGATATGGAGACCGACGCAATTACCAACTGGACTTCATTGGCTCTTGCATTCTACAAGAGTTATTTTCCACCACAGAAAACCAATGCTCTTAGAAGTCATATTAAAAGTTTTAAGCAAGGTCCTAAAAGTATTTTAATGAAGCTTGGATATGGTTTAAAAGACTAGTTCGGTTTGTCCCTCACCATGGTTTCGAAATTTTCTTCCTTTGCAACTAGTTCTACAACGAATTGTATGACGATCATAGAGCCTTGTTTGATTCAGCTGCCAATGGGAGATTCCAAGATAACACTAATGGCGGTAATGCTTGGAAGTTGATTGATCATATATCTACTCACACAGCTGAGTATGGTAACCCCAAAGGAAGTAAGAGAGCAAGTGGTTCAGATAGTGCTTTCACGGCACAGTTAGTGGCCATACTTGCTCAAATGGCCGAGTTGAAGACTACTCAGTCTTTGGAAAAGCAAGAGACAGTTCATATGGTTCAACAAGAAGTGTCCTGCAAGAGATGTGGGATAGATGGCCACAATGCGGCCAAGTGTATGAGTACCATTGAGCAAGTTCATGCCTTCCGATCTTTCAAGCAAGGTACTCCTTATTCTAACTTCTTCCCTGAAAGGAGTCAGAATGCTTATGCTCAAGCCCCGATTCAAATTACTTATGTTATCCCTCCAAATTGTGGTAACCAACCACAAGTAAGCTTTGTTCGGCAAAATAAAGGAGGTTTTCAACAAATTCAACCTCCTCCCCAAGCTCCTAATAATGAGATGGCCGAGTTGAGAGACCTCTTACATCAAACTTTATCAATGCAACAAAAGCAAAACGGCTCAAATCTACGAACTCATGGCTCACAACAAGATGTTCGATACTCAAGTTGCTCAAATAGCGGCTCAAAATCCTTCAAAATAGTCCGGTCTTCCTCCTCAAGGTAAACAAGCACATCAGTAAGTTAACGCTATTTCTTTGAGGAGCGGTACTTCCTATCAAGGTCCGGACATGCCCATTAATGAAGATGAGGTTCCCTATATGCATCCTAAGGGATTGAGAAATCTCGAGTTGAGCGATGACGAGAAAGAAACTTGCAAGGATCAAACACGGGATAAGAAAAAAAACGAAAAAAAGGGAACTGACGTGGTGACTCGATCGAGTAGCATAAGGCTCGATCAAGGAACTAGCATGCTCGATCGAGTACACCGGGGGCTCGATCGAGGCACACCTTCTGACGATGATTCTTCGCGTTTTTCAGCTACGACATTGGATAAAAATAGGTTCCTCGATCGAGTGACTACTGGACTCGATTGAGGCACTCTTGTAACTGATGATGATGCTTCCAAACGTACTTATAAAGGTAAAGAAGCGGAGCCAATCAAAATTCAACTAACTTTTCCCCAAAGATTACAGAAAACGAAACTTGAACAACAATTTGGGAGGTTCATGGAGGTAGTAAAGAATCTTCAAGTGATAGTGCCATTTACTGAATTGGTAACTCAAGTTCTGGCTTATGCTATGTTTTTGAGAGAGATTTTATCAAAGAAGCGGTCTTTTGAAGAAGTTGAGACAGTAGCATTCACTCAAGAGTGCGCGGCCGCGTTGCAAGCTAACTCACCACCTAAGCTTAAGGGTCCAGGGTGTTTTTCTATTCCTTGTCATATTGGTAGTATAGCTATTGATAAAGCCCTTTGTGATTTAGGGGATAGTGTTAGTGTCATGCCGTATTCAATTTGCAAAAAGTTAAATATGGGTCAACTCCGTATCACTAATATGACCTTACAAATGGCCGATTGATCTTTAAAGAAGCCTTTAGGTGTCTTAGAATATGTGCCAGTTAGAGTAGGAAGTATTTCATTCCAGTTGACTTTATTGTTATGCATATGGCTGAGAACTCTCAACCCTTCATTCTTGATAGACCATTCCTTCACACTGCAGGAGCACTCATAGATGTTCGGGATGGTAGTCTGACACTGAGTGTTGGGGATGACACTATTAGACTTGTTCTTGATAATGCTTTACAACGTCCTCCGGATTTAAAATCTTCTTATCATATGATTAATGCTCTTGATCCTACTTTTGATGATTGTCTTGCTTTGTATTTTGACAGGAATCCACCTAACGCCCCTGTTGTTACGTCATATCCATGGAGCAAGGAAGTGAATGAAATAGAGAGATTGATATATGGAGATTAACTTCCTCCTGAGATGGTTTACAGTTATAATGAGAGTATTGACATAGAAGCTGAGTTGGATGCTTTGGAAGCTGAGATTTTCAGAGAGGAGCCAGTCAAAGTTTTTGATGAAGCTCCTATGACGGATGAGGTGCCCTATCTCTTACCAAGTGAAGATGACATGAAAAGCGATTAACATTGCCCATATTTTACATTAGACTTTGAGTTTGATGAGCAAGAACTTTATTTGTCATTTATTTTCTCTTGGACTATTTATTGGTGCTACTTATGCTTGTGTGTAGCACATGCACTACTTTTTGATTTACTGTTACACGCTTTAAGTTGTATTGATTGTGATTTGTGTGCCCATTTATTTTAAATGCAGAAATCTGCTCGACAGGAAGGTTCCTCGATCGAGTGTCATGGGGCTCGATCGAGTACCCACGTCTTTTTGGGTATAAACGTAGCTGGCTTGATGTGGAATTGCGCGGTTGATATTTTCCCCTATTTTTGCAGCTGGTTTGGGGGAATTCCTCAGCTCTTACCCGGTATTCTCTTCCCTTGTAGCTTCTTTAATTGTATTGTCTATTTCTTTTCCATTCCTCTTGTTAGTTGTATCCTGTAGGTTGCTGGATTTGTTTTTTATTGCTATGATGTAGGCATCACAATGAGGACACTGTGACATTTAGGTTTGGGGGAGGAGTTTAATTATGTTGTGTGATTTATTTATGTTGTGTGCTTTTATATCAAAAATCCATAAAAGTTTTAAAAAAACATGTTTTCCTTTGTTTTAGGTCGAGTCTTGGTGAATTTAATAGCAATGATGTTAAATTGCATTGTTTTTGCAATTGAATCCCAAATAGTTGTCCATGTACATTGTTTTGACCCGTTAGCCATGAAAATAAAGCTCATAATTCAAGTCTTAACCGTATTGACATGCCTTATATTGATTATATTTGACACAATTATGTTGGTAAACAACTTAAATTCTGAGGTCTATAGAGTTTCCTAGGCTAGGAACATCAATAAACTGGTCTCATTTGTCAATTAGGCTTGAGTGTGGTTTCTCCTTGTGGAATATGTAATATCAAACTGCATAAGTATGACATTGATTTCTTGATACTTTTATTGCTTTCATTTGACTAAGTACATGTGGATAGGCAGTTCTTATCATTCAAATAAGCCATACATTACCTTGTTTTGTTAGCCCGTTTGAACCTTGTAGCCATTTCATATCCTATTTCATAGCTAAAATCTAGAATTTGCCTACCCTTTTCGGGACAGTCGCAGTTGCTTGTTTATCATGTCTATTTTACTACTATGGTTGGGTTTGGGACTATTATTGTCAATTGTGGGTGTAGTAGAATTATTTAGCAATTGTGTTATCCTTGTGTTAGAAAAAGAAAAAATCAAAAAAAAAAGAAAGAAGAAAAAACAAAAGAGAATTGAAATGAGATTGCTTTATTTGGTTTTGTCAATGATCAAAAGGATGGTTGCAAATTTGGAGAGTACTTCATTCGCTCTCATGTGTTGTAAAGTTGAGATCATTTCTCTAAGTTGGGTTCATTTGTATATATTATCTTAGAATTGGTTTTGGTTTAGCGCTGCGACTACCGTATTAGCTCCATATATCTATAACGTGCTTTGACAGAAACCATTTCTATCCCTTTAACCCATTTGCCACTCTTATTGTCCTTGATACATGTACTTTTGTCTATATATGGTGACTGCATATTAGTTGGGGAAATCTCTATCACATTAGATTGCATGCATGTTTCATAAGTCGAGTGAGTGTTTCTAATTCTTTCTATCTTCACATATAACTCACCCTTACATAGTTATGAGTGCATAAGTGAATCCGCGAGAATCCGACTAATTTGTCTTGCAAGATCAAAAGGTATTTGACATTTGTCTATAGTATGGTGACTTGAGACTTGAGATGCGTTTTCTATTTCCCGTACCTTTGAATTTGTTTTATTGGTACACTTTGGTCATTGCTTGTAGGATTTGTATGTGCATCAACATTAGGTCTGAGTTGTTTATTCGCCATTTGTATGATTGCCTTTTGTAGTTGTGTGATGCTTTTCTTGAGGACAAGCAAAGAGATGGTTTGCGGGAGTTTGATGAGTCATAATTATATACATATTTATGCCTCCCATTAATTACTTTGATACGTATTTCGTGCTAATTTATATTAATTACATGCCTTTTATGTTAGAACGATGATACTTCCGCTAATTGATGTTTAATGCAGAAATGATGCATTTGAGGAGCAAAGGAATGAAATGGGCATCGCGGACTAGGCATGAAAGAATACACGAAGTATGGAACGGGAACCCATCAGAATAAAGGTAGAGAAGTAATGAACAAAACACGAAGAAAAGAGCGGAAGAGAGTAGTGCCTCGATAAACTAGACCCAGGCGCGATCGAGGAAGTGGTGACTTGATCGAGTGGTTCAAGGCTCGATCGAGGAACCAATGTTTCTAGTTATTTCCGCAAATTTTTCTGAAGTCGGATATGTTTTATTATAAATACCTAAACTTGTACCCTAGTTTATTTACGCTTCATTTTCCTTAGGAGTAGAACTACTCTAAAAACTCTCTTAGAATACTTTAGATTAGTTTACATTAATTTAGCATTCAGATCTATTGCCTTTAGTTATGGTATTGTTCTAATCTTTCTTCAATAATTATAATTCAATTGCTTATTCATCTTTTATGCTTTTAATCATGTTTCTTATTATCATTACTATTATTGTTCTTCCCTTTAATATGAGTAGCTAAATCTTTAATCTAGGGAGAAGGGGAACCCAGGTTGTTAGAAGGGGATTAAACTAATGAATTGATAGTTAAAATTGCTTATTTATTGTTGTTCATGTTATTATTCTTCATCTAGTAAATTAATTACTGGTCAGGGTTAATTGACTAGTTTAGCGAATTGAGACTTTCACCGACTGTGTTATAATCAATATAGGACACGATAATTGAATAGAGATAATTTAATGAAAGCGATTGCATGTTAAATTAGATCTAAAGGAATATTGAATCGACTGATCATATAACCTTAAACAACATAATTAGCTCTATCAATGAATTAAATCACACCCCGTATGACTACCTAGTGAACCCGAATCCCTAGACTCTTTAATATTATTGTTTTTCATCCTACTTTACATTGTCATTAGTTGCTAGAAAACAAACAATCAAAACCCCCATAAATTGGTTACTTTAAGATATACTTAAATATTAACAAACTAGAATAATTACCTCGCCTCTCTGTGGATTCGACCCTTCTTACCGTTAGCTATTAGTTAGTAGTAATTTAGGTTTATTTTGATTAAGGTGATACGACTTTAGCCTTGTCAACGCGACCGTTATATAACATTAAGAACCGTTATAAAATCTTTTAAGAAACCGTTATTAAATCTTAATAACGGTTTCAAATCCGTTGTCCTAGTTTACTATTGACAACGTCTTATCGTTCCAAAACCATTGTTAAATATTATATATGATAACGATTCATTTCGTTATCTTATTTAATTGAATGTCAAAATTTAACAACGGCTTTATTGCATGTAAAACCGTTTTTATATTTATCTGTTGACAACGGTATGTAACCGTTATCTATTTTTATTGATGAAACTTTGACAATGGTTCGGCTTAAATAAACCGTTGTAAAAGTTTTGAACTCGACAACGGTTATCGTTCGTCATCTTATATATTTAGCGGTTTGAATGGGTGGGAAAAGATGTCAACATTTATTTATCAAAATAAAACCATTCTCAAATAATTGTTAGCAACGGGTTGGTTTTAACCGTTATCGTTTTTAATTATTTGTTTTTCAAAAAATGATTTTAGCTTATCTAACAGCTGCTGAAATGCTATTTTTTCAGCAACGTTTGTTGCAGCTGCTGAAATGCTATTTTTTCAGCTGCTGCTGAAAAATAACATTCCAGCAACTATGCACTGCATAAATTTAATCCTGCATTAAAATATTACACCTTGTGATCAATTAAACCTAGTTTAAAAATAGTACAAACAGGATGATCAAAAGCCAAAACACAACTTCCTCAGAAAAACAAAAGAACCTAATACACAAGGGCTCTACATATACACACACGTACATAAAGCATGAGCAAACTATTGAGACTCCGCTAATGAAACAAAATAAATGGCCCACATATTTCTCAACTGGGTGATGTCCTTTGGCGAATATTCTGGGGATTTGTTGAGTATTAGTGGAAACTACAATTCAAAATATACATAATTAAAATAGATATAATACATGAAAGTATACAGAATTGAACTCATTTTACGTCTGAAATAGTTTTTAAGTCACACTAACCCGTATCGGAATGGTAGAAAGTTTTCCGTTGATAACCTCCCACATGGACTGACAAACATAAAAGGCGCATTGTTCATTTGTTTGTTGTCTGGTGCTTTAGGAGACTATTATATAAATCACACACAAATAAGCTAAATTAAGTAATAAACCTCTCGCATAAACATAAATTAAATGATACGAGTAATTATTAAGAATACACTTACTAATGGCGTGATAAAATTGGGAACAATGTTGCTTTCATATTTTTCAAGTGGACATAATCTTTTTTTT
Source organism: Silene latifolia (assembly GCF_048544455.1). Lineage (NCBI taxonomy): Eukaryota > Viridiplantae > Streptophyta > Magnoliopsida > Caryophyllales > Caryophyllaceae > Silene > Silene latifolia. The sequence continues at coordinate 169,604,690 of NC_133536.1, forward strand.
TTTTTTTGCTTCAAAAACACTAATTCATAAATATACACACATGCCATTATTATTTTCATATATATGGCTCAAGTCATACAATAACAAATGACATTATTGAAGGTTGTAAACTTACTCAGTTATCATCCTTACACAACTGTCAGAGGGTTTGCCCTCGCGAGAGTCAATCCAGTACACTGTTTTTGTTTCCACTTGGATTGCCAGTAGCACCCAATGCTTCCTATTCAATTTGGGACATTGAAATGTTAGTTCATTTACACCCATGGCTTTGCTTAACTTTTGCAAATGTAAAGATTAAAGTACTTACGATATGTTAATATTCGTTCCCTAATACATTTAATGAAGAAGTAATAATTAACGTCTGCGTATAAGTACCTAGGGGATGACAACATTGATGAGGTTGTTAGGCCATTGCACATAAGAACTTAGGGCTTCTATCAAATAAGTGACCTCCTCATTAGGAAATGGTACTTTTACTTCCCCATACCTGTCTTTATATAATTGGGACACTTCCACTTTCCTGCATTTGTCATGAAGAGGTATACCATGAACCTTAACTTGTTGAAGTCTGTCATAAGCAAACACGTATCCCCTAGCAACATCAACTTTCTGTTTTCCCTGTAAATAGAACAGACGACAAGCCACCTTGCAATCGCCCTTCACGACAACTTTAATCAATTAGTACCACTACGCCAAATCTGGCAATCAATAAGGAGCGTATCACAATGGTTTAATGCATTTAATAACGACACTTAGAATACCGTTTTTCAAATATTGGCGGAAACCTAGACTGCGCTAATAGGAATAACGGTTTCCCTCGAAAACCATTGTTATTATAATTTGACAACGGCTGCTTAGCAAACCGTTGTCAAAAATGTTTAACGGTTTCTAAAAACTCGTTATAGAATCACTCTTATCAACGGTTGTTAGAAAACCGTTACCAGTTTAAGAAAACGGCCTTTCAAAAGGCGTTTAACAGCAGCAATGGTTTTTGGTACCCGTTGTTATGTTATAGCTACGGATTTTTTGTAACCGTTATTATTTTCTATTATGAAATAACGATTTTTTTTATTTTATTTTTTTTTGGAAGAAATCAGCTTCACATTAAAATAAGAAAGAGACTCTTACAAAGTATAGCCACTAAACAAGCTTACAAGATTTCTATGGAATCAAAGAAGCTACCATCTCCTCTAGCAAACTATCAGTAACATTGGAAAATAATCTAATAGAGACATAATACTTAATATTTTTTACTAACTGCTCGACAGTCCTAGAGGAACCACTAAACAGCCGTCTATTTCTTTCCTGCCAGATCAAATACACCACAGCAGCAGCACTACATCGAGCCCATTTCTTCCTCCAACCTCGTCCTTTGTACTTAGCAAGACAAATGAGTTCTTGCCTAAGACACAAAGGTCTTCTGGTAATGCCAAGCCAAAGTAAAATATGCTGCAAGACGCAATTAGAGAAGGGACAAAGGATGAAATAACGATTTTTCAATTCAACCGTTGTCAGTATTTGATTAGATCTTTCAGTTTGACTACTGCATTCAAAATTTTATCTTAACTTTAATAAATATTCAATTTGACCAATAATATTCAATTTTACCAAAATAATTCTATAAATATGTCTTTATAATGTTTTAGGTCAAATTCTAAAATATCAAACATTTACTCTTTAATTTCTCTCTAAAAAAAATATGGCTTGTGTATTGGAGCTACAATCACATTCTCGTTAGGCACAGCCTTTTACTTGCATTCTCCATAATCTCCCTGTTCATTATGGTGTGAATGGAAAGGGTTTAAACCCTAATTTTGGGTGGTTGACGCAAATGCTTCATGACTCCGGTTTCACCGCGGTTAAAAAAGTATACCATGTGTCTACAAACAAGCAAGGTTTTGCAGGCTTCGCTTTTATCGTGTTTGTGGGGGAAGATGCGGGGAAAGAGGACTTCTATTCGGATGATAAAAAAAAGGCCCTTATCTATGGGTTGTGACCCTTCTTGATCATCATCTGCTGAAACATTGCAGGAAGCGTCACATTCTTGCCACCGTGCCTATGTCATGGGAGAAAGAGGCCATTCCACCTGCGCTTCCTGGTGATAATGAAGCGCCGGTCTACGACTTGCTCTATACCAAAATTCATGATGAGTATACTAATACTTCATCATATTCTAATAATTAAGTCTTTAATTATTACCTGGCATTATAAGTTATATTTGGATTATGCTGGTGGTTTTAATTAAAGTTTAATTATTTATGTTTTTTGTTATCCCATCCTCTGGAATTCAGAGACAATATC